>NC_052160.1:140340086-140664338 GCF_902713615.1 Scyliorhinus canicula
TTTCAAAGCAGACCAAGCAGGCCAGCAGCACAGTTCGATTCCCGTACCAGCCTCCCCGGACAGGTGCTGGAATGTGGCGACTAGGGGCTTTTCACAGTAACTTAATTGAAGCCTACTCGTGACAATAAGCGATTTTCATTTTTTTCATTTCAAACTGATCGCTGCTAATTTACATTCTGTGTTGAATTCATACTGTATTGTAATTCACACTGTATTGCATTGCATTGTATTATGTCCTTGTGGGCTCTGTATGTGAGCCGTTGTGCAGCTCTGCCCATAGGGGGAGATGAGGAGCTTGTACAGGGCTCCACCCTTGGCTCCGTCCATGGCCCCTCCCACTACCGGAAGTATAAAGTGCTGCAGCCGTAAGCCTGCTCTCAGTTCTTCTGGTCGCAGGCAGGCTCAGTTGTAAGACTATTAAAACCACAGTTTACTTCCAATCGTGTCTCTAGTGAATTGATGGTCACATCACATTCATTTTAATCTCATTAGTGAATGTGCTGTTAGGTGAAATGGACATTATGAATTCTCCCTCAGTGTACCCAAACAGGCGCCGGAATGTGGCGACTAGGTGATTTTCACAGTCACTTCATTGCAGTGTTAAGGTAAGCCTACTTGTGACAATAAAGATTATTATTATTATTCCACACTATGTGTGTAGCTGGATGGTTTTCTCTGCTGTTTTCCAGGCTGACAACAGCCTGAGTTAAAGCCTCAAATTCCTTCATCTGTCCTGATGTTGAAAGGTCACCCTCAAACCAGTGTCAACTTCAACTGTTAACTTTCATAGATTTAAATAATCATAGAATTGACAGTGCAGAAGGAGGCCATTCAGCCCTTCGAGTCTGCACCGGCACTTGGAAAGAGCACCCCACCCAAACCCACGCCTTCTCCCCAACCCAGTAACCTCACCTACCCTCTTTTGGACACTAAGGGCAATTTAGCATGGCCAATCCAACTAACCTGCACACCTTTGGACTGTGGGGGGAAACCGGAGCTCCCGGAGGAAACACACGCAGACACGGGGAGAAAGTGCAGACTCCGCACAGACAGTGACCCAAGCCGGGAATCGAACCCAGGACCCTGGAGCTGTGAAGCAATTGTGCTAACCACTATGCGATTTTACAATCCTCGTCCTTGTTTTCAATCCCTCCAGGATTTCACCCCTCCCTATCTCTGGAACTTCCACCAGTCCTGGAGCCCTGAGCTATTGGGATGGGATTTTCTGATCGGTCCCGCAATCGGGATTTTACGGTTCCACTGGTGAACCCTCTCTTCGCCTTGGGGTTCCTGGCGGAGGAGGGTGAAAACAATGGGAAGCGCCATTGATAGCGTCAGGACCAGAAGACCGCCTGCTGGCCAGTGCATAGTGGGCTGCCTCCAACGGCCTCAAAACACGTCATGGAGAGAGTAGAAAATCCCGTCCATTAACTCCACACTTCCGATTCTGGCTTCTTGAACAGCCCCAATTTTAATTGCTCCACCATTGTTGCCCATGCATTCGTCAACTTGGACTATATGGAACATAGAACATAGAACAGTACAGCACAGTACAGGCCCTTCGGCCCACGATGTTGTGCCGACCATTTATCCTAATATAAGATAAGCCTAACCTACACCCCTTCATTTTACTGCTGTCCATGTGCCTGTCCAAGAGTCGCTTAAATGTCGCTAATGACTCTGACTCCACCACCTCCGCTGGCAGTGCATTCCATCTGTTCAGGAATTCCCTTCCTCGATCCCTCCGCTTATCTACCTCTCACCTCTGCTCCTTTAAGACACACCTTGGCCTCTTTCATTTTGGTTCACCTATCCAACTATTGGTCTAGAATTGTCCAGCCTCCTCCACGGTGGGTATTTCCAGGGAGGAGGTGGCTCGTCATTGGCCACCAGTGGGATCATCCGGGCGTGCCGAAGTCAATGACAAATTGCATGACTGGTCCATTCCCCAGCCACGGGAGCCGAATTCGGTGGGCCTGGAAGATCCCATCCACGGGAAGGACCGGAAAACCTCGACACTCAGTGTCAAATGTCTTTTGCTATCGTTCCTCTGAAGTGCTTAGGGACATTTTGTCACATTTCAAGGTGCTATATAAATGCAAGTTGCTGTTGTTGTCCCTCTGGCAAACATTCCATTCAGAGAAACATTAGTTTTGTGGATCAGCTGTTCCAGTCGAATGCTGATTCAGATTATCGAAAGCTCTTCACTCCACTGGACTGAATTCAGATCAAAAAGAACAAAAGAAGGCGTATCTCAGTGTGTTCACCTTCTTTCCTGTGGACATCGCTTTAAAACAATCGAATATCAGAATCTCGAAATCAGATTCCCAAGCCAAAGCTTCCAAGTGTAATAAAGTGGAATAATTGTAGACTGTCTATGAATGCCCTTTGAGGACCGTGTTCAGCGATGGCGCTCCCAGGGTTTGATCAGGAACTCCACAGTCACAGGATGAGGATGCCTTAATCTCCCATCTCTAATTCTGAGGAGTTTGATCATCATCCGCTGTTTCCGTGGAAGGTTTGACCCTTTAGATTGCACTGTGGATCTTTTATAAGGAATCTATTTTATGTGGTAATAGCCAGTGCTATTGGCAATTCTATTCTTCAGCTTGTTACGATTGATGCAGACGTATTACTGTTAAAGATTAGCTTCAGTTCCAGGTCTACATGTTTTCCAGAGCCTTAACTCTCATGCAAGCAGAAATCACCATTGTGGAAGACCACTTGTCCCATTTTAACTCATCTTAAATTTTATCAAAAAGTACATTCCCCTCCCCACCCATTATGTAACTGTGTCTACAGTTAGTCCAGGGTCTCTGCTCCCCTAGCAGAAAGACCATTCTAAGCCTTGATCTCTCAATGTGTCAAGAAATTGATCTTAAATGTTCCTTTCGCCAGTTTAAACGTGTCTCTTAAATGTTCCTTTCGCCAGTTTAAACGTGTCTCTTAAATGTTCCTTTCACCAGTTCCGTTGTTGCAGTAATGAGAAAGAAGTTTCTTTGGCATTGAGGAAGAAAATTGATGGGCATTTACGATCGTGGCAACTGGGCAGACTTGTTCTGCTCATTGCAGGTTCCACGATCGATCCAGAATTCAGCCGAACGTTGAGGCTGTTGCCCAACGCAGTGGTGAGGGAGTGCTGCACTCCTGGATGAGGTGTTGAACCTCCTCTGCTTGGGTGGACGGAAAAGATCCCATGGCACCATTTTGGAGAAGAGCAGGGATTTTCCCCAGTGGCCTGGTCAATACTTAGCCCTGAAAAGCAGATTATCTGATCGTTCTCACATTGCTATTTGCTTGATGTGAGCAAATTGGCTGCCATGTTTCCTCATGACAACGTGACTACACTTCAAAAGCAGTTCACTGACTGTCAACCACTTTGAGACAGTGGTTTGTGAAAATGGTATATAAATACAGCACTTCCCTTTTTTTCTTCATCTAAGGCTTAACGTGATCCTTAAATTGAAGTTGCACCGCCACTTCGAATGAAAGAACAGGTAAAGGATTTCAACATTCAAAACGTGGAAGATTTATTGGTCCAATTTGTTCTTCCAGTTTCTCTGTCCAAGCACCGCCCCTTGCTTATGAGATAAATACGACGAGAGATTTTCCAGCCAGAACCAGTTCTGCTCAATAGAATCCCAACCGAGGTCTGTCAATTTAGACAGCAATTGCCGTTATTTGTCCTCCTGTGTGCTCATGTTCTGCATCATCACTTCTTCACTGTGGAATTGGAATAATGTGAAAAGTCTGTTTATAGAAGGCCAACAGCAGTAATACAAACACAGACAGAGTTAGCCGAGACTCCCTCCAGACTGATCCATTCTAAGTGCCGCTGTGTCACCCTGTACTTCAATTTCCCACTTTACAACGTAGCAAATCTCATGGAACTCAGTTGCTGTTCAATTTGCTTTTCATTCTTCGCCTGTTTTTATTGATGGGTTTAACTGGCTGAAGCTACTGAAATAGGTTGTTCACTGACTCCCATTCAGCCACCTGTAAATTTAATGGAATTGCATCTAAATCTCCATCTGCTGTCAGTGTCTTAATTTTCTCCAGGTCCTGTCCACCCCCTTCACCCCCTGTGCTCACTGACCTACAATGACTCCCAGTCCAGGAACGCCTTGATTTTAAAGTTCTCATCCTTGTTTTCAAAGCCCTTCATGACCCCCCCCCCCCCCCCCCCTCCGGGTCTGCCCCCCCCCCCTCCGGCTCTGACCCCCCCCCCTCTCCGGCTCTGACCCCCCCCCCTCTCCGGCTCTGACCCCCTCCCCCCCTCTCCGGCTCTGACCCCCCCGTCTCCGGCTCTGACCCCCCCCTCTCCGGCTTTGACCCCCCCCTCTGGCTCTGACCCCCCCCCCCCTCCGGCTCTGACCTCCACCCCTCTCCTGCTCTGACCCCCCCTCTCCGGCTCTGACCTCCATCCCCCTCTCCGGCTCTGACCCCCCCCCCCCTCTCCGGCTCTGACCCCCCCTCTCCGGCTCTGACCCCCTCCTCTCCGGCTCTGACCCTCTCCCCCTCTCCGGCTCTGACCCCCCCCTCTCCGGCACTGACCCCCCCCCCCTCCGGCTCTGACCCCCTCCCCCCTCTCCGGCTCTGACCCCCCCCTCTCCGGCTCTGACCCCCCCTCTCCAGCTCTGACCACCCCCCTCTCCGGCTCTGACCCCCCCCTTCCGGCTCTGACCCCCCTCTCCGGCTCTGACCCCCCCCTCTCTGGCTCTGACCCCCCCCCCTCTCCGGCTCTGACCCCCCCTCTCCGGCTCTGACCCCCCCCTCTCCGGCTCTGACCCCCCCCCCTCTCCGGCTCTGACCCCCCCCTCTCCGGCTCTGACCCCCCCCCCTCTCCGGCTCTGACCCCCCCCCCTCTCCGGCTCTGACCCCCCCCCCCCTCCGGCTCTGACCCCCCCTCCGGCTCTGACCCCCCCCCCTCTCCGGCTCTGACCTCCTGCCCACTCCGGCTCTGACCTCCCCCCCCCCCCGGCTCTGACCTCCCCTCTCCGGCTCTGACCCCCCTCTCCGGCTCTGACCCCCCCCCTCTCCGGCTCTGACCTCCCCTCTCCGGCTCTGACCCCCCTCTCCGGCTCTGACCCCCCTCTCTCCGGCTCTGACCCCCTCCCCCTCTCCGGCTCTGACCCCCCCTCTCCGGCTCTGGCCCCCCCCCTCCGGCTCTGACCCCCCCCCTCTGGCTCTGACCCCCCCCCCTCCGGCTCTGACCCCCCCTCCTCTCCGGCTCTGACCTCCCCCCCTCTCCGGCTCTGACCTCCCCCCCCCCCTCTCCGGCTCTGACCTCCCCTCTCCGGCTCTGACCCCCCCCCTCTCCGGCTCTGACCCCCCCCCCTCCGGCTCTGACCTCCCCTCTATGGCTCTGACCCCCCCCCCCTCTCCGGCTCTGACCCCCCTCTCTCCGGCTCTGACCCCCTCCTCTCCGGCTCTGACCCCTCCCCCCCTCCGGCTCTGACTCCCCCCTCTCCGGCTCTGACCCCCTCCTCTCCGGCTCTGACCTCCCCCTCTCCGGCTCTGACCCCCCCTCTCCGGCTCTGACCCCCCCTCTCCGGCTCTGACCCCCCTCCATTCCCACACCCCTTCAAGATATCCGCACTCCTCGAATTCTGTCCTTCTGCGCATCCCCACCATTGGTGGCCGTACCGTCAGGTACTTCGGGCTCTAAACTCTGAAATTCCCTCAGTATACATCTCTCCCTCTCTTACTTTTTAAGACAATCTTTAAACCTACCTTTTTGACAAGGTTCTTGTCACCTGAGCCAACATCTGCTTCTGTGTTTCAGGGTCATATTCTGTTTTATAATGCTCCTGCGATATGCCTTAGGATTTCCATTATCATTAAAGGCACCATGTTAATGTAAGTAGTAGTTGTGCCCAAAGACTATTTTGACAGCATTGGCCTTGGTTGTTTAGATATTGTGAACCCACCCAGTGTTAAATCTGTCATACTTCAAGGGCAGCACGGTGGCACAGTGGTTAGCATTGATGCCTCACGGTGCCGAGGTCCCAGGTTCAATCCCGGCTCTGGGTCACTGTCCGTGTGGAGTTTGCACATTCTCCCGTGTCTGCGTGGGTTTCGCCCCCATAATCCAAAGATGTGCTGGGTAGGTGGATTGGCCACGCTAAACTGCCCCTTAATTGGAAAAAATGAATTGGGTACTCTAAATTTATTTATTTTTTTAATTGTCATGCTTCTATTAGGCAAATACACCAACTGTTGCCAACATTTGCATTTGTGCATGGATCATATCAGAAACATTGATACTGATTTAATACAGACTACATTTCTTAGATCATCCCAACAGGAATTTGCCAAAGCTTTCCTGTGTAGAGCTTCTTCTGACATTGGGTAAAAAAGTATTTTATTCATTCTGGGGATACCCATAGATCCCTACAGTTCAGAAGGAGGCCATTCAGCCTATCGAATCTGCACCGGCCCTCCCAAAGAGCACCCCACCTAGGCCTACTCCCCGCACCATCTCTGCAAACCCACCTGACCTTCACATCCCTGGACACTAAGGGGCAATTTAGCATGGCCAATCCACCTCACTTGCACATCTTTGGACTGCGGGAGGAAACCGGAGCACCCGGAGGAAACCCACACAGACACGGGCAGAACGTGCAAACCCCACACAGTCACCTGAGGTCGGAATCGAACCCGGGTCCCTGGCGCTGTGAGGCAGCAGTGCTAACCACAGTGCCACCGTGCCACCCACAGGCAAGGCCAACATATATCCCCCATCCCTGAGAATGCGATGCTGGCGACCGCCTTGATTCACTGCAGTGCACGTGCTGATAGCATTGGAGGGGAACATTAGCATGCATTTTCACTGCCATTGCCTCACAGCTCAGCCTGATGCTGTGCTCCCACGACCAGTAAAATGTGAGGTAGCTAATCGGGACCAGAAAATCTGGCTGATTGTTTCTCACCACAACCCTGGGAAGGGTGGGGGTGGGGGGTGTAGCTAACACAACCCCACACACTGGAAAGTGAACTTGGCATCAATCTTCCTGTAAATCTCGTGTACTAACCGGTTAAGAATGCCAACCTAGATGGTCTTTTCAATACAAACTCACACATGATGGCCATTCTTGTCGATGAGGATTATGATCCTGGCTCTCTGCTGCCTTTGCAGATTTTATTTTTACTCTGGGGAAAGCCGTGCAGGGTGGCACATTTTTCTAACTTTCTGGATTCTGTAATTAAAAGTCTCGGGACTTGCAACACAGAAAATCCCTGAGGCTAATCTTTGGGAAGAATCGAGTACCGAGGTAATCAGGAAGTTTGACAAAGTAGCTGTGACTGCCAGGGCTTTTCCAATGCGGTTTGACAGGGACGGGAAGGGCAGCATTTCACTATCAGGATTTGTGAGTGTCTCATTGGGTTGTAACACGTACCAGAAATCAGCAACCTTCTAAACCATTTGAAACCCTTCTGTTGGATGCAGATGTGGGGTTGATAGATGGCACAGAAGTCCTCAGACAATCACTGGCTCAGGTCTGATTAAAGGCTAAGATACTGCAAGATGAGCATTGCCAACTTTCTCGGTGAGAAAGTCAACACAGGGAAGAGGGGAAAAAGACTAGAGTAAAATATATGCAATATAAGGAACAACTTTGACCAGGCCATTCAGCTGATTCAACTCACCAATTGAAGTCAATCTGCGCAAGCGACGTTTGCACAGGGGTATGTGGAACTGAGCACCCACATCATAAACACAGTGGGGCTTCCTCTGATTGCCGTTTCTATTGAAATTGGTGACATGACCTTTTAGAAACAGCAAACATGAAAGAGTACAGAGATTCCATTCCCAATGTGGAGCCCTGCTTGACTGGAATGGTTTTTGTCACAGGAGACTCCTATAACAAAAACAGATAGCATGTGTTATGCTTAAAGCTGGTGCAGAGCGACTGACCGTATTGTTAACATTGCCTCAAATATGAACCATCTTTCAAAAGAAAGAAGCAATGTGCACACCTCAATGTATGAACAACCTGCATGGGAAAAGATAAACAGCATCATCAGTCACTTGGATGAATAACAGTGAACAGGAATGTGTGTCAGCACTGCAGCAGTAGAGGCAGGTTTTGTTCATTTCCTGGCAAGTTCACTGTCCTTATTGATCTATCTCAACAACATAATTCACAGGTTTTCTGGTCAGTTTTTAACATGAATTTTGAGTCTCTGAATTTAATTTGGACAACTAATTGAGCTCTCGGGCGCGATCTAATGGCCCAGGGGCCTCTCACAAGATTTACGATGCTCATTATCTCTTGCAAGATCTAACGGGATCTCGCGAGGTGTTGCGATCTGGGTCCTGCCCTCACAGGGCATGACCTTGACTGGACCTTGATTATGATGTGGAGATGCCGGCGTTGGACTGGGGTGAGCACAGTAAGAAGTCTTACAACACCAGGTTAAAGTCCAACATGTTTGTTTCAAACACTAGCTTTCGGAGCACTGCTCATTCACCTGAGGAAGGAGCAGTGCTCCGAAAGCTAGTGTTTGAAATAAACCTGTTGGACTTTAACCGGGTGCTGTTTAGCACTGGTCTCCACAAGTGTGGGCTGTCACCCAGGCGATCAGGGATCCATGGGTGGTCAGCCTCTGGGCAGGGTGGTACCCAGATACCCCAATGCCACCTGGGCACCCTGGCAGTGCCAGCCTGGCACCCTGGCAGTGCCACTCTGTAGTGCTTAAATACAATCAAAAGAACATTACAGACATTTGAAAAATGAAAATGAAAATCGCTTATTGTCACGAGTAGGCTTCAATGAAGTTACTGTGAAAAGCCCCTAGTCGCCACATTCCGGCGCCTGTCCGGGGAGGCTGGTACAGGAATCGAACCGTGCTACTGGCCTGTTTGGTCTGCTTTAAAAGCCAGCCTAGTGAGCTAAACCAGCCCCTGAACTACAGAAGAGAGGTGTTCATTTTATTTTTTTATTTTTATTTTTTTAAATTTAGATTACCCAATTATTTTTTCCAATTAAGGGGCAACTTAGCCTGGCCAATCCACCTACTCTGCACATTTTTGGGTTGTGGGGGCGAAACCCACGCAGACACGGTGAGAATGCGCAAACTCCACACGGACAGTGACCCAGAGCCGGGATCGAACCTGGGACCTCAGCGCGAGGTGTTCATTTTAAAGTGACCCGTTAAATTCCCGTAAAATTTCCAAATGGCCATTCCAAAAAGTGCAATGGCATTTAAATTGTCTACATTAATCAAGTTGGGCTTCCTTCCTATTTCTTTTCCAGCTAAGCCCACCCCGACCCACTAGGGCATTCGAGATTGTGGTGAATTCCAGGTGGGAATGAATGGCACACAGCCATTTGCTAGTGGAATTTTAAACAAAGCACTAGTTATCAGAACAATTGGAGCAGGTCAGGTAAAGTCACCAGAGTCCCAGATGATTAGAGGCTGCTTTCTCCTTTCAGCCGGGGTTGGGGGGAGGGGGGGGGACTGACTGGTGGTGATTTAACCTGAGGATCACCACACCTCAGACGAGGGTTGAGAAGGCAGGGCCTTCATGCATAACCTCAGCCGGTACGGGAATTGAACCCCCCGATGGTGGCCTTGCATAACATCACAAACCAGCTGTCCAGCCAAGTGAGCTAAACCGACCTGAAGAGGACAGCTGCTTACTGATTGGCGACACACAGCAGAGCCACAGCAGCCACATTTACATTGAATCCACACATTCCCCTTTGTGCCCGATACAAGGCATTGATGGAAGTAAGTCTCCCATCTCGTCCCCAAACATGCAAGGAAAATTCTGATCAAACCTCAAACTCTGAAAATAATTACAAACCAAAGAATAAGCAAACTAAACTGAATTTAACGGGTCACTTTAAAATGAACACCTCTCTTCTGTAGCTCATTGTACCTCCAGCTAAATTGTCTGCGATTGTAGACACCGAGGTTGAGTTATGAGGTCTTATGGTATGAATTCTGTCAGCAGTGATGGCCCAGTCAGGAAATGGCTTTATTACAGCTGTTGTAGTGTTTCAATAATGATATGGGCCAGTGTATCACCATAAATCATACACTGCTTTAAGGCATGTCTAGGAATCAACATTTACACTGACAAGCTTCCTGAATTTACCAGCAGTGTCCATATAAAGTTGATTGATGGTCGATAAGCTGTAATGTTGAACTGCCTCTTCAACTCAATAACCAAACAAAAGGGAGAAGTGATTGAGGGTAACATTCCTTTTTTGAAGTTCCACTTTGCCTATTCATAATTTTAATTCGGATCTGTTCCTCCAAATGATTGTAAGTGTTCCCAATTCCAAGTTGCAAGAAGCAAATCAATTGCTCTTGGTTATGAATTAGAATAAGCCACTCCAGTCAATCTACCAGCTAAAAATTCATTGCCTTCCATTACTAATTAATGCAAATTGTACACCCTTATATTTAAACTGTGTTGCTACGAGGCACAAGTTCTATATTGCCCAGTTTCAGATCCAAGATATTCAGTCTGTTATTAGTTTTGTGCTGTTTTGGGAAGTGAGTGCATCTTGGTAATGGATGTTGATCTTCACTTTTGGATACTAAGCCTGTATCATTGGTTTATCTGAGCATGGATCTCTCTTGTGCTTGCATCAAGGATTTGGCCTGTACTTCTTCAGTGTCAGTTGTCTAAGATTTTTAGTAGCATTCATAATAAGATGTGTTTTAAAACCCTTTTTTTCACACTTCACTTCTCTTGAGGGCATCTACTCCTTGCCCTGGTACAACTCTATGGGCATCTTTCTGCGATTTCACTCCTCTGGCAAACTCACGTACGAACTTTGGCAATGATGGAATTTGCAGAGGCTGGTGGACAGTGTTTGTGTGGCATGGGTTACCTTAGCCAGTATTTTCCACTGGAGGGCAATTGACAAATGCCTAACCTGGACGCAGCAGGGATCGGATGCTGCAGCACAGACCAAGGATCCAATCTCTGCCTTTTTCTACATTTTGAGCTAAGGGTGGGGAAAGAAGTGAATCCCTTTGGTCTGTGTCATAACCTGCACCTGCACGGGACGGAGAGGGTGGGAACAATTGTATTCCCCCTGTCCCTTGCGGAATACTGGCTTCCCCGCTAAGGGGCTGGGGGGAGCTCAATTAACCTTGTGTAAAAGGTTGGGCAGTTTGGGAGCGGCCTCCTCAGACCCGGTTGAGTACCACCAGGAGCCGTGTGCCTCAAACCCTGTAAACAAACCTTTGTTTTGTTTGTTGGGTGGCACAGTAGCACGGTGGTTAGCACTGTTGCTTCACAGCTCCAGGGGCCCGGGTTCGATTCCCAGCTTGGGTCACTGTCTGTGCGGAGTCTGCACATCCTCCCCATGTATGCGTGGGTTTCCTCCGGGTGCTCCAGTTTCCTCCCACAGTCCAAAGATGTGCAGGTTAGGTAGACTGTCCATGCTAAATTGCCCCTTAGTGTCCAAAAAATGGTTAGGTGGAGTTACTGGGTTAATGGGGATAGGGTGGAGATGTGGGCTTGGGTAGGGTGCTTTTTCCAAGGGCCAGTGCAGACTCGATGGGCTGAATGGCCTCCTTCTGAACTGTAAATTCTATCTGTGAATATTGTTACAACTTGGTGTGGACTCCCCGTGTCTTCATAAACGTCTGAACTAAAAGTTCTTTGCGGACAATAACCCTGGAAACTTTGGCTCTGAAACATATGTGCATGTTATTCTCAAATAAGAGGTGAAAATGTAGCAATATTTTTTGTCCTTCATTGTACTGCCAGGGCTGAATGCCAAATAAATTGATAAGTGTGGCTTAACATCAGAAATTACTGGATGTATATAGCAGTTCATCAAAATCCTTCATTTATTTTGATGACACCTTATATGCCTGAAATTTTAGAACCTTTTCTACTGACTATAACATAACTGAACGACTTGGTACGTGTTTTCAATCTTTTTAAGTCCTTCAGTTTATTTCGCTTCCCCCACCCACAACCAACGCTTTATCAGAAGGGCTGACAATCTGGCTCAAAAAGCAGGCCGGCTGATTTATACTATACTTTTTGAATACAAACCAAGAAAGAATGGCCTGCAGAAAAGTAACAAGGCACACAAAGAGAAATCGATATAAATCATTCAGAACGGAGCTGTGTTTATTATGGAATATGCCACAGACACTGGGTTAAGTCAAAACCTTTGTTGGTTTTGGATCCTGTGCACCAGGCACTGCATCGGCAGATTTTAGATGATTAAAGATACAATATCCCCTTTTGTCTGACTGTTGTAAGGAGTTGACAGAAAGCGCTGACAGTGAGACTTTCACATGTTGTAGTGCTGGTGAGATCAGGAATTTACAACACTTCACTCAAGCGCTGTTGCTCAGAAATCAGCCCAGCCCCATCCAGCATCTCGAGCCTGTGCAGCCAATCAGTAAGATCGTAGCTGGCCTGCATCGTAACTCCACCGACCTACCCTGGTTCTCGAGCACGCAGACTGGCGAAGGAAAAAAGTTTCTCTCAGACCATATTTTCGAACTTGTATAAAAGATCAAATTGCAGCATTAACTGCACTTTGCTGCCTCATGCAGACATTTACAACTGTGGCAGCTGCAGTTGCATGGGAATACAATTACCCCATCAAAATACTTTGGTCACAGAAGTTTCAGTGTCAAATGGATGTATGTATCAGTTTTTAAAAAAAGACTTGCATCGATAGAGTGCCTTTTACCACCCGAGCTTGGATTCTCCGATTTTGGGGCTAAGCGGAAGTGTCATTTTATGTGGGAAAAATCAGCAAGGCCCCAGCACCGATCCTCCAACTGGTGAGGGGCTAGCAGCCACGCCACGTAAAACGCACGGCCTTCCCGATATAAACACCTGGAGAATTGCCGGGTTCATGGCTGCGCACACGCACAGCGGTGATCTGCAGCGGTCGCGCCGTACAACATGGTGCCGGCCATGCGTGGACCGACCTGCCAGTTAGTGCCCCCCCTGGCCACCCCTCGCCCTGCCACACTCCGGCAACAGCATGCCCCCCCCCGACTGTGGCGACGCTGGACAGTCCGCAGCCCCCATGCTGGGTTCCCGACCGCTGAGACCACACGTGCTCCGCGCGGTCGGGAACGTGGCCCATCAGGGATGGAGCATCATGGAGGGTCTTCAGGTGACGTCCTAAGGCCATCCCAACGGCATGCATCATGATCCTCGATGACGCCGTTTTGGAGGGGGCAGAGCATCCGAAAACAGGGACCACCCCGATTCGGTCATAAAAAGGGATTCTCCGCCCGATCGCCGGTTCCAAAATCACCATTGGGGAACAGAGAACCCCGCCCCTGATATCTCAAAGTGCTTCACAACTAACGAAATACATTTGAAGTGAAATCACTGCTGTCGTGGAGGAAATGCAGAAACAAACCAATTTGTGCACAGAAAGCTTCCAAACTCAGCAATGTGATAATGAGCAGAATATCTGTTTCCAACGATGTTGGTTGAGGGATATATTTGCATGCGAGTGTGGCTGACAAGGCCAGCAATAATTGTTCATCACTTGAGAAAGTGATGGTGAACCTTGAACCACAGTAGTTTTTTGGTGCACCGTGAGAATTCCAGGATGTTGCATTGTCAGGATATTATGTAACTGGCGGTAAAAGTGTTCCCGTGCAACTGCCACCCATTATGTTCATCTGAGAGAACAGGTAAGGGTTCAGCAGCACAGTGTGCGATTCAGCCATTGGGTTGTGCCCGCCCTTGGCACGCTCCCAATAGCGAGGTCCGGATCTCCGGGAATTATTTACATTGCCCTAGCTACAGATACTGACCTTCTCCAGCCCCCCCCCCCCCCCCCCCCCCCCCCAATTTGATGCTCCTTAATCACCTTGACACGGCATTCATTAATGAGGTGTTGCCATCTTTCCCAGATCTCGATTCACATCGGCTAATTATGGGGAGGGACTGACTTCTTTGTGGTGGGTAGGTCTCTTCTTCCTGGGGTGAGGGAGGTGGGGTACTCACCGATTGTTATATCGGATCATGTTCCGCGCTTTGTCGACCTGGTGTTGGAGCCAATCCGTTCTCAGCGACCCCCTGGAGATGGGCACTTCGTTGCCTGCGGATTAGAGTTTTTTGAGCGTGTAGCCTCTGCCATTGGGGAGCACTTTGAGCTCAACAGGAATGAGGTGGTCTTGACTTCCATGCTCTGGGAAGCTCTGAAGGCGATTATTAGGGAGGGATAGGGGCTGGCTTAGCACAGTGGGCTAAACAGCTGGCTTGTAATGCAGAACAAGGCCAGCAGCGCGGGTTCAATTCCCATATCGGCCTCCCCAAACAGGCGCCAGAATATGGCAACTAGGGGCTTTTTACAGTAACTTCATTGAAGCCTACTTGTGACAATAAGTGATTATTATTTTTATTATTTATTTTATAATCTCTTATCAGGATAAACCTGGGAAGGTGGGGAGGCAAAAGCTGTTGGACTCCATTCTGGAGGTGGTCCTCCAGTACTTGATCACCCCAACGTGGAGCTGAAGAGAAGGTTGAAGGTGGAGATGCTAATAGGGCCAGAGGATATCATGAGCTGTACTGGGTTAATGCAGACGGGCAAAGCATCGGGTTGGGATGGGCTCCCCATTGAACTTTACAATCCGCGTTGCTGGTCAGTTTATCCCACTTCTGATGGATATGTTTATGATTCCATGTCCTGGGGGGGGGGGGGGGGGGGGGGGGGGGTGTTGCCGGACATGCTGCCTCAGGCATTGATTTCTACATCCTGAAGATGAACAAGTATTCCATGGAATGTGGGTGGGATTATCCGATTTCATTGTTGCCTCGAAGTTGTTGGCTGAGTTGTTGACAATGCGTTTGGAGCCCTGCCTACTGGGTGTGATTTCGGGGGGACAGACTGGACTTGTTAAGAGCCAGCACTTGCCGGCCATCATTGGGAGGTTGTTAAATGCTGTGCTGTCGCCCTCCTTAGGACTGAGCCACGGGTGATTATTTCGATGGACGGGGAGAAGGCGTTGAGTGGGGGGGGGTAACCTCTTTGAGGTTTTAGGGGCAGCACGGTAGCATTGTGGATAGCACAATCGCTTCACAGCTCCAGGGTCCCAGGTTCGATTCCGGCTTGGGTCACTGTCTGTGCGGAGTCTGCACATCCTCCCCGTGTGTGCGTGGGTTTCCTCCGGGTGCTCCGGTTTCCTCCCACAGTCCAAAGATGTGCAGGTTAGGTGGATTGGCCATGCTAAATTGCCCTTAGTGTCCAAAATTGCCCTTGGTGCCGTTAGTGTTGGGTGGGATTACTGGGTTATGGGGATAGGGTGGAGTTGTTGACCTTGGGTAGGGTGCTCTTTCCAAGAGCCGGTGCAGACTCGATGGGCTGAATGGCCTCCTTCTGCACTGTAAATTCTATGATTCTATGAGATACTGGGGCAGTTTGACTTTGAGCCAAAATGTATTTCATGGATCTGGCTTTTATAAAGGACGCCCACCGGGAATGTGCGTACTAATGCCCTGAGCCCAGGATATTTCCAACTGAACAGGGTTACAAGGTGGAGGTGTCCGTTGTCTCAGCTTTTGTTTGCCTTAGCAATTGAGCCGCTGACCATTGCATTGAGACTGTCTAACAGATGGAAGGGGACAGAGTGTGGGAGGAGGGAACATAGAGTGTCCTAATATGAAGATGATTTGTTATTATATATCACGGACCCACTCTCTCCAATGTAGGGGAGATGACGGAGGTGTTCAGGAAGTTTGGCTCCTACTCGGGGTACAAGCTGAATCTGAGCAAGAGTGAATATTTTCTGGGAATGGCCCCGGGATGGGGAGCTGGTCTGGGGAGGCTGCCATATTGTCCGGCCAGGACTAGCTTTCGGTATCTGGGGATCAGGGTGGCCCACGACTGGGTCTTGCTCCACGACCTAACTTTCCTAGTCAGGTGGATGGGGTGAAAGCCGATTTGAAAAGTTGGGATGCCCTCCCTCTGACCCGAGCGGGAAGGGCCCAGACGGTGAAGAGGAATATTCTCCTAAGGTTTTTATTTTTGTTCCTGTGTCTCCCAATCTTTCTCCCCAAGGCAGTGGATCCTCACCACTGCGGCGCAGGCCAACCTTGCTGTCGGGAGTGTTTGAAAACAACTTCTTCTTGTTAGCAGCGAGATACTGAGGCATGAGTCTGACGAATCAGACGGCGAGACAGCCGGTAATAGAGAGATTCATGTGGGAGCTCATTTTCGGGCACTATGTCCGAATATGACCCGTTGAATATGGGTCACGATCTCGCCAATGCGGCAGCCAAGCACGCCCGAAATTTAAATGTTTCCGTTGAATCGTGTCCATCGTGTCTGTGACATTATGTAGAATGTCTAGTATATAAAGGGTTAATGTAATATCATAATTGGCCACTAGATGGAGCTGGGAACAGACCTGTAAAAAGGACTGACTCTCAGGCATCTGGGAGAGTGTAGGAGAGAGTGAGAGAGAGTGTAGGAGAGAGTGTGGGTGTAGGAGAGAGTGGGAGAGAGTGTAGGAGAGAGTGTAGGAGAGAGTGGGAGAGAGTGTAGGAGAGAGTATAGGAGAGAGTGGGAGAGAGTGTAGGTGAGAGTGTAGGAGAGAGTGGGAGTGAGTGTAGGAGAGAGTGGGATAGAGTGTAGGAGAGAGTGGAAGAGTGTAGGAGAGAGTGGGAGAGAGTGTAGGAGAGAGTGTGGGTGTAGGCGAGAGTGGGAGAGAGTGTACGAGAGAGTGGAAGAGTGTAGGAGAGATTGGAAGAGTGTAGGAGAGAGTGAGATAGTGTTGGAGAAAGTGTACAAGAGAGTGGGAGAGAGTGCAGGAGAGAGCAGTGTAGAGTTTAAGACAGAGTGCGTGAGACAAATATTCGTACAGCGTAGATTGTAATTTAATAGATTATTGCTTGCTATATGAAAAATGAAAATGAAAATCGCTTATTGTCACAAGTAGGCTTCAAATAAAGTTACTGTGAAAAGCCCCTAGTCGCCACATTCTGGCACCTGTTCGGGGAGGCTGGTATGGGAATTGAACTGTCCTGCTGCCCTGCCTGGGCTTTCAAAGCCAGCGATTTAGCCCTGTGCTAAACAGCCCCGATAGGAGTAAGTGGTCGAGCTGTATATTATGTAGCGTAATAAATGTTAGCTTTGTTACTGTGTGCTCTTTGTGAACAATACGACACCTATCCTGACTATAAGAAACACAACGAACAGCACAGTGTTTTATCTGAAAGTCGTCATTTCTGACAATGCCGCACTCCCGCAGGTATGTCAGCCTGGATTACACGCTCATGTCTGAAGTATGTGGGCCACAAACTCACCACCTCCTGGCTGAAGATCTGCATTGATGTTTCAGCGCTTTCGGTGGTGAATGAATTGGTTCCAGCTCTACAGGATGTCACTTCAGTTGGATTTCTCTGCTACTCCAGAGTCCCACCAGCAGCTAACCAAAATGGTTGTTACCAGACGCCATTTTGTTTCCGACTCTGACTGCAATGAACGCTCCACCAGGTCTTCCAAATTACTGCTCTGTACGGATCTCACCAGCCATGAGAAAAGAGACACGTCTATCTCAAACTGTGCGCGGCATAAGCACAACGAGAAATAACGCATGCTCGAGGTGTACTGCTGATATTGCAATCTGCCAGGGCATCAACGCCTCACGCCAAATAACTTACAGATCTTTTTTCAACTTGCAACTACATCGCTTTGCTATATATAGCTTCGCTTTCAAGAAGGATATAGATATAATTCTTGGGGCTAAAGGGATTAAAGTATATGGGGGGGAAGCAGGAACTGGTCACTGAGTTGGGTCATCAGCTACGATCAGAATGAATGGAGGAGCAGGCTCGAAGGGCTGAATGGCCTCCTCCTGCTCTGAGTTCCTATGGCACACTTCTGAAACATCGAAAACAAGGTTGCCATGTCAGGAATGCTGCCGCTAATTTGCACTCAGCAAGCTCCCACAACCAGCAATGTGATGATGGCCGGATAATCCTAACCCTAACCCTAACCCTAACCCTAACCCTAACCCTAACCCTCACTTGAACACGAAGGATGTCTTGCTCAGGTACACGTTCTGGATACAGTGACCGCAATGCACTGATGCAAATTTTCCCCGCAACAACCAATCAGCAGCTCCGCTCTGCTGCCCTCTGCCGGATACAACACACCCTCCAGAACTGGAGCGTTGCCCTGCAATACTTAAGTCCCTTGAGTGGGACTTAAACCAGAACATTGCAATTCAGAGTCAAGTGCGCTAAAGTCAAAGCAAAATACTGCAGGACCTGGAAACCTGAAACAAAAACAGAAAATGGCGGGAAAAACCCAGCAGGTCTGGGGGCCTCTGTGGTGAGAAAGAGTTAACACTTTGAGTCTGTGTGACTTCTCCAGGGAACCCACTGAGCTGATTCATACTGGACTGGTGAAATGTAGACTTCTCCAGACTGTTCTGTTCGGTTTGGCCTGTCTTAAAAGCCCTTTGTTGCGGCTACACCTTCAAAATTCTGCAGGGTTATCACGGGAGCATAAAAATAAAATGACAAAGGAAGTAAGTGCTCAACAAATTCAGTTTCAAGGTCAGAAAACATTGATGTTGAGCTGGCATTATGTAAAAGAAGGTCTGTGGCTCCTTTGCATTTGAATATTTAAGGTGAAAACAATTGTCACAAGAATAGCTTGCTTCTTTGATGTCAGCGATTCACTTTGAAGCCCTTGGAAGTGTGGGATGGAGGTTTTTGAAGGTTCCATTTTTAATCTCTCTATTGCGTTAAAGAAGCCACAATCAGCAAAGTGAAATCTCTGGCCCGGATTCTCCATTCCGGAATCTAATTGCTCCCGCCAGCAGAGAATCACGGCAACTTCATACTGCCATAGTGCCAGCGTCGAGAATTCATGGTAGGATAATGGGCCAGCACGCTGGCAACGTGCATCACCCCCGAAGCACGGTAGCACAGTGGGTAGCACAATTGCTTCACCGCTCCAGGGTCCCAGGTTCGATTCCCGGCTTGGGTCACTGTCTGTGCGGAGTCTGCACGTTCTTACCATGCCTGCGTGGGTTTCCTCCGGGTGCTCCGGTTTCCTCCCACAGTTCAAAGATGTGCAGGTTAGGCGGATTGGCCATGATAAATTACCCTGAGTGTCCAAAAAAAAGGTTAGGTGGGGTTACGGGGATAGGTGGAGGTGTGGGCTTAAGTGGAGTGATCGTTCTAAGAGCTGGTGCAGACTCAATGGGCCGTACCACAAGGATCTGTTTTGGGGCCACTGCTGTTTGTCATTTGTATAAATGACCTGGAGAGGGCGTAGAAGGATGGGTGAGTAAATTTGCAGATTACACTAAAGTTGGTGGAGTTGTGGACAGTGCGGAAGGATGTTGCAGGTTACAGGGGGACATAGATAAGCTGCAGAGCTGGGCTGAGAGGTGGCAACTAGAGTTTAATGCAGAAAAGTGTGAGGGGATTCATTTTGGAAGGAGTAACAGGAAGACAGAGTACTGGGCTAATGGTAAGATGCTTGGTAGTGTGGATGAGTAGAGAGGTCTCGGTGTCCATGTACATAGATCCCTGAAAGTTGCCACCCAGGTTGATAGGGTTGTTCAGAAGGCGTATGGTGTGTTAGCTTTTATTGGCAAAGGGATTGAGTTTCGGAGACATGAGGTCATGTTGCAACTGCACAAAACTCTGGTGCGGCCGCATTTGGAGTATTGCGTGCAGTTCTGGTCGCCGCATTATAGGAAGGATATGGAAGCATTGGAAAGGGTGCAGAGATTCACTAGGATGTTGCCTGGTATGGAGGGAAGGTCTTATGAGGAAAGGCTGAGGGACTTCAGGCTGTTTTCATTAGAGAGAAGAAGGTTAAGAGGTGACTTAATTGAGGCATACAAGATGATCAGAGGATTAGATAGGGTGGACAGTGAGAGCCTTTTTCCTCAGATGGTGATGGCTAGCAGGAGGGGGCATAGCTTTAAATTGAGGGGAGATAGATATAGGACAGATGTCAGAGGTAGGTTCTTTACTCAGAGAGTAGTAAGGGCGTGGAATGCCCTGCCTGCATTAGTAGTGGACTCGCCAACATTAAGGGCATTTAAATGGTCATTGGATAGGCAGATGGACGATAAGGGAATAGTGTAGATGGGCTTTAGAGTGGTTTCACAGGTCGGCGCAACATTGAGGGCCGAAGGGCCTGTACTGCGCTGTAAGTTCTATGTTCTATGTTCTATATTCTATGTAGCAGAGAATGGTATTGATCCATCGACCTCTGGGTTATGGACCAGCGCACTTCTGTCCTTGCGTTTATATCTGAACCAGTTTTCGATGTGCCAGTAACACCCCACCTGCCGTCATGTCCCTCAGAACCCACCCTCCAGGAACCCCCAGCACATTCTCTGTCCTCCATGGCCAGGTTCCTTGCCCACTCATGCCACCAGCTAGAAATCCTTCCATCAAACTGGCATTCCGTATTTTCACTATGACCTTTATGGATAAAGCTGGTCATAATCGGAGGGAGGCCAGGCCCAGACATTCTGGTTCACATCTCCTTTGAAGAAAGAACCATGGAACCTACGGGGGAGTCCAAGGAGAGGGCAGTAGCTGACATGGAGTTCAGCATGCGGTGAGGAAATGAGAGTCCAATGCAACTCAGCTCTCCCTGGAGATCTAATGGAGATGGAGGAGTCCACTCACCTTCAAGCACAGTAGATGTTGCCGTCAATGCGTGGCACCCAGGCCAGCACTGAAAGAGTGGCGTCCATGGTGGAAGGCCTGGGGTAAGAAGTCAGAGCCATGTATCCGGAAATCCAAGGCCTGGTCTGTACTGTCCATCCCGGACACAGATGGACATTGCTGCAGTGCTCCAGAGCTTTGTGACCATTCACAAGGGTCATGGTTGAGGGCATCAAGAGACCGGGCGCTGACTGACCTTAGCCAGTCACAGAGGAACATGTCACAGTCACAGAGATTCTTGGCTGAGGGGCTCAACACCGTAGTTCAGATGAGAAACGGCCTCCAGGAATGGCAGGACCAGGTGACGGTGAGTCCTCCAGAGCTCACCCTGGCTTCACCCCCATCCCAGGGGCCAGCGCGCACCCCGAGGTAGTAATGGGGCTCATTCCAGCACCTCTGCCAGGGATTCCATGGAACACTTCATCCCTTCCGAATCCCCGCCACTTGACACTGGTGCATCTGCTGGGCAGGGGGCAGAACAGGGTGACACACCATCATGTGTGACACCTGATAGTCAGCTGGGCCCATCCAGGCCCAGGCCCTCCGGAGGACGATGGCCAAGGGCATCACTGGGCAAAGGGCAGGACAAGCAGCAGGCTGCCTCCACTTCTGATGTACTGTCTGGGGCAACATGTAGAAGGCAACATGTAAAGCACGAAAGATAGAAGATACATAGGTTGGCGCAGGTGTAGTAGATCGTATATCATTAGGGGAAGGGGACACAAGTAGTAAATACACACCATTAAACACTTGTGCACCACCAGTCCGATCTGCCTCTGACCCGCTGGTGCGAATGATGGGCTGGGACTGGGTGGGGGGAGCGGGGGGAGCTCAGGGTGCCTCAGACACATGAGCGTCCCATATACATACACTCTCACCTAAAAGTGGGAACGGCAGTGTGAGACTGCCTTGTGTGACAACGTCGCCAGTCAATAAACACAAAGCATTTACCATCTCCCACCAGCTTCCCTCCTCCAGCTGGATGGTGAGACGATCCTGACTGACACGTTTGACGGCCTGTCGAGATAGCTCTGGGTCACCGCCTGGCTCCTCCTGGACATGATCCTCGTCTGGCAGGACCCGCCGTTATTTCCCCCCCTCCTCCAGCATGTCATCCTGCTGCTGCACTGTGTTGAATAACCGACTTCTTTATGCTTGTTCTGTAAAGGAGGAAATGCAAACATGCAAATTACTGAACCAACGTGTCACACAGATGAGCTGCAGGGTTACTGGGAAAGGTTGCCCTTTCAAAGGGCCAGTGCAGATTTGATGGGCTGAATGGCCTCCTTCTGCACTGTAAATTCTATGATTCTATCGGTATCGTACCTCCATTTATCCTCTGGTACCATAACCCTTAGTGTCCTTTCCAAACAACAATCTATCAATAAAATAAGCAAAATACTGCAGATTCTGGAATCTGAAATGTAAACAGAGGAGCCTGGGAAAACTCAGCAGCTCTTCGTCAGAACTGAGGGGAGGGAGAATGTGTTGGAGCTGTAATAGATTGCAACGAGATGTAGTAACTTTAACTCAAATGACAGACCGCCTGGTGGGGGAGGGGGAGGGTACTCGGGCTTTTTTAACATAGAACATACAGTGCAGAAGGATGCCATTCGGCCCATCGAGTCTGCACCGACCCACTTCAACCCTCACTTCCACCCTATCCCCTTAACCCAGTAACCCCTCCTAACCATTTTGGACACGAAGGGCAATTTAGCATGGCCAATCCATCCAACCTGCGCATCTTTGGACTGTGGGAGGAAACCAGAGCACCCGGAGGAAACCCACGCAGACACGGGGAGAATGTACAGACTCCGCACAGACAGTGACCCAGCGGGGAATTGAACCTGGGACCCTGGTGCTGTGAAGCCACAGTGCTAGCCACTTGTGGTACCGTGCTGCCCATAATTTGCATTGAGACAATTCATGTATGGGATTTTTTTTTAAAAAGGGGTCAAGGTGGAGGAGAAAGGTAACAGTGTAAAGTTGTTGAACTCACTGTTGAGTACTGAGGGCTGTTACGTGCCTAATCGGAAGATGAGGTGCTGCTCCTCCAGATTGCGTTGGGCTTCACTGGAGCATTGCAGCAGGCCAAGGACGGACATGTGGGCATGAGAGCAGGATGCTGAGTTAGAATGACAAGTGACAGAAGGTTGGGGTGATGTTTATGAGCTTCCACAAATTGGTCAGCAAGTCCGCGTTTAGTTTTCTCATTGTAGAGGAGACCGCAATCTCAGATATGGCCTTTTCAATGGGCCTCCATCTTCCACAGCATCTTGCTGACACTGGTGGGCCTGCACCCAGGTAAGCGCAGGTTGGCGACCTCGAAGAGGGGAGCAAGGGGAGGGCCATGTCCAAGAGACCAGGGAGGAGGGTTAAAGGGAGTGAAGGTGAGATTTGGGTGGGGACTGCGGGCCGCAAAGGAGGGCCCCCCACTCCTTGCCCAACACCAGCCTGCTGGTATATTACCCATGGCTTCCTAGATGGCATGTACCAGGCCAACCATGGGTAAAATACCAGCAGTGGCAGAATCAGGCCCTTGTGGCCCTTAATTGGACCTTGGGTGCATTTGATTGAAATATTTAAATTGACAGAATATTTGAGAACCTTTGTGGGAAGATGTGTTTCCTGGTTTCACCCTGAACAGTCTACCTCTAATTTTAAGATTAGTCCTCCATGTTCTGGATCCCCATACCAAAGGAAATAGTTTCTCTCAATCTACCCGATTTAAATGCTTTCATCCATTTTCCTTTACCATTTTAAATATTTCAATCAAATGTCCCAAAAGTCCACTGAATAATGACTTCAGAGTAGGCGAGGCCCAGACCATGCTTTTGGGCTGGTGTTGGGAAAGGTAGGGGGAGGTGGGGCGGGGGAGGGAGGGTGGTAGGGCTTTGTGGAGCCCTAGGTCCATCAGGGGACTCCCCTGCCCCGTCTAAAGCTTCCCACCAACCTACCTAACCCACCACCCCCCCCCGAGACCCCCAGCCCCCCCCCACCGCCTCACACCCTCCACCCCCGCCCCCCCCCCCCATCCACCCCCAGCCCCCCCACCCCCTCCACCCCCGAGACCCCTGCCCCCCCCACCACCCCCAAGACCCCCGGCCCACCCCCGAGATCCCCGGCCCCACCCGCCGAGACCCCCCCCCACCGCCGAGACCCCCGGCCGCCCCCTCCGCCCCCTCCGCCCCACCCCCGAGACCCCCGGCCAGGGATTCTTCTGCTCAGCTTGATGTAGTCCCAGCAGTTGTTTGGGCTCCTGCTGCCGCTTGTGTGGGACTATAGAGCTGTTGTCCAATCCAATTGGCCAGTGGTCCTCCGGAGATAAGAGCAGATATCTCACCTTATGGGCAACCTGGGCTAGTGAGTGGGCTGCAGGAGCGGCCTCCTTCATCGCAGTGGGCCACAAGATTAAGATCGGGTTTGTTCACTAACCATAACCCCATGAATAAGATTAAATACATTTAAAACACACGGAATATTTCATAAGGAAATAAATGCTTAATCATTTATTTATTAACTGAACTACCATCAACTTCAAACGGGAATAATAAGTAGTCACACTTTGGACACAGAAGGAGTGCACGGCTCTCGCAGTCAATGTGTACAATCACCATGCCCTTGCATCAAGTGTGTATCACTTCAGTTATATCGGTAGAAGGAAAACGACACAGTTGGAAATCAGCGGAATTTGGCGACCCTGCGTGTGGGCAACAGTCAACAAAATGTCTCATGGGCCCCACTCTGAAACCAGATGGGCTGCATGTGGTCCCCGGGCCACAGGTTACCCACCACTGCCTTAAGACAATTAACGCTGGTCCCAGTGTTAAACTGCAGCAGGACAACCATCAAGGTGATGGGCAGGCTCCCTACAGACCGTTTGGCTGGGGAGGTGCGGGGAACACGGCATCCAACCTCATGTCCGTCTGGAGTAAGAGAACTCACCTCCCTGAACCCATTGTGATACCTAAGGATTTTTAAGTTAATATAAATCTTGTGGTTTTCCTCTGAGGTTTTCACCAGGATTTTTTAAACTCCTTCCGTGTGGAGAGGGACCAATGTTGGACATGGTATTTTGGATGGAGCTGAACCAGGATCTTCCACGAGGACACTATCGGCTTAGTTTTCCTGGTTCTGGAGGCCTGGGAGGTGGGAGTTGGGAATATAGCTGGGAACCAGACTGAGAAAGCTGCCTGCATAGTCAAAGTAAGTTTCCCAACTGGGGGGGGGGGGGAAACATTGGGCGACACGATGGCGCAGTGGTTAGCACTGCTGCCTCACGGCGCCGAGGACCCGTGTTCGATCCCGGCCCCGGGTCACTGTCCGTGTGGAGTTTGCACATTCTCTCCGTGTCTGTGTGGGTCTCACCCCCACAACCCAAAGATGTGTAGGGTAGGTGGACTGGCCACACTAAATTGCCCCTTAATTGGGGAAAAAAATAATTGGGTACTCTAAATTTATTTGAAAAGAAGTAAAAAAGAAGAAAAACATGCGGCAAAGGTGTCCAGCTTTGAGTGCAGATAGGAAATTCTGGGGAACACTTACTAATCGACAGGAATCGCTCTCCTCGGTATTGAACAGCCAATATAAAAAGTGTTCATGCTGACTAAGCAGAAGTTAATTCCCAGGACTGGTTTAATCCCGAGGAACAACCTTTCATCAAAAACTGAATGAAATTGTAAACTTACTTTGTTTTTTCCATGAAAAATTGGCTGGAGTGAAATGGTCTCTTACTCAAGCATAAATCTTTCAGAGACTCCCAATGCAGGAAAGGAATTCTTGGGAGATTCCATCCACTGACCAGCCTATTACTACCTTCATTAGATGATTGCTTTTGAAAGGTTGGATACATCATTCAGCTCGATTTAATTAACTATGCTCCTATTAATATCACATGGATGTCGTGCTGCTTGTGTACATGAAGGTCAGCCGTGTGTTTTCCAATCAATTGTGTAGTTAGTGTTATTTATATTAAAATCAGTGGGAATGAAAATGGGGCAAGATGCAAAAGCGGTTGCTTTTGTCCAGTCCCTTATCAAAAGTGACCAGGTCCAGCATCCCTCTGCACTCTCATGCACCTTTAACCAGGAGGATCTGCACTGTCTAAATATTTATTTATGGGCAGCATGGTGGCACAGTGGTTAGCATTGCTGCCTCGGGGCACCGAGGTCCCAGGTTCGATCCCAGCTCTGGGTCACTGTCCGTGTAGAGTTTGCACATTCTCCCCATGTTTGCGTGGGTTTTACCCCCACAACCCCAAAGATGTGCCGGGTAGGTGGATTGACCACACTACATTGCCCCTTAATTGGAAAAATGAATTGGATATTCTAAATTTAAAACAAAATGTTTATAAAATGTATTTGTGTGTCCGTTCAGTTATTGCCGGAATTGTTAAAATTTCTTTTATTTTATTTATTTTTTATTTTTTTTATAAATTTAGATTACCCAATTATTTTTTCCAATTAAGGGGCAATTTAGCGTGGCCAATCCACCTACTCTGCACATTTTTGGGTTGTGGGGGCGAAACCCACGCAGACACGGGGAGAATGTGCAAACTCCACACGGACAGTGACCCAGAGCCGGGATCGAACCTGGGGCCTCAGCGCGTGAGGCGGTTGTGATAACCACTAGGCCACCGTGCTGCCCTCGCATTTCATTTATGTAACGCAGCGCTGCACAGTCTTCCAACGCATCGCTCAATTTGTTTACAAGCTCCTTCTAATCTCGGAGAATGTTTACTTTTTCAAATGAAAGGTAGAAGCTTTGTTTCGGGGACAACCTTGGCAGCACAACAAGGCTTTAGATAAATATGATTTAGTGTAGGACCGATTCCCTGCCTGCACTCAATGCTGCGTGTGTGGGGGCAGAGGTTGTGTGTGTCTGATTGCTACATCTTAAATTGCAGAACCAACCCCCTTTTCTTGGCACGTTCCCTGTAATCAAACATTTTCAAGGTAACAGTTTGGCAGATCAGGCATCTCCACGAATAGAAGAAAAAATACTTGGTTCTACAGAATGAATGAATCAGAATCCCTTAGTTTAATGTCCCGGACACACCATTTCCAGGTCTATAAACCTTTTCATGTACACCTGGCCACCATGTTATTGCCATCTCCCATGTTAGCCCTGCATCCATTTTTGGGGCAACGATAAAGGGGTAAAAACACAGAAAGGGAAGATTAGTTTTGCCTTCAACAAATCTTTGTTTCTGATAACATAGCCCCCGGCCTGGAGGATCTGTCGGATTTTCTCTCCCAAGTTTTATAATTGTCCCTTTTATTATTTTTGTTTAAATTAATATTTGATTATATTACATACAACATCAATAGATAGCAGAGAGGCAAGTATTTAGGTTGTAACCAGATTGCAGGGTTTGGCGTGTCAGGAAGGGAACAAATTTGCGACAGATTGCGGAAGGTTTCTCTTCACACGTTAGGTTTGATTTTGATGATGTAAATCAGGCAGCCGTGGATCGCAACCGCTTTCGCATCTTGCCCCATTTTCATTCCCACTGATCTTAATATAAATAAAGATCAGGACAGGTGTAACACAGGCCGGAACCTTCTGCCCCACCTGGGGAGAGGAAGGGGGCAGGCAGGCCCGGGAAATTGGAGGGTTGACGTTGGGACCGGAACCTGCCCCAACCAGAAATAAGTTCTTCTGGCAGGAAGCCCCTCCCACCCTGCCTCCACTTGAGTCCCTTAAGTGGCCAATTACTGATCAGTTAAGAGCCTCTTCCCACCTCCACTGCAACCTTCCCAACTCCATCCAGGCAAGCCTGCCCACATGCGGCCTGCATGCCTGGTAAAACTGTGCAGGCTGCATGTTCAGCAGGGCAGTTCAGTAGCACAGTGGTTCGCACAGTTGCTTCACAGCTCCAGGGTCCCAGGTTCGATTCCCGGCTTGGGTGACTGTCTGTGCGGATGCTGCACCTTCTCCCAGTGTCTGCGTGGGTTTCCTCCGGGTGCTCCAGTTTCCTCCCAGAATCCAAAGATGTGCAGGTTAGGTGGGTTGGCCATGCTAAATTGCCCTGAGTGCCCAGAAAAGGTTGGGTGGGGTTACAGGGTTATGGGGATACGGTAGAGGCGTGAGCTTGGGTAGGGTGCTCTTTCCAAGGGCCAGTGCAGACTCGATGGGCTGAATGGCCTCCATCTGCACTGTAAATCCTATGACTATGACTCTATGTCAGCTGGATTGGAACTAACCTGTGCTGCTCAAAGCAACCCCCCCTCCCCCCCCCCCCCCCCCCCCCCCCCCCCCCCCCCCCCCCCCCACCGATTGCTGCCAACATCCATGACCCATCTCACTCTGCAAACACCTACCCTGCAAGACCATAACCCCACCTTGTAACAGAACTTGAATTTTACCTTTTTCCCGGGTGACTATGCAATCCTGGGAACCTCCTCTATGGCACCTCCGGGTGGAGGAGGGAGAAAGAGGGAGAAGGAGAAAGAGGGTGAGGGAGGTCTCCAACGGCCTGGGAGAGCCCCCAGTAGCCATTGGGACAGGCCCACGTTGGTGGAAACCAGTACTAAATGGCGCCCTGGATGGGTCTTTCCCGCGCAGTTGTTAGGTGCTGGGCGGCAGGCGAATCCCGCTAATGAATATTTAAATGAGCCATTATCTGGAGCACGCCCAGTGAGAGCAAGATGCAGATCACAACATCTCGCGGGACTTGTTAAATCACACAAGGCGAGTCGAATGTTGCAGTGGACTCATCTCAACATCAGGATGGGCACGAGGAGGCTGTTAACTCGTGCCCTATCCCCCATCCTCTCTCCTCCTGTCTGTCTTCCCGTTTGTTTCCTCCTCCCTCCTCACCTCCCTCTCCCTCTTTCCCACTCCTCCCCTCTCTCCTCCTTCTCCTCCTCTTTCTCCCTGTCTCTCCCTACTACTACCCCATTTGTCTCTCCCTCTCCTCGCTCTCTCTATCTCCCGCTTCCCCTCTCTCTCCTCCGCCTCCCTTCTCCCCCTCCCTCTCTCTCCCCCACTCTCGCCGGCTCTCTTACTCTCTCCTTCCCTTTCCCCCTCTCTCTTCTCTCTCTATCTTCGCCCTCCCCCTCTCTCTCCTATCCCTCTCTTCCTCTCTTTCTCACTTGCCTCCTCCTCACTCTCTCTTCCCTTTACCCTCATCCTCTTTCTTTCTCTCTTCTCTCTCACTTGCCTCGTCCTCCTCTCTCTCTCCCTTCCCCTTCCCCCTCCTCTTCTCCCACCTCCTCCTCTCTTTCTCCTCTTTTTTTTCCTTTCTCTCTTTGCCCACTCTATCACACTCCTCATCGTCCCTCTGTTTACTAGTTTTCTGTTGTGAATATCATTGCGTAGTAACAGAGCCGAGTACTAAAGTAATTGCACTATCTGTAGAGACATCTACAATGAGAGGAAACAAAGTCTAAATGAGTTCCTTTTGCTCACAGTGCTGCCCATTGACTTTTGCTCTCCTTTGAATTGTACTGCCACCATCCAATTTTACAAAAGACGCAGCATTGAAACAGTTCTGCAGCTTGCCAAGTTTGCTTTTCTCACACACACACGCATGGGCCACAATTAGGGCGCGATTCTCCGATGGTGTGAAACGGGCGCGGGCAGTACCGATTCTGGCCCCCATCTTCTCTTCCTGGATGCTCCAGGGTAACCCCAGAGTGAGTTGGCAGCCTTGGGCAGCAGTGATGGAGGGGAGGTTAAGATTGACTTCAAGGGCAGCACGGTGGCCTAGTGGTTAGCACAACCGCCTCACGGCGCTGAGGTCCCAGGTTCGATCCCGGCTCTGGGTCACTGTCCGTGTGGAGTTTGCATATTCTCCCCGTGTCTGCGTGGGTTTCGCCCCCACAACCCAAAAATGTGCAGAGTAGGTGGATTGGCCACGCTAAATTGCCCCTTAATTGGAAAAAATAATTGGCTAATCTAAATTTATTAAAAAAAAGATTGACTTCAAGGGCAGCACGGTGGCCTAGTGGTTAGCACAACCACCTCACGGCGCTGAGGTCCCAGGTTCGATCCCGGCTCTGGGTCACTGTCCGTGTGGAGTTTGCATATTCTCCCCGTGTCTGCGTGGGTTTCGCCCCCACAACCCAAAAATGTGCAGAGCAGGTGGATTGGCCATGCTAAATTGCCCCTTCATTGGAAAAAATAATTTGGTATTCTAAATTTATATAAAAAAAAGATTGACTTCAATAACATTGGATAAGGGAATGAGGGCAAAGGATAAGCTGCCTTTCTCGCTCTTGATCCTTTGCTGTAAAGTACGCATGTGTGGCTATACTTTTGGGGACCAGATCAAGCTTGGCTGCAAAGGACCCGATGAAGGTTGCTTGCGGACACTTTCTCCACGCTCACTCATTCGGAATGGCCAGTCTAGCCATGGGCTCCTGCTGCCCGATTTCCTATGCTGGAGGAAATCGGAGGCAAAGGAAAGATGAATGCTCGGCTATCGAGCTCACTCTGCTGTTCCCAATTTCCTGTTCCCCGCAGTGTACCAACATCAAAACACACTTCCCAAACCGGCTCCAGGCTTGGCTCCCCCTCAAACCTCACACGGATTCTTGTCAGTGCCTGACTGCGGAACTCGAAGCACCTGAGACGGGAATGTTGAATCCCGAGGAAGGGGGAGCTGGCAGAATCACCCCCACTGCACATCAATCGCCTTTTCCCCCCTGCGCCCCCACCTTTGGAGAACTGAGGCATGATCACAGGGATCAAAATGAGGTCTGAATCTGCAGCCTCCTGCCTCACACCGAGGAGGCAGCAGAGTGGACAAAAATCTAGTTCGGGGACAATAACAGAATTTTTCTTTATCCTGCGAACTCATTTTGCAAATCCTCTGGGGGGGTTTTGAAACAAGTCCAATAGGATTCTTTTTTTTCAAAGTTCATCTCTTTGCAAAATCTTCGGTCAGGGCGAAATAAATAACTCTTTCAGATATATATCGCAGAACAGAAATTAGAACCAGTTCCTTTCGTGATCGTCCCCTGGGGCAGAGGCACAACCCCGTGTAAAGAGCTGAGGGAGCACATCAGGGGCAACTCCAAGATTTGGAATAGCCAAACAGAGGAACTGAAGTCAATTCGGAAAGAATTGGAAGTGGAGTGGGCAGTGGGTGGGAGGTGAGGGAATATATCCCTCTTATTCCTGTACTAATATGCAAAAAAAAGGACTTGCATTTACAGAACCACATGTATGACAATGGAATATTTTCTGAAGTGCAGTAAAGAAGCCACCACACACTAAGCTCCCCAAATGTTCCGTTTTTAATGATGTTGATTGAGAGATGTACATTGGCCAGAACACCAGGGATAACTCCCCTACTCTTCTACAAAACCTGGGGATCTTTGACACAGGTGGTATAGTAATAATGTCAATGGGCTCGTAATCCAGAGGCCCAGGTTAATGATCTAGGGGGGACAGGTTCAAACGCCACCTCGGCAGCCGCTGGAATTTAAATTCAATAAGTCAAATCTGGAATCATAAGGTGATTCTCAGTCATGGTGACCATCAAACTCTAATCGATAAACCCATCTGGTTCACTCATGTCCTTCAGGGAAATCTGCCGCCCTGAGCTGGACTGGCCTACATGCGACTCCAGACCCACAGCACAGTGGTTGGCTTTTAAAAAAATTTCCCGTAAGATATAGGAGCAGAATTCGCCACTCGGCCCATCGAGTCTGCTCCACCATTCAATCAAGGCTGATATTTTTCTCATCCCCATTCTCCTGCCTTATCCCCATAACCCCTGATCCCCTTATTAATCAAGAACCTATCTATCTCTGTCTTAAAGACACTCAGAGATTTGGCCTCCACAGCATTCTGCGGCAAAGAGTTCCACAGATTCCTCTGGCTGAAGAAATTCCTCCTCATCTCTGTTTTATAGGATTGTCCCTTTAGTCTGAGATGGTGTCCTCTGGTTCTAGTTTTTCCAACAAGTGGAAACATCATCTCCATGTCCACTCTATCCAGGCCTCGCAGTATCCTGTAAGTTTCAATAAGATCCCCCTCATCCTTCTAAACTCCAACGAGTTTAGGGCAGCACGGTAGCATGGTGGTTAGCATAAATGCTTCACAGCTCCAGGCTCCCAGGTTCGGTTCCCGGCTGGGTCACTGTCTGTGTGGAGTCTGCACGTCCTCCTCGTGTCTGCGTGGGTTTCCTCCGGGTGCTCCTGTTTCCTCCCACAGTCCAAAGATGTGTGGGTTAGGTGGATTGGCCATGCTAAATTGCCCGTAGTGTCCTAAAAAAGTAAGGTTAAGGGGGTGTGTTGTTGGGTTACGGGTATAGGGTGGATACGTGGGTTTGAGTAGGGTGATCATTGCTCGGCACAACATCGAGGGCCGAAGGGCCTGTTCTGTGCTGTACTGTTCTATGTTCTATGAGTACAGGCCCAGAGTCCTCAATCATTCCTCATAGGAAAAGCTCTTCATTCCAGGGATCATTCTTGTGAACCACCTCTGGACACTTTTCAAGGCACACCCCAATTAAGGAGCAATTTAGCGTAGCCAATCCACCTAACCTGCACATCTTTGCATTGTGGGGGTGAAACCCACGCAGACACGGGCAGAATGTGCAAACACCACACGGACAGCGACCCAGGGCCGGGATTCGAACCTGGGACCTCTGCGCCGTGAGGCAGCAGTGCTAACCACTGCGCCGCCATGCCGCCTTGCGGTGGTTGACTTTTAATTGCCCTTCGAAATGGCCAAGCGAGACACTCAGATCAAGGGCAATTACCAGCGATATCCATACATCCCAAGGAGGAATGTAGAAAGAATGGAACATCACACAATAGGGCAACATGGTAGCACATGTGGATAGCACAGTGGCTTCACAGCGCCAGGGCCCAGGTTCAATTCCCCGCTGGATCACTGTCTGTGCAGATTCTGCACGTTCTCCCCGTGTCTGCGTGGGTTTCCTCCGGGTGCTCCGGTTTCCTCATACAGTCCAAAGATGTACAGGTTAGGTGGATTGGCCATGCAAAATTGCCCTTAGTGTTCAAAAAGGTTAGGAGGGGTGTGTGGATAGGGTGGATGTGAGGGCTTAAGAGGGTCGGTGCAGACTCGATGGGCCAAATGGCCTCCTTATGCACTGTATGGTCTATGTAATACTGGGCGGGGCTTCCCCTTGATGAGGGAGGCCTGGTGGATATAAAGCCCAGGAGCTGGGGGAACCTTTCGGGGATTGGCGTTTGTACACTGAATTGTGTGATTAAACCTTTTTGTTTTGCCTCCATGATAGCTTCCACGTGGCCCTCTGTCTGCATCCAGCAGCAATAAAAGGGAGGAATTGTCATACATGCTATGAAGCAGTACTTGTATCTCAATTGAATTACGTTATTTATCAGCAGCATTGAAACGTCTGCTTTTGCAAAACCAATCCAAATATTTGGGATGTAATTCTGGTGTTTATTAGCAAAGCTGAGTGTGCACACCACTCTTGTTGCAGCACCAAGTGTTGCAGAGTGAAGAGGGAACATCAGCACATCTGGTCACATACACCCTGCAGAAAACCTGCACCCACCAAAACTTTGTACTCTTAGTTTAACAGAACCCCATTGGCCTTTCAGCCTTGTGCCCATTAATCTTCATTGGCTCCCCGTTCATCAACATATTGATTTTAAAATTGTTACCCTTCCTCTCTCTGTAAGCTCCTCCAGCCCCGCCCAACGACCCTCTGAAATCTTTGTGCCCCTTCAACTCTAGCCTCTTGTGCAGCACCCGATTCCTTCGGCCACCAAAGACTCTAAGCCCTGGAATTCCTTCCCTAAACCTCTCTGTCACTCCTCAGTTAAATGGATCCTCGATGCTTACTGCCGCAAGTCCTAATATTCACTTTGACTCGCTGTCAATCTTCATCTGACTGCGCCCCAGGGAGCATCTTGAGGCATTTTCCAACACTGATGGCAATTTCATAAATGCAAATCGTTGCCACTTGACTTACCAATTTTGCTCAAGTGTTGGCACTGGTCTAAAGAGGAGGAAAGACATGGAAGGGGAAAGAGATTGTTATGAGGTCAACGCCAAGCCATTTCAGCCTTTGCCCGATTGGCAGAGAACTGCATGGGCATCTGACCCACTGAAACCAGACGAGGATGATAAGAAATATGCGGACGGATGTTCAAATTCAGATTGAGAATTTGAGTTTGCCGCATTTTGTGGGTACTCGAGATTTTGTAGCAATTCCTTCCATAATGCCACTAATTTCAGTTCTATTAGACTGGGGCGGCATGGTAGCACAGCGGTTAGCACTGTGGCTTCACAGCTCCAGGGTCCCAGGTTCATTTCCCGGCTTGGGTCACTGTCTGTGCGGAGTCTGCATGTTCTCCCTGTGTCTGCGTGGGTTTCCTCCGGGTGCTCCGGTTTCCTCCCACAGTCCAAAGATGCACAGGTTAGGTGGATTGGCCATGATAAATTGCCCTTAGTGTCCAACAAGGTGGGGTTACTAGGTTATGGGGATAGGGTGCATGTGTGGGCTTAAGTAGGGTGCTCTTTCAAGGGCCGGTGCAGACTCGATGGGCCAAATGGCCTCCGTCTGCACTGTAAATTGTATGATTCTATTGTGGCATCTTTCTTAATCCCGCTGTCTCCCTTAAATTAGAGGACATTGCCATTTTTCTGCTTTCAGACAAAAAAATGAGTCATGGAGGGGTGAGATTATTACAGACACATCAGGGAAATCTGAATCGACACTTTTTACGTATTTTCTTTCCCGTAAATACTCCATCACCCAAATGGCCATGTATTCACCAGTTGCGTAGTCTGCCAATACAAACAGGCACAGAATCAATCACTCATAAGTTTCTGGAGGACCATCAACAGGAACATTAGAGCAGGAGGAGGTCCACAAGCCTGTTACACCATGCAATGAGATGAAAGGTGAGCTAACTCCATATGCGTCTTTGCTCCATAATCCCCTGAAATCTTTGGCTAACATAAATCTATCAATCTCAGTTTTAAAAATAACTTTTGATCAACTGCTGTTTGTGGAAGAGCGTTCCAACACCCTTTGTGTAAAGAAGTATTTTCTAAATTCACACTTGAAAGATCTGGCTCTAATGTTTTGACTGTCCGAGACTCCCCGACCAGCTGAAATGGTTTCTCTCCATCTCGCATCCGTCCCCTCCCTAACATCTTGGAAATTTTGACCAAATGATCTCTTAACCTGCCAAACTCCAGGGAATGCGACAACCCTAATTGCCTAATCTTTTCTCCTAATTTAACCTTTTGGAATCCAGGGATCATTCTGGGAATGATAGCAGGAAATGTTGGATAAACTCAGCAGGTCTGACAGCATCTGCAGAGGGGGAAGCAGAGTTAATTGCTCGGGTCCATGTGATTCTTCCTCAGAGCCATACGGCAGCGAAAGGTTCTCTTCACAGATAGCGCCTGACCTGTTGAGTTTTCCCGGCATTTTTTTGTTTGCTAAAGTGCTTGGCTTTTATCATTTATGGTAAATCTATCCTCCAGGGCCTCCATAGCCTTCCCAAAGTACCGTACCCGCGTTGTAAACTGCAGCAGCTAAACGCGCCTGCTCGGGAACTTTGTTCCCTTTTGGGAAGATCGTGCCTATGGATTTCTCTCCTTCATTGGCAGAGGTATAGAATATAAAAGTACGGATATAATGTTAGAATTGTATGAAACAGGGCAGCACGGTGGCGCAGTGGGTTAGCGCTGTTGCCTCACGGCGCCGAGGTCCCAGGTTCAATTCTGGGTCACTGTATGTGTGGAGTTTCCACATTCCCCCCGTGTTTGCTTGGGTTTCGCCCCCACAACCCAAAGATGTGCAGGCTAGGTGGATTAACCACACTAAATTGCCCCTGAATTGGAAAAAAATAATTGGGTACTCTAAATTTATTTTTTAAAAAGAGTTGGAGACAGAGACGCTAAACTCTTTTAAAAAGTACCTGGATCTGCACCTTAAGTACTCTAAGCTGCAGAGCTGTTCTAGGGCTGGCATGGACAAGGTGGGCCAAATGGTCTCCTTCTGTGCTGTAACTTTTCTACGATTCGAGTATGACTTCCACAACTTGTATTCTATTCCTCGAGCTGTTAAAGGACAACATTCCATTAGCCTTCTTGATTATGTTTGTGTGATCATATCCGCACTCCCCATGCACAAGAAATCAACATCAGGAGATGAAGGAAGAAAAGATAAGGTTGGGCTGTGGGGGGGCGAGGAGGGGGGAGTGCTGGCCGGGGGGGGGGGGGGGGGGGGGGGAGAGGTTAGGAAACCAAAGTGCAGCTGCAGCCAGAAGGGTGAGATTTTCTGTGTTGGTTTAAGGAAAGGACTCAGTTTACATTGAGTTCCGCTTCAGAGCTGAATCTGTATTTCAATCGTGATGCAAATCAAGTTTTTCCTTGATTCAAAACAGCTGCAAATGCCAAAACAAAACGCAGGCAAAACCAGCAAAGCTGGACATGGAGGCTGGCTGCTCGCCGCCTGCACAGTTTTAATATTGACTCTTGTAAATGTCTGGAAAAAAGGTTAAAACTCTGAGAATACAAACAGATAAAGCCCCGGGGTCCCAGGAGGTTAGAAGAGAATTCATACTGATGGAAATCTCTGTGCTCTGTACACTCAGGGCTGAGTTGGGCTGCAGTCAACTCTCCCGAGATCACTAGATTAGAAAGTGGTTGGAGTGACTGTGTACAGGATGGCTCTCGCGTCGCTTTATTAAAATTATTGACCTTCAGCAGCCTCGGTCGATTCAGCTCCTCCGAGCTGAACAGAATGTACACAACAATAGCAGAATTCAATCCTTTCTCTTTTAAAGAAAATCGATAAAACACATTGTGATGAACGGTATTAATAACTGCTGTAAACGGTACCTGACCTTTAATACCTTGCCCCTTTAAGATGCTTGGAACCCTGGGGGACTCCGCCTCTGGCTATGCCCCCAGGAAACAGTATATAGGATAAGGCTCCATGTGGTGAGCACACTTCTCTCAGATGCTGTTCAGTTCTCTGTAGATTAAAGCCTTTTGATTACCGACCTCGCTCTTGCGTCGTAATTGAGGGTGCCTCACACATTGAGCGGGATTGTCCGTTCCGGAGTCTCAGTGCTCCGAGGAATGGGGACTGGTCTCCACTGGCAGTAGGAACGCATCTGCGTGTCATTCCATGGGGTCCGCACTGCAACCGAGCGGGGTGGGCCCTAATCTCTCAGACAGAACCCGCACCCTTTTTAAAGTGTGTTCCGACCTCGGTTAGCTGCTGCAGCCCCCCCACCCTGGATCGTAGGCAGAGCATCACCCCACCCTAATTGCTGGGAAGCCCCCCCGCCCCCTGTCCCAGAACTCCTCTTCAGCCCCCAGAGGCCCCCCCCATGTGCACCCCTCCTCACACTCCCAGATCCCCCACCCCCCCCTGCTTCAGTCCGCCACCTCATTGCCCCCTTCAGGCCGTACCCCTTGGCAGTGTCAACCTGGAACCTTGCAGTCCGGGTGGGGGGGTAGCAATGTGGTAATTACCCTCCCAACAATAGCCGTCAAGGTGCCGAGCAGTGTCCTTCCTGGGAGGTGGGGGTCGGGGGGGGGGGGGGGGTAGTGGGGGAGGGCTTGTGCTGGGCTGGAGGGGCTGAGGTCGGGGGTCTCTCGCCCCCTGGACTCCAGGATATCCCGACACCCCAAATATCACCACCTCTAGATCCGGGGTCACCTTCACCCCCAACACCCCGGGAATTATGTCCGCAAACCCCTGTCAGAACCCCTTCAGTTTCGGACATGCCCAAAACGTGTGAAGATGATTCACGGGCCCTCCCGCGCACCGGCTACACCTGTCCTCTACTCCCTCAACCTACTCATTCTCCTTATACACTTTGGGGTCTCCTTCTTGAACGCCATGTTAGGGATTCCAGATAGTGAGCTGGAGTTGGCCGCTGTTGGCTGCAGACGGTGAAGGTGGATGTCCCTGCCTTTGTCTTGTTGCTAGCCCAGAGGCGGGTTCTGCTAGGGTGGAGTTCTCCTACTCCACCCAGGGCCTCGGCCTTGTTGGGAGATCTGGTGGAGCTCTCACACCAAGATGATCAATGAAACTCTTCCAAAACCTTCTCCATTTACTCTTGCCATCAAGGACATCACTCTCTTCCATTTCAGAATATTCCAACAGCTCATTGTCAAACCCTGGCTCCCACATTTAGTGGGACTGCCTATACCCCACCCCTGCGGTAATCAAGAGCAGCAAGTTTAAGCTGACATTTACTGAGGAGTTGGTCACCTTCCCCTCGAAAAGAAAGCCTTTTCGCAAACTTGGGCAATATTAAGAGAAGAGGAACAATGAGTGGATGCAAATGAGGATTGGACGCGGAAGTGGATGTATGGCGTTATGAGAAAGGACAAAATTAGGAACCAGGAGGTCAGTGAAGACTGTGGGAGCATCGGAGGAAGTAGCTGAGACGAGATTGAAATTGTACGGTTATAGAGAGAGAGAGAATGCGGCGAGATGAGTAATGGAAGTGGGACAGCCAGGAAGGAGGAGAAGAATGGGAAGAACTAAGACCAGATGGAAAGCTGTGGCAGGGAGAGTCCGAAATGCAGTTGATTGGAGGCTGAATAGGTGACTGACAGGGGGAGAGGGAGGAGGGTGATCAACCAGCATGGAGGAGGCCCCAAGTGAGCAGGAGGAAGCCTAATGAAGATGGAAGTGTGAACATGACAAGAAGGACATTCCTCTAATATATCAAATTAAGGTACCGGCTTAAAATGTTTTGTATTCAAAATGTAGGCAATGATCCGAAGGAAATGTGAATTAACTAGCACACAATGCTTTTTCTGCAGGCACAATGAGTTAAGTAGCAGCATGTTGTTGTATTTTGGGTTTTGACCAGGAGGTGGATAAGAGATAATACGCAATTTCCTTATCAAGATTTAGAAAACACGAAGATAGGATGCGCTTTAAATAGAACGGAAACCAGGAAAACATGAATGGTATCTGAACTTGAAACAAATGCCTCTTTCAGGCAGGAGTTTCACAGATGATTCATTGTTGCTGGTTGGTCCCAGGTTATGCTGACACAATGCAGCAGGAAGATATGGGGATTGAGATGGTGTCGAACAAAGTTCCATTCAATTGAACACTCTTATCGGCGTGGCACCTGGCTGCAGCCTGGGCTGGGCCTGTTGGCAGAAAGGAAACGAGCCGTTGCGTATCTGGTTTATTCTGGAATGCATCCAATAGGGATGAATCCTATCAATTCCCCCGAATGTGCGTACGTTGTCACCAGCATATCCACAATCATGCACAAATTCCCATTCGTACACGCACCGAAGGAGGAAGCTCATTTTCCTGCAGCACAACAATCCACGTCCACAACATCGGGGCAGGGGTCCCCAGTGGGTTGCTGAAGCTTGGCTGTCGAGCTCAGAAGCACCTTGCGACAAGCAGTCACCCACCTGCGGTTCTCCCCAAATAGGACGGCGAGAGGGCAGGCAGGATCATGACAGCTATGGGGCCTATCTGAGGCCTTCCAGCTTGAAAACAGCAGCACGACGCCAGGGCAGGTAAGTGAGAGAGAGAGAGAGAGAGACAACCTTCCTGTGGTGAATGTGATTCACACTATATATAGTTGCCAATATCACTCCATGTATATATGTTCGTTATCTACCCATTGTAAGTGCAGTTGCACTATCCGACCACCAGGGGGAGTCGCTCTGGGAGTACGCGAGAGTTTGTACTGGGCTCCTCCCTTGGCTCCGCCCAGGACTCCTCCCCCTGGGACCGATGTATAAAGATCAGTGCCTTAGAGCCAGTTCACCTGAAGTTCAACGACGAATAGGCTGGCTCTATTGTAAGTGTATTAAAGCCTCTGTTCAGATCCAACTACACGTGTTCGCTGAATTGATGGTTCCATCACTTCCAAAATGGAGGGGCCCTCGCTTCAGCATTGCTTTGGATTTGGTTAGAAAGGGAAGGCCTCTGCAGCCAGGTCACCATTGTGAAGTGTGTGGGGGGGGGGAGAGGGGGGCATCCTTCCGGGGATGGCACATGGCTGCTGCTGCACTCAGGGAGGCACTGGGGGGGGGGGGGGGGGGGGTGTGTGGGGGGAGGCACCCAGGCCTGCCTAGAACGCTGGCCCCTACGCCAGCTGGGGGGGAACCTGGAAGCCGGCTGGGAAATCCCAGTCGCCTTCCGCCAATGAGGCCTTTACTCACTTCAATTGTCTGCCCACCCTCTCATCCCTCTTCCAAGAAAATGTTTCGGGAGCGGGATGGAACCACGATGCCAGCTGGTGGCATTATTTTTAGCACCTGCTCATTTCCACCTGCTGGTCTAGCTGGCTGGTTCTAAATAATCAAGTCATAGAATCATAGAATTTCCAGTGCAGAAGGAGGCCATTCGGCCCATTGAGTCTGCACCGGCCCTTGGAAAGAGCACCCTGCTGAAGCCCACACCTCCACCCTATCCCAGTAACCCGACCTAACCTTTTGGACACTGAGAGGCAATTTAGCGCGGCCAATCCACCCAACCTGCACATCTTGGGACTGTCAGAGGGAACCGGAGCACCCGGAGGAAACCCACGCAGACACGGGGAGAACGTGCAGACTCCGCACAGACAGTCACCCAAGGTCGGAATTGAGCCCGGGACCCTGGAGCTGTGAGGCAGCAGTGCTAACCACTGTGCCACCATGCCGCCCATAAGTCCTGGGTAAATGAATGATTGCTCCAACCGGGAACAGTAGAGATTTTTTAAATCTACACATGCTAACAGGAAAATCAATTCATGAGGAAAAAATACCAATGTGGAAGAAAAAGGATCCACTGCCTGGATTTTATATGGCTGACTGAGTGACAGAAAACTCTCTTTATGAAGGTGTTTCTGGACTCGATTGGGAAACACCAGAACAGATTAAACCCAATCTGTTGCTCAGCTCGCTTCAAAGATGGGTGGAATATTCAAAATTATACTTACGGTAGGAGAAAGGATAAAGGTTTATGTTTATAACGCTACATGAAAAGGGTTGCCCGTGCAAAGCATGGTATAGGTCAATTAGACCGAATGACGTCCTTCTGCGCGCTGTATTCCTGGTAACCAGGTGACTTGTCAAATCTGAATGTGAATAAACTCTGGAGTAACGGCTGGTCCTTGTTTACACAACCTGGAGTCCAGCTTCACTGAAAAAAATCAGCAGGACACCATTGTACTCAATGTAAAAAAAATCACAGAATGATAACAGAAACGGTGCAGAGTCTGGATGGACGTACAAATTATCGAATCATGGAATTTACAGTGCAGAGGAAGGCCCTTCAGCCCATCGAGTCTGCACCGGCCCTTGGAAAGTGCACCCCACTTAAGCTTAAACTCATGCCTCCACCTTATCCCCGTAACCCAGTAACCCCACCTCTCCTTTTTGAACACCAAGGACAATTTAGCATGGCCAATCCACCTAACCTGCACATCTTTGGACCGTGGGAGGAAACCGGAGCACCCGGAGGAAACCCACGCAGACACGGGGAGAACGTGCAGACTCCGCACAGACAGTGACCCAAGCCGGGAATCGAACCTGGGACCCTGGAGCAGGGAAGTAATAGTGCTAGCTACTGTCCTACCATGCCACAAATCCTTTGTGGAGGAAATCTGGTTGGCTCCATGCATTTGCACCTATCTTTCTTTTAGTAAATTTAGAATACCAAATTCTTTTTTTCCAATTAAGAGACAATTTAGTGTGGCCAATTCACCTACCCTGCACATCTTTGGGTTGTGGGGGCGAGACCCACACAGACAAGGGGAGAATGTGCAAACTTCACATGGACAATGACCCGGGACCGGGATCGAACCCGGGTCATCGATGGCGTGAGGCAACAGTGCTAACTACTGCGCCTGGGTTTGCACCCATCTAGGATATTAGACAAATGAGAATTGGCTCTTCAATATATCAACCTGTAGTCGAAAAATAGGGCTGTCCACAGCAGTGTTTGTCAAACTTTGTTGCCATGACCCACTTTTACCCGCTGGCCAACCTTGGTGACCCACCATTTTCACTTACCTTTGATGCGACAGGTGTGCCTGCGAGGTCCTCATGATCTCACTCCAATCAGCTTCACAGGAAGGGAGGGCAATGCGCAGATCAAGTGCAGCAGAGTTAAGCCGGCTCCTTAGTGCTGCCTTCATCTTCGTGAGGATGGAAAATCCAACCTGGCCGGTTTGTGTCTCTTGCTCCCACTTCCTTCAAACAAATCGATCCATCTTCAGTTCCTCACAGTCCTGTTGCCTTGCTTGCTCGCAGCTCGAAAATGGAAGTATCTCTCTGCGGTCTCCTTTGTCTAAATTTATATTATTACGGTCGTAGTGTTGCCACAAAGAAAATGCAGACTTTGTACTAAATCAAAGTGAATTTATTTACACTACGCTATAAATTGTGAATTGTTAAGTACGCTGAAAAAGCTAAATATTAGATCAAATAACTGCAATACACAGAACTACAGAAAAACACGACTGTCTCTAACCCTCTTGACTAACTCACTCCAAGAGCACGTGGACCACCGTCTGGCCGTGAGATGTGCTCTTACTCTATCTAGTGGCTGGATGCTATAATTACACATTATTCTACATGATCATTCTTATATACAAAAATGATATACTATATATACAAAGATAATATACTAGATATCATTACACTCTCCTCCGTGATTTTGCACCAAATGCAGTGTACGTGCCAGGCGTGTGGCTTGCTCTCTGCCGCCTCTTCTGGCGGGAGGTCTGCATCAGTCGCATTTAAGCCGGCCGCGGCTGGCATTCTCAGTTTAAAAGCTGGTCACGGCCATTGGGCACTTCTCCCGCAGTCGGGAACACCGCGACCGATCACTCCGTGACCCTCCGCACACCCACCTGCGACCCACCCCTGGTTCGCGACCCGCAGTTTGAAAAGCCAAGGTCTCCAGTCTCACAGATGAGCCAGAATCGCGTCAATTTCACGCAGCCCGAATAAAACATTCAGTCAGTACGTGATTTAGATATGTTTCGAACAGTGCTACAGGTGTATTAGCCTGTGTGACAAGTAGTCGAGATGAAGAAGGCATTAGTGAGATGAATACAGAACGTGTGAGTGTGGGTAATGTGTGTGCCTTTCGTTGTTCTACCCGAAGCTAGCTTCCCTGCATGTCTGTCAGCTGAGAAGCTGTCATTGAAGTGGAGTTACTTTCACAGCCTGTCACACTGATCAAAGCTTTCTAAATGTGTTCAATCAATAGTGACGATGTACTGCAAGAATCAGCCATTAGTTCGACAGTTTTGCAAAAATGTCTTTCAGCCGAGCATTATGAACAGGAACCATCAGAGCTTGTCTGGTGGAGCTGGTTACAACAGCAAGTTAGCTTCTCGAGGAAAAAGCAGCATCTGTGAAATGATCACATTCCTCACTGGCGCAGGGGGGGGGGGGGGGGGGGGGGGGGGGGAGAATATCGGCGGGGAACAGCCTGGCAGACTATATCTGTCAATCCTCAATAACCCACTCCAGGACTACTCCAGATTAGTGTCTGAGGCCACCTCCAGCAAACAGGAGGTAATTTAATACGATTCTGCACATTAGGGTTGGACCTGCTTGAAACGGATCACTACAAATCCTCATTAATCCAATGGATTGCTGTACATATTCTATTGGAATCTGTCCAACTTGGGAGATGATGGACAGCATCCGGGGTGTATGTCAGTTCTTATTGAACGTCGGCTATTGTCACAGTAAGAAGTCTTACGACACCAGGCTAAAGCCCAACAGGTTTGTTTCGAATCACTAGCTTTCGGAGTGCAGCTCCTTCCTCAGGTGAAAGCTCTGAAAGCTAGTGATTCGAAACAAAGCTATTGGACTTTAACCTGGTGTTGTAAGACTTCATACTGTGCCCACCCCAATCCAATGTTGGCATCGCCACATCATTGTCTGTTGTAGCTGTAGAAGGCAATTTGTAAGTGGCAATCCCTTGCGCAGCTGGCACAGATGAATAGCGTTGGTCCAAGGGCGATGTTTTTTCTGATGGGTTCTCTCTGCCACCATCTTCCCATTTCTTTTGCCCTCTGATTTCTCCACGTCATCCCTGTCTGCTTGACCCCGGACATTCAGGTTAGAGGCATCAACAGTGATCCCGGGCAACTTGAAGCCTCACTTGCAGACATCCTTGTGTAACAGGCATGGTGACCTGTTAGCCTCTTGCTGATAGCAAGCCTGCCACAGAGCATTTCCTTGGGGATGCCGCCAGAATGACCCAACTAACGGAGTTGCCACTGACTTGGGAGCAAACGTGTTTCACGTTGGCGTGTTTTCATATTTGCCACTCTGTCTTGCCAAGAGATGCCCAGTATTCATCTGAGGCAATGGAGGTGAAAGCTGTTCAGTTGCTATTCTTGGCTTGTGTGTGTTGTAGATGCCTCACTACTGTAAGGGAGAGCTGCTAAGAGTACAAGCTTCATACACAGAGTTTTGTACTTTTGGTTGGTCCACACTCAACGACACAACTTTGACTTGACAGCTGCGGCGTTGGCAATCCCGGTGCTGATTTTGGCATCGAAAGGTGCTGGGAACACACAGAGCTTTGTATTTTCAGGAAGTTTTCCGTTGGTCCACATTAGACTTTTCAACTTTGACTTGACAGCTGTGGCCTTGGCAATCCCGGTACTGATTTTGGCATCAAGGACAGGTTGCTGGTAAGTGTTGATCCAAGGTACATGAAGCGGTCAACAATCTCCAGAGTGAGGTTGTCAAGGTGTAGTCTCTACATCCTAGCCCTAAACGTTGGTCATCCGAATGCTGATTGTCACTGCAGACCCCTTTGCAAGCCCAGGACAGCCAATCTACGAGCTTCAGTGTGAGGTGTTAGCGCGACATAATCCACAAACAACGACTCTCAGACTGGGTCATTGTGCACTTTGATCTTGGCATGCTTTCAAAGAACCTGCATCGTCACAATGCATCTCGTCCTTTCAAGGAACCTGCATCGTTACAATGGGCCAACTGGCCTCGTTCGATGCTGTGGAGTTCTCTTTCTGGGATCTTGCTGTGTGCAGATTGGCTACTGCGTTTGCCTACAGAACAACAGTGACTTCACTTCAGAATTAGTCCATTGATTGGAAAGTGTTTTGGGTGCCCTGTAAATGTGATAAATATATTACTTTCAGCCTGGGATGATGAATAAGTGGGAAAAATAAACTATCCAATCATTTTGACGTCAAGTATAGATTTTTCTTTGCCAATTATTTACTGGTACCACATAGAAGAATTATTTTACACAGTGAGTTCTGATGACTTTGAATATATTGTCTGTAAGGGTGGTGGAAGCAGATAGATAATTTAAGGGGAAAGAATTGAGGGATTGTAGGAAATAAGGCACGGTGTGGATTGATTTGGTAGCTTTCAAAAAGGTGGAACAGGGAGGGTGGGCCAAACGCAATCTCTGTGCTGTACGATTCTATTCATAGAATCATAGAATTTACAGTGCAGAACAAGGTCATTCTAGCATTCCAAGAGGCCGTCTAAGAAAACATGGCTGCAATCTAACAAGGAGAGACAGTGAGTAAAGGCTAGGGCGAACAAGGTTGGGGAGTGCGGGGGGAGACAAAACGTCCGCCGTCACCGGCTCACTGATCCATTGTTGCCGACAGCTGGTTAAAGAACAGTATGGGAGCAGGTTCAGGGACAGATCTGGCTGGCCAACCTCCAGGGTATATACAACCCAAGAGACTAAAGGTTACGGTCAGTGTGGAGGATTGAAGACAGAGTTTTTTCTGTTGTTTAGATGATATTTCTGACGAACTGTCGACTTGTTTTCATCTGGTTGCGATCCAGATCTAAGCTCAAACTGGGGTCATTTCTGAAGGAACTAACTGCTCCAGTGTTGATCCTGGCCCAGATCAGGAAGCCTTAACTAAACTGCCTCGGATTAAGTAAACTAATAAAACTAGTTGATTTCCTGTAGTGTTGCACACAGTGAGGTAACCCCAAGTCTAGTTTCCAGTTGAAGTATGATTAGGGGTTAGGGGTATTTAGACTAGGTCTCGCAGACAAACAGTTCCCAATTTGAAATGAAGCGTTCCGCCCTTATTTTTATGTTGCCGTCAGAAATCTCTGCATTCATTTTTTTTTCCTTTTTGAAAATTAATTTAGAGTCGCCAATTTTTTTTCCCCCAATTAAGGGGCAATTTTAGCGTGGCCAATTCACCTACTCTGCACATCCTTGGGTTGTGGGGGTCAGACACACGCAGACACGGGGAGAATGTGCAAACTTCACACGGACAGTGACCCAGAGCCGGGATCGAACCTGGGCCCTCAGCACCGTAGGCAGCAGGGCTAACCCACTGGGCCACCGTGCCGCTCTACGCACATTTGTAATGGAAGCTGTCTATTTGTAAATCTGTAATTACATCTTCCCAGCAGCGGTGGCAGTGCACTGCCTCCTCTGGGTGAGAGGATGTAATTTCAGCATGATATGTTCACAAAGGACATTTCCATCACAAGGTTCGGAGACTTTTTTATTTTATTTTTAATTTTTTTTATTTTATAAATTTAGAGTACCCAATTATTTTTTCCAATTAAGGGGCAATTTAGCGTGGCCAATCCACCTACTCTGCACATTTTTGGGTTGTGGGGGCGAAACCCACGCAGACACGGGGAGAATGTGCAAACTCCACACGGACAGTGACCCAGAGCCGGGATCGAACCTGGGACCTCAGCGCCGTGAGGCAGCTGTGCTAACCACTAGGCCACCGTGCTGCCCTTGGAGACTTTTTATGATGGATAAGGTTGATTAGACACAATTGCAAGATTTTTAAATTCGTTCTCGAGATCGCTGGGCAGGGAGGAGGATCGGTGAATCCAGTCTGAAGCTGGGTCACGGTGGGTGAACTGGTTCCAAGTCCCTGCTGAGCTAACTGACTTCTAGTAAGTAGGCAGACCACAGCAATTGACATGGTGACATTGGACAAGGGAAGAGAATAGCAATTAGGCTTTCGCCACTGACAGCTAAGCAACCACCCCGATGGGGAGTTTGTGCTTAGATGACAAGAGGTAATGTGATTCAGTTCCTGTATGATACATCCCTTGGTCAAATGCCACAACTCATTGCCTCGGTTTGCACGTGAAGTTGAGTTCTGCTGCATATCTAGCAGAGTAATGCCACCACAATGTGATCAGCTCTGAGATATTTCCCATGACCTGGCTGAATAAAGCTGGAGGTGCAGTTAGCAGACTTTTTGAACGATCTGGAAGTCAGGACAGTACAGTCCAAAGACCAAAATCAGACTATCACAGCAATGTAAAGTCAGTCCTGCTATATGAATCTGAATGCTGGAGGGTAGCGAAGACAGACATGAGCAAGGTCAATGTCTTTCATAACAGTTGACTACATAACATCTGCAAGATCTACTGACCAAATAAAATTTCCAATGAGGACCTGTACACGAAGATGACTGCCACAGCACTTTCCTTGAGATTAAGGAGAGCTGGCTAGGATGGCTCGGACACGTGCTAAGGATGTCCCAAGAGAGAATACGGAAGGTTTCTCTAAGATGGACACCACCTGGGAAACATAGATGGGACAGTCCCAAAATAACATGGCATAGGACTGCAGTGACTGAATTGGAAGAGATGGGACTTACCTGAGGCGAGGTACAAGCCACAGGACAACAGCGTCCGATGGAGGATTGTTGCAGCCTTATGTCCTACCCCAGATCAGGAGGATAACGATGCCTTTACTGTAAAACTGCGGGAGTATTGAATGGAACAATGCACATGTGAAATATAAAACCAATAAAATTATGTTGTTCGGACAACATGAAGGCAAACTAACTAACTAACAAGCAAACAAACTAATATTTTTGTATCTCAATAAGATGTTGATGTTCTGTGTAATTACATTGCACAAAAGCACTCTGTTTCACTCCTGTACTTCATAATATTGTATTTTCAGCTTAGCTTTCACCGTGTTTTTGCAGGAGCTCGCTAACCCTGCCCTTGAAATCCCAACACCGTGAGCAGGTCCCGCTCCAGAATCCACCCACACTCACCGTTATCCCACATCTCTCCCAATCCCCCAAGAAATTGGAGACTGTCGGGGCTCAAACCACGGATCAATTTAATTTTACACTAATGGTGGTTTTAAAATTCACCTGGCAGTGTATGATTAACAGTCTTGTGCAGGATTCCACTGTGCCCTATTTATCAGTCATTAACCCATTTAAACAAGTTAATGGCTGTACTCGTTTTGTAGATTAAAGGTTTTAACGATTGTGCCATTAAAGGAAATGAAGACCCCCCCAACCCAAAGTTCATTTGATTTAGCACCAATTCCATTCAGTGATGGTGGGCGTATTTGATGACTGGAATCATACTAATGGAAAGTAAGACTATTTTGATAAATTGCTGAATGATTAGACGTCAATGGGATAGAGATCCAGAAGACTATTTAATCTGGCCGAAATCGTGATTCAACTTTAATGCCGATTCTCATCGAATAAATTCCAAACAAAAGAGAAAATGCTGGAAAATCTCAGCAGGTCTGGCAGCATCTGTAGGGAGAGAAAAGAGTTGTTCTCCCTACAGATGCTGCCAGACCTGCTGAGATTTTCCAGCATTTTCTCTTTCGTTTCAGATTCCAGCATCCTCAGTAATTTTCTTTCATCCAGTGAATAAATTCCAAATCCAACCTATCAGGATCCAGACCCAAAATATTGATCCAACGAACCCGAGTTGGCCGCTTGATCTCCGATAAAATCATTCCGGCTCAGTCACAATAATAGCTTTCATTAAACGTCAGTTTCACGCATCCTGTAATATTTCTTTAGCTGGAATAATTCCAGGCTTCTTTAACCATCATCGCTCAGCCTTTGGGGTGGAAAACTGGTTTGAAACTGGTTTCTGTGCATTATGTATTAAAATCAACATATGGGTTAGAGATGATCCAAATTAAAATACTCGCCTCATGTTTTTCATGCACGCACAGGAACATATGATCCAGAAAGTTGCAAATTAGGGAGGAATTAAATGTCTCCTAAGTGTCATAATTTCAAGCTTACAATATAATTAACAACTGTGTAATCCACAGGCAATCAGGTCATAAACAGAATCAACGCCACTGTGCCATTAACATTCAAAACTATTTGGCACATAGTGTTTTTTAAAATATCTTTGTGAATCTCTTTAAGACTTTGTTTTCATACCAAAGGTACCATATAAATACACGTTATTTTTATTATTGGTTAAACTTGGACACTGGTATGTATTTGTCTCCAGGTGTTTTGTTTGTCCCATGCTTTGGGGGAGACGTTGGCATAATGGTAATGTCACTGATCTATCGATCTAGAGGCCCAAGCAAAAATGCTCTGGGGACATGGATTCAAATCCCACCAGGGCAGCTGGAGGTGTCTCAACTCAATGAATTAATAAATTCAATTGATCAGTTTTTTTTTTATAAACCTGGATTTGAAAGTTAGCAATAGAACATAGAACATAGAACAGTACAGCACAGAACAGGCCCTTTGGCCCTCGATGTTGTGCCGAGCAATGATCACCCTACTCAAACCCATGTATCCACCCTTTACCCGTAACCCAACAACTCCCCCCCTTAACCTTACTATTAGGACACTACGGGCAATTTAGCATGGCCAATCCACCTAACCCGCACATCTTTGGACTGTGGGAGGAAACCGGAGCACCCGGAGGAAACCCACGCACACACGGGGAGGACGTGCAGACTCCACACAGACAGTGACCCAGCCGGGAATCGAATGATCATACTATCATCAATTGTTGCAAAAACCCATCTGGTTTACTAATATCAGTAAAGGAAGGCAATCTGCCACCTTTATCCAGCCTGGCCGACATGTGACTCCAGACCAACAGCAATGTGGTTGACTCCTAACTGCCCACTGTCCGTGTGGAGTTTGCACATTCTCCCCGTGTTTGCGTGGGTTCGCCCCCACAACCCAAAAGATGTGCAAGGTAGGTGGATTAGCCACGCTAAAATTGCCCCTTAATTGGAAAAAAAAAATAATTGGGTACTCTAAAAAGACTCTTAACCGGTCTCTGAAATGCTCTAGCAAACCATTCAATTGTAGCAATGTGGGATGGGGTGGGCAGAAAATGCTGTCCTTGCCGTGATTCCTACATCCCAAATAGAAGATCTTTAAAATGTTTCTAGAGAAACAAGCACTGCTGGAAAACTGGTTTGAAACTGTTTTCTGTGCATTGTGTATTAAAATCAACCCATGGGTTAGAGATGATCCAAATTAAAGTGGTCACTTGCCTCACTTGGGCAGCAGGGTAGCATGGTGGTTAGCATAAATGCTTCACAGCTCCAGGGCCCCGGCTGGGTCACTGTCTGTGTGGAGTCTGCACGTCCTCCCCCGTGTGCGTGGGTTTCCTCCGGGTGCTCCGGTTTCCTCCCACAGACCAAAGATGTGCAGGTTAGGTGGATTGGCCATGCTAAATTGCCCGTAGTGTCCTAATAAAAGTAAGGTTAAGGGGGGGTTGTTGGGTTACGGGTATAGGGTGGATACGTGAGTTTGAGTAGGGTGATCATGGCTCGGCACAACATTGAGGGCCGAAGGGCCTGTTCTGTGCTGTACTGTTCTATGTTCATGTTTTTCTTGCACGCACAGGCACAAGGTTACCGTTCTTACTAATGCAGCAACTTATTTCTGGAAGATGAGCAAAGGACCAATGAGCTACATTTTTCTCCACTCTTTTTAAATACATTTTGATAACCCAATTCATTTTTTCCAATTAAGGGACAATTTAGCGTGGCCAATCCACCTACCCTGCACATCTTAGGGTTGCGGGGGCGAAACCCACCCAAATACCGTGAGGCAGCAGGGCTAATCGCTGCGCCATCGAGCTGTCCCTATTTTTCTCCACTCTTAAGAAGAGCTCGAGCTCGTCATATCCTCAACCTCCGTTTCCCAATAGAAATTGGAATTCCATTCTACCCTCTGTAAAAGTGAGGTCATCTAAAATTCTGCTGCCTCAGTCACCACCCCTATCATCCATGTGTTCACTGAGCTATATTTTCTCCTGAGCAAGCAATGTTGTTATTTTCAAATGCTCATCCTTGTTTTCGAATCCCTCCGTAGCTCCATCCAACCCCATCAGTGCAATCTCCTCCAACTCCAGTTCTGGCTTCTGGAACATCTGTGATTTTATCACACCTCTATTGGCAGCTGTGCAGCGCTGGCCCTAGGGTTGCTGGCGCCCCAGGCAAGCTGAACTTCGGCGCCCTTCGGGGGGGGGGGGGGGGGGGGGGGGGGGGTGGGCAGGGGGGCCGGGGGCGGGGGGGCGTGGCCGGCGGGGGGCAGGGCGGAGGGGCCGGAGGGGGGGGGCGGAGGGGGGGGGCCGGAGGGGGCCCGAGGGGGCGGGCCGGAGTGAGCCCGAGGGGGGGGGGCCGGATTGACCACCGGCGAGCCTAGATCCAACCGCCATGTTTGCGCGGGGCGACCTGAGGGAGGGCGGCCACCGCGCATGCGCTGGTTGGCACCAGCCCAACTGCGCATGCGCGGGACCCGAGTCTTTTACATGGCGCCCCTAGCACATGGCGCCCCGGGCGACTGCCCGAGTTGCCGGTACCTTGAGCCGGCCCTGCAGCTGTGCCTTCAATTGCCGAGAGCCCATTCTCTGCAATCCCCTCCCTAATCCTCTCTGACTCTCCATAATAATGATAATAATCTTTATCGTCACAAGTGGGCATACATTAACACTGCAATGAAGTTACTGTGAAAAGCCTTGAGTCGCCACACTCCGGCGTCTGTGCGGGTACACAGAGGGAGAATTCAGACTGTCCAATTCACCCAACAGCACGTCTTTTGGGACTTGTGGGAGGAAACCGGAGCACCCGGAGGAAACCCACGCAGACACAAAGAGAACGTGCGGACTCTGCACAGACAGCGACCCAAACTAGGAATCGAACCTGGGACCCTGGCGCTGTGAAGCAACAGTGCTAACCACTGTGCTACCGTGTTCCTAATTAATTTGTTTGTATCCTTCAATTACCTTTGTAAAATGAATATTTCTCTCTCTTTGAAGGAATTTTTAAATTCTCATTTGCTTTGGCCCCTCATTACGGTAGCATGAGATGCAGCTCCTCAATACTCTGATGAACAGGTGACCTATATTATGGATGATGCCTAGATGTCGGTGAGAGGGAGGGGTGAAAGAGAGTGGCCAAAATTGAAATTATTGCAAATATTTCCACCCACGTACATTTTTTTCTTCCGTCTGTGGAAATGCCCGATTGCCGAGGACTTTCCTGGGTGAAGTCAGAATGAGATCAATATTATTCTGTGATTTGGATAGTGCCCCGCAGTAAGTTGATTCTGATTCCTTCTGAAGAAGGTAGAAGTAGCAAGAAAAGCAACATGCATTCATTTGGCACTCTTAACCATGTAATATACCCCAGGGGGGTTCACAGGAGCATTACAAATTAAAATGTGACACGGAGCCAAACTGGGAGATAACAGATCAGCCATGATCTCATTGTATAGTGAACCAGGCTCACGGCTGAAGTGCCCCCTCCTGCTTCTATATTCCAAACTGGGCCTGCTGACCAAAACTTTGGTCAAAGAGATAGGTTTGCAGGAACGTCTTAAAGGAGAGGTAGAGAGGTGGAGAGGTTTAGGTTGGGAATTGCAGAATTACAGAATTGAAATTATGTTTTTGTGCATGGAGTCATAACAAAATTCTCAGAGATGTGGCAGAGAGTCTACTGCAAGGCCTGTAAAGCAAGATTGCGTTGAACTTTGCGAGCCTGACCACAATCTCAGTGCGCTCCATAAATGGAAGTCATCCATTCTTTCAGCACAAAGATTAACAAAATCTGCGATTGTTACCCAGAGGCCTGTGGCTTTGAAAGGAAATCCTCTTTGATCCCATAGTTGAGCTAAGCTGTGGGTTTTTTAATCAATTGACCCAAAAATAAACCATAACAGTAGATCAGGGCTCACAGGTAAATTAATAGGGAAGAGCGTTTTTTGAACCCACCACTCATTCACGGGATTACAATATTTTCACATGATCTTAGCAGAATATCCAATGGTCCCGGTTGAAAAAGTGCCCATATGGACATTACAATTCTTTTCCCACACCTAGTGATGCACTAAGGCAGACTTTTGTCTGATTCCATAGCTTGTAGTTCCCAGAACAGGTCGCTAGTCTGTCGCCAGAGGCTTGAGAGGTACCATTCAGACCTGAAGTCTCCCCCATTCCTACTGCCAGCCATCGGCAGATTTACACTCAACCCGTTTGGCCGCATTACGAACGCACCTTCCTTGGCCATCAAGTCCTGGATTGGGACTCGAACGCGGAGCTTCTGGTTCAGAGGCAGGGCTGCTACCCAGTGCGCCATGAGATCTCCTGCTCACATGGACATAATGAAGGTCAGGTAGGGCGGCACGGTGATGCAGCGGTTAGCACTGCCGTCTCACAGCGCCGAGGACCCGGGTTCGATCCCAGCCCTGGCTCACTGCCCATGTGGAGTTTACACATTCTCCCCGTGTCTGCGTTGGTCTCGCCCTTACAACCAAAAGATGTTCAGAATAGGTGGATTGGCCACGCTAAATTGCTCCTTACTTTAAAAGAAAATTTAAAATGACGGTCAAATAAACTGCCACAAAAGGTTGCCGGGGCTGGTGGGCAAGGTGATAGATAGCCAGAAACTGTCACCATCATTGGGAAAGAAAATTGAGCAAAACAATGTGAATACGAGAGAACATGTTCATGGACAATAGTTCCTTGTTCAACCGTGATGGCTTGGGTATTGTCAGAGAGTATTCAACTCTTTTTTCCAGTCTTCCCATAATGGACTACATCAAGACTTATTTACCATCACATCTCAGGAAGAAAGAGAGGGAGGGGAGGAAATATTATTCAAATATAGTTGAAATGATAACATGGCTGACAGTGATTTATAAAGCAGCAGAAGTAAGAATTCTACAACCTTAAATCTGTGAGCTATTTTCTTCTGTATTAGACCATAAGATATAAGAGCAGAAGTAGGCCACTCAGCCCATCGTGTCTGCTCCAGCATTCAATGAGATCATGACTGATCTGATATAATCCTCAACTCCACTTTCCTGCCTTAACCCTGTAACCTTTGATGCCCTCACTGATTAAGAATCTGACTATCTCAGCCTTGAACAGACTTAGCGACCCGGCCTCTACAGCTCTCTGCAGCAAAGAATTCCACAGATTCACTCCCCTCTGGGAAAATAAATTCCTCCCCATCTCTCTCTTAAATGGTCGACCACTTGACTGTGAGATTCTGCCCTCTGGTCCTAGATTCCCCCACAAGGGGAAACAACCTCTCCAGCATCGACCCTGTCAAACCCCCTGAGAATCCAATATGTCTCAGTAACGTCAACTCTCATTCTCCTAAACTCCAACGAGTACAGGCCCAACCTACTCAACGCCTCCTCATAAGAAAATCCCTCCCTACCCGGGATCAACGCAGTGAACCTTCTCTGAGCTGCCTCCGATGCTACTATATCTTTCCTCAGATAAGGGGACCAAAACTGTTCTCAAGATTATTTGAAGCAGTGTTGGTTTTCCATGTTGTGTGATAGACATTAGGCTGAGGGTCAGCCTGCCTTTCTGGATGAATAAAAAAGATCCCGGAGCACAATTCAAAGGAGAACCGGGGAAAATTTTCTCCCTGCACCCTGGCCAAATTCTATCCTTCAATCAAGGTCACTGGGAAGAAAACGATGATCTAGACATTGTTACATTGCTGTGTGTGGGAGCTTGCTGTTCACAAACCTGGCTGCTACAGTTCCAACGTTACAGCAGTGACCGCACTTCAAAGAACTTTGGAAGGTCCTAAAGTTGTGAAAGTCACTGCGCGGAGTTTTTCGATTATTCTTCGAAGTCTTCTCCCCGTTGGGAAAAGTGGAGGGCAGCCCGCCAGCTGCATTGCCAAGTTTTCCCACACATTTTGAACAAGGAAATGGGAGAGGCGGGTCCTACAACATCATGTTGGCGGGGGGGGGGGGGGGGGGGGGGGGGGGGGGGCGGCTCTGGATGAGCACCCAACTCCACACGCCTCCAGCAACTTCCTCAGGGTGTCCTTTCTATCGGAAAAATAAAGGAACCCATCCCACAAAGGACACACACCTCCCCTGCCCCCCCCCCAAAGAAACCCCCACCCCAACAGAAACCCCTTCCAGCACCAGGGGGAAGTGCCAGGACATTGGCGAGGAGGGGGGATAATCTCAACAGGAAAGACTGCCGATGTAAAAGCCATTTTGAGACTCCCATTGGCTTCTCAGCCTTCTCCAGCTTTCCCGCTTGCCAAAAACAGGGGCATAAAATCCCCCATTCCCCAACCCCCCCCCCCCTCCCCCACTGTATAAACACAAGCCCTGGCCTTCTGTCTTGTCAAACCCCGCCATGCTTTAGACAGCTGCCTTTCCTTGATAAAGATATCATTCGATAATCACAATCTGTCATTAAATAAATAACATAACCTCATAGCAAGCAGAAAGGCCTGAGATGGAATTAAGTATTTCACGTAGGTGAAGGCTAATCACTCAATTATGACCCCCGCTATGCCCTGTTAAGACTTAGAGGGCAAAACCTAATATTAGTCGGGATTTGTGTGTCGGGACACAACATTCCATTATCAGTTTCACTTCTGTGTTATGACAGACAGCAGGCACACTGGTGGACGGAAATGTCTGTTCGCTATGGCTTGATCTCCTGGTCCTGCCGACAGTGCACCCCCGTCGCATTCTTCCCGGCGGCGAGGGGAGCATTTAACGGGAATTCCTATTGACAATGGCGGGACCAGAACATCCCGGCGCCGGCCAATGGGGGGGGGGTTACCTTCGCCGCCACGGAACACGCGGCGGGTTGCACAGAAAGCCACGCCCAAATAGTGTATTCAGCCTTTCCTTTGCAATCCTAGTTACGCTCATTAATCCCAAGAAATGTTTCACTTCACATTGCCAAAGACCACCAGGAGACAAGATGACTTTGGAGTACAAAGAACAAAGGACAAAGAACAAAGAACAAAGAAAAGTACAGCACAGGAACAGGCCCTTCGGCCCTCCAAGCCCGTGCCGACCATGCTGCCCGTCTAAACTACAATCTTCTACACTTCCTGGGTCCGTATCCCTCTATTCCCGTCCTATCCATTTATTTGTCAAGATGCCCCTTAAATGTCACTATCGTCCCTGCTTCCACCACCTCCTCCGGCAGCGAGTTCCAGGCACCCACTACCCTCTGTGTAAAAAACTTGCCCCGTACATCTCTTCTAAACCTTGCCCCTCACACCTTAAACCTATGCCCCCTAGTAATTGACCCCTCTACCCTGGGGAAAAGCCTCTGACTATCCACTCTGTCGTTGCCCCTCATAATTTTGTAGACCTCTATCAGGTCACCCCTCAACCTCCGTCGTTCCAGTGAGAACAAACCGAGTTTATTCAACCGCTTCTCGTAGCTAATGCCCTCCATACCAGGCAACATCCTGGTAAATCTCTTCAGCACCCTCTCCAAAGCCTCCAAATCCTTCTGGTAGTGTGGCGACCAGAATTGAACATTATACTCCGTGTGGCCTAACTAAGGTTCTATACAGCTGCAACATGACTTGCCAATTCTTATACTTAATGCCCCGGCCAATGAAGGCAAGAATGCCGTATGCCTTCTTGACTACCTTCTCCACCTGTGTTGCCCCTTTCAGTGACCTGTGGACCTGTACACCTAGTTCTCTGACTGTCAATATTATTGAGGGTTCTACCATTCACTGTATATTCCCTACCTGCATTAGACCTTCCAAAATGCATTACCTCACATTTGTCCAGATTAAACTCCATCTGCCATCTCTCTGCCCAAGTCTCCAAACGATCTAATTCATGCTGTATCCTCTGACAGTCCTCATCGCTATCCGTTATTCCACCTACCTTTGTGTTGTCTGCAAACTTACTAATCAGACCAGTTACATTTTCCTCCAAATCATTTATATATACTACGAACAGCAACGGTCCCAGCACTGATCCCTGCAGAACACCACTGGTCACAGCCCTCCAATTTGAAAAGCACCCTTCCATTGCTACTCTCTGCCTTCTATGACCTAGCCAGTTCTGTATCCACCTTGCCATCTCACCCCTGATCCCGTGTGACTTCACCTTTTGTACCAGTCTACCATGAGGGACCTTGTCAAAGGCCTTACTGAAGTCCATACAGACAACATCCACTGCCCTACCTGCATCAATCACCTTTGTGACCTCTTCAAAAAACTCTATCAAGTTAGTGAGACACGACCTCCCCTTCTCAAAACCATGCTGCCTCTCACTAATACATCCATTTGCTTCCAAATGGGAGCAGATCCTGTCTCGAAGAATTCTCTCCAGTAATTTCCCGACCACTGACGTAAGGCTCACCGGCCTGTAGTTCCCTGGATTATCCTTGCTACCCTTCTTAAACAAAGGAACATCATTGGCTATTCTCCAGTCCTCCGGGACATCACCTGAAGACAGTGAAGATCCAAAGATTTCTGTCAAGGCCTCAGCAATTTCCTCTCTCGCCTCCTTCAGTATTCTGGGGTAGATCCCATCCGGCCCTGGGGACTTACCTACCTTAATATTTTTCAAGACACCCAACACCTCGTCTTGTTGGATCTCAATGTGACCCAGGCTATCTACACACTCTTCTCCAGACTCAACATCCACCAATTCCTTCTCTTTGGTGAATACTGATGCAAAATATTCATTTTGTACCTCTCCCATTTCCTCTGGCTCCACACATAGATTCCCTTGCCTATCCTTCAGTGGGCCAACGCATTCCCTGGCTACCCTCTTGCTTTTTATGTACGTGTAAAAAGCCTTGGGATTTTCCTTAACCCTGTTTGCCAATGACTTTTTGTGACCTCTTCTAGCCCTCCTGACTCCTTGCTTAAGTTCCTTCCTACTTTCCTTATATTCCACACAGGCTTCATCTGTTCCCAGCCTTCTAGCCCTGACAAATGCCTCCTTTTTCTTTTTGACGAGGCCTACAATATCTCTCGTTATCCAAGGTTCCCGAAATTTGCCGTATTTATCCTTCTTCCGCACAGGAACATGCCGGTCCTGAATTCCTTTCAACTGACATTTGAAAGCCTCCCACATGTCAGATGTTGATTTACCCTCAAACATCCGCCCCCAATCTAGGTTCTTCAGTTCCCGCCTAATATTGTCATAATTAGCCTTCCCCCAATTTAGCACATTCACCCTAGGACCACTCTTATCCTTGTCCACCAGCACTTTAAAACTTACTGAATTGTGGTCACTGTTCCCAAAATGCGCCCTGAAACTACTGAATACTGAAACTTCTACCACCTGGCCGGGCTCATTCCCCAATACCAGGTCAAGTAGAGCTCCTTCCCTAGTTGGACTGTCTACATATTGTTTTAAGAAGCCCTCCTGGATGCTCCTTACAAACTCTGCCCCGTCTAAGCCCCTAGTGCTAAGTGAGTCCCAGTCAATATTGGGGAAGTTGAAGTCCCCCATCACAACAACCCTGTTGTTTTTACTCATTTCCAAAATCTGTCTATCTATCTACCTCTCTGTCTCCCGCTGGCTGTTGGGAGGCCTGTAGTAAACCCCCAACATTGTGACTGCACCCTTCTTATTCCTGATCTCTACCCATATAGCCTCGCTGCCCTCTGAGGTATCCTCCCGTAGTACAGCTGTGATATTCTCCCTAACCAGTAGCGCAACTCCACCACCCCTTTTACATCCCCCTCTATCCCGCCTGAAACATCTAAATCCTGGAACGTTTAGCTGCCAATCCTGTCCTTTCCTCAACCAGGTCTCTGTAATGGCAACAACATCATAGTTCCAAGTACTAATCCAAACTCTAAGTTCATCTGCCTTACCCGTAATACTTCTTGCATTAAAACATACACACTTCAGGCCACCAGACCCGCTGTTTTCAGCAACATCTCCCTGTCTGCTCTTCCTCAGAGCCATACTGGCCCTATTCCCTAGTTCTCCCTCAATGCTTTCACCTTCTGACCTATTGCTCCGGTACCCACCTCCCTGCCATACTAGTTTAAACCCTCCATTGTGACACTAGCAAACCTCGCGGCCAGGATATTTATGCCTCTCCAGTTTAGATGCAACCTGTCCTTCTTATACAGGTCACACCTGTCCCGGAAGAGCTCCCAATGGTCCAGATAACGGAATCCCTCCCTCCTACATCAGCTGTTTAGCCACGTGTTTAGCTGCTCTATCTTCCTATTTCTAGCCTCACTGGCACGTGGCACAGGGAGTAATCCCGAAATTACAACCCTAGAGGTCCTGTCTTTTAACTTTCTGCCTAGCTCCCTGAACTCCTGCTGCAGGACCTCATGCACCTTCCTGCCTATGTCGTTAGTATCAATATGTACAACGATCTCTGCCTGTTTGCCCTCCCCCTTCAGGATGCCCGCTACCCATTCGGAGACATCCTGGACCCTGGCACCAGGGAGGCAACATGCCATCCTGGAGTCTCTTTCACGTCCACAGAAGCGCCTATCTGTGCCCTTGACTATAGAGTCCCCTATGACTATTGCTCTTCTGCGCTTTGACCCTCCCTGCTGAGCATCAGAGACAGCCGTGGTGCCACTGCTCTAGCTGCTGCTGTTTTCCCCTGATAGGCTATCCCCCCCGACAGTATCCAAAGGGTTATACCTGTTCGAAAGAGGGACAACCACAGGGGATTCCTGCACTGACTGCCTGCCCCTTCTGGTGGTCACCCATTTCTCTGCCTGCACCTTGGGTGTGACCACATCTCTATAACTGCTATCTATGACGCTTTCCGCCACCTGCATGCTCCTAAGTGCATCCAACTGCTTCCAGCCTCCCGGACCGGCCACATCTCACAATCAGAGCACTGCATCCCTCTAATTGACATTGCATCAATTAATTAGTAAATGAAATTTAAAAATAATTTTTTTTTAAGTTACTGTTAACTATATGTTTTCTAGCACTAGATGTCTACTATAAATGTGAAAGCTAAATACAGTACACTCCGATCTCTGGCTTAGATACCCCTCTAAATTATAATTAAGTAATTAAGTAATTATGTTTAATTAGTTTAACAATGCTTAATTTTTACATTTACTGTAAATTCCCAACCAGCCAATCAGGTCACAGCTTTATTGTGATGTCACTTCAGTTTCCCCCCCACACACACACACACACAATTTGAAAAGGTAATAAAAATAAAAATGAATAAAAATCACTTATCTTCCCAGGTTCTCAGGGTTGCCAACTATAAAAGTTCAGGATGTCTGAGGAGGTGATTCAAACGGAGGCTTCTTTATAACTAAAAGAACGGCCGTAATTGAAAATCGCTTATTGTCACAAGTAGGCTTCAAATTAAGTTACTGTGAAAAGCTCCTAGTCCCCACGTTCTGGCGCCTGTTCAGGGAGGCTGGTACGGGAATTGAACCGTGCTGCTGGCCTGCCTTGGTCTGCTTTCAAAGCCAGCGATTTAGCCCTGTGCTAAACCAGCCCCATAATTCAGCATACATCACAACGTTCCCAGCCAGGATTACGGATCTTGCCAGTCCCAATCTAGGCCGGCTTTTAAGGGTTGATTCTATGATCCCGGAGGCCCATCAGCTCGTCTTTCACAAGTCCCATGGGGAGATCAATCGGGTCATCCCCGTGGGTCCTGTGACGGGTATTACATCCCTCCCCCCCCCCCCAAAGTCCAAAGGTCACTCTGCTGCTGGATGTAGAGGAGGTCTCCTTTGCCCGTGGTTGTGCTTCTAAAAGCTGTGAGGTAGGTTCGGGGGTATGGAACGCGTCGGGAAACGTCGTCTTCACGGTAACTGTCAGAGAAATCCTGCCGAATGTCCATCTCTGACCATACTGTCCTCTGAAAATATTGACAATTCCGTATCCATATCTGATGTACAGACAGCTATCTGATGTAAACCTGGGCCATGGTCCTTAGAGACGTCTGCTCCCTGGCTCACGGATGATAGGCAAGGGGGACGTGGGACTGACCAGTCTGACGGGGCTACCGCTGATCCGGGTTCCCCGCCTTTGGGGTGGTCCACATGCTTGCGTACTCTCCATTCTCTTGTTTTGACCGTGGAGGAGACTAGTCCTGCCTTACCCAACATGGTCCCCATTTATCCACTGAAATTCCGGATGTATACTGTGTCTACTGGATTGGACCCTCTGAGCTGCCTCCAGTGGTCATGATACCTCTTCTTGTTTCTTCTCCACCTTCCCACTAAGATTGGGAAATGTCAAGCTGAAACGTGTTTGGAGCCATCGGCTCTGTAGCTCTGCAGGTACTACCTCAGTCGTGACATGTGACGTGGTCCGATAATTAAATAAAAAATGTGCCAACACATCCATCCTTGTGACCCACTGCCATGCTATGCCAATTGAAAAGCAAAAAAGATTCATTACCCAATTAACTAATTGGATGATGCTTGACGGACAGCCAAACAGCCACTTCCAATATTTTTACACTTGGTAAAGAAAAATGTTCACAGAAAGTGACAAAGAAACTGAGCTTTTTAAATTTCCTGATGATCTCTCTCCAGGCTTGACCACAGCAGTGTCCTGGAGATTGACCACTTGAGCTGCATTGACAATGCCAATAGGAATTAGGCACGCATGGTCCAGTGATTTTATCTAGTGAGAATTTCGGAAGAAAGGATCAGGTACGTTTGTTATTCTTACCCCACAGCTCATCTCCCCCCCCCCCCCCCCCCCCCCCCCCCCCCCGGGCCACACACCAATCTGCAGTGAAGTCCAAATTTCTAACGTGGGGGCGACAGAGGCCCTTGAAATGTGGGAAAGAAAATAATTTGATGTTTCTTGCTCTCGACTATGAGCTGTCGCCCAGACTGGGAGTGTGTGTATTGACATCGCAACATTCTTGGCAGGGCTTAGAAGAATGGCAAAGAACTTGAGAAGGTCGTTAATACTTATGGAATTGTTCCCAATGGAGGGGAGGGGATAAAAGGTGGATGTGAAAATTAGCAAGGAAAAAAAAAAGAAAGCATTTGATTCACCTAGAAAGTCATTAATCTGCCTCCTGTGTCAGTCAGTGAAACAAACGGCTGTGTGGAACTCTGTCATGGGAAAAGTAACACCAAGGACATCAAGTCCGAACTTGAATCAGTCTGGCCTTACAATTTATTCTCGTTTTAAGAAAGGACAAAAGAACCTTAGCTCAGAAACATCCCAAAAAGACACTTTGATATATTTTGGAGTGTTGGCGCCGTTGGTACGTAGGATAATATGGCAGCCATTTTGTGTACAGCAGTGTCGCATAACAAACAGCAATGAGATCAATGCTCAACCAGTCTGTTCTCAGTGATGAACAGGCGGCAGGGTGGCACAGTGGTTAGCACTTCTGCTTCACAATGACCCAGGTTCAATTCCGGCCTCGGGTGACTGTCTGTGTGGAGTTTGCACTTTCTATCCAGGGGCGAAATTCTCCGACCCCCAGCAGGGTCGGAGAATCGCCTGGGGCCGCCGAAAATCCCGCCCCCGCCGTGGCAGAGATTCTCCGCCACCCGGGAAGTGGCGGTGGCGGGAATCTCGCCACTCCGATCGGAGAGGCCCCTGCGGTGATTCTCCAGCCCGGATGGGCCAAAGTCCCGCCGCTGGGAGGCCTCTCCCGCCGCCGAGGTTTGAACCACCTCTGGAACGGCGGGATCAGCGGTGCGAGTGGGCCACGGGGTCCTGGGGGGGGGGGGGGGGCGGGGGGTGATCGAACCCCGGGGGGTGACCCCACGGTGGCCTGGCCCGCGATCGGGGCACCCCGCTCAGACTCCGGGCTAGTGCCCCGGGTGCACTATTTCTCCTCCGCGGCTGCCACGGCTGCCGTCATGGCGGAAGCGAAAGAGAACCCCACATCGCGCATGCGCCGGCAGTAACGTCAGCGGCCAGCTGCCACTGACGTCACTGCCGGCGCATGTGCGGACCGGCGAAAGCCTTTTGGCCAGCCCCGCTGCCGGGGGCGCCGGTTTTTTTGCGCCAGTCTTCTGGTGCCAACCGCTCCGGCGCAGGGCTGGCCCCCAAAGGTGGGGAGAATTCCCCACCTTTGGGGAGGCCCGACCCTTGAGTGGTTGGCGCCACTCCCCTACGCCGGGACCCTCCGTCACGCCGGGTAGGGGAGAATCCCGCCCCAGGTCTCCGTGGGTTTCCTCCAGGTGCTCCAGTTTCCTCCCTCAAGATTTTATGGTTAGGTGGATTGGCCAAAGGTTAGGTGGGATTACAGGGATTGGGCCTAGGTAGGGTACTCTATCGGAGGATCAGTGGAGACTCGATGGGCTGAATGGCCTCCTTCTGCACTGTCGGGATTCTATGATGTTGGGTGAAGGATAAAGTCTGGGGGTTTGAACTGATCAGTCCTTTTCTTCAAACAGCGACTCGGGATCTTTCATTTGCATCTGAGCCAGTGGGAAAGCGGGAATTAAGCGTCTCAGTTTTTAACGTCTTGATTTGCTTTAAGAAACAGTTGACAGAACAAAGCGAAAAAAAAGCCTGGATGAAGTACTATTCTTCGATGAAAAGGCATTATTAATTTTCAGCTGCAGCTTTGAGCAACAAAGAAAAATGCAGCTGCACCCATCGAGACTCCGATGTGGAATCTGATTTAATATTGGACCAGGGAAGAGTACAAGGTGGAGGAGTGGGTGGGCGGGGACTGGGAGCTCCACCCCCAGACCTCCCAGAAGTGAGGTGATCAGACACTGGCATTCAAAAAACAAAATAAACAAGCTTTAGAGATATAACAAAGAAAAATGGGCTGTGATGTGGAATAAATGCAAAGGAATGAGTGGAAAGCAAGGTAAATAATTGAAAGAAGTTAGAAGATTTGTCAAAACAACGTGCAATTTTGCCTTTGGCCTTCATACCCTGGAATTGGTAAGCTTCCGGATTCTTCAGTGCCTTTGGGGAGAGGAAATCCTGATGCAGTAGCTATGTTAAAGGGGTAGATACAATTCACAGCCAACTGCACTGGGTTAGCTGCAAGTAGCAATACAGAATTGTTACGAGGACAACTTCTGACGAAGAGCAGTGAGTTTTGACATTAATCAATGTTTGCCATTGATTTGCAAGACGGTGGTCTTTGCTATTATTTAACAAAGTGAATATTGACACCACTGGGGCTGGTTTAGCACCCTGGGCTAAATCGCTGGCTTGTTAAACAAGGCCAGCAGCATGGGTTCAATTCCTGCACCAGCCCCCCTGAGCAGGTGCCGGAATGTGGTGACCAGGGGCTTTTCATGGTAACTTCATTGTGACAATTAGTGATTATTATTATTACTCTATCAGCTAATGAGGAGACGGGGAGACAGACTTGAGGTTTTAATTTATGAGAGTCTCTGAACTTATGACTGAATCTCTAACAGAGTTCCCCAAGTACAGCAGGATTATTTCTCCAGCGAATTGTAATGAGTAGGGGGTAGAAATTATATCCAAGTCTAATATAGACATGATTGACGAGAGGAATTACCCAATTATCTCCATTTTGACCGGGGCGTGTGGTTTTCACTATCTGCAGTCTGTGACAGCCGTGGATCATTCAGCAGCAATCTTGCCTCCAACTCACAAGGTCCTGAGTTCAAGTCTCACTCCAGGGTTTGACCACAAAAATCACTGCTGACTCAGCACTGAGGGACGTAAAACATGGAACATACAGTGCAGAAGGAGGCCATTCGGTCCATCGAGCCTGCACCAACCCACTTAAGCCCTCACTTCTACCTTAACCCCTAACCCAATAACCCCTCCGAAACCTTTTTGGACACTAAGGGCAATTTAGCATGGCTAATCCACCCTAACCTGCACATCTTTGGATTGTGGGAGGAAACTGGAGCACCCGGAGGAATCCCACACAGACACGGGGAGAATATGCAGACTCCGCACAGTGACCTACCGGGGAATGAAACCTGGGACCCTGGCTCTGTGAAACCACAGTGCTAACCACTATGCTACCGTGCTGCCCCAAAGTGCTGCACTGTTGGCCGTGTTGCACTGTTGGCCGTGATGCTCTGTAGGCGGTGCTGCACTGTTGGCCGTGCTGCACTGTTGGCCGTGTTGCACTGTTGGCCGTGCTGCACTGTTGGCCGTGCTGCACTGTTGGCCGTGCTGCACTGTAGGCCGTGCTGCACTGTAGGCGGTGCTGCACTGTAGGCCGTGCTGCACTGTAGGCGGTGCTGCACTGTTGGCCGTGCTGCACTGTAGGCCGTGTTGCACTGTTGGCCGTGCTGTACTGTTGGCCGTGCTGCACTGTTGGCCGTGTTGCACTGTTGGCCGTGATGCACTGTTGGCCGTGTTGCACTGTTGGCCGTGTTGCGCGGTTGGCCGTGTTGCGCGGTTGGCCGTGCTGCACTGTTGGCCGTGCTGCACTGTTGGCCGTGCTGCACTGTTGGCCGTGCTGCACTGTTGGCCGTGTTGCACTGTTGGCCGTGATGCACTGTTGGCCGTGCTGCACTGTTGGCCGTGATGCACTGTTGGCCGTGTTGCACTGTTGGCCGTCTTACACTGTAGGCGATGCTGCACTGTTGGCCGTGCTGCACTGTTGGCCGTGCTGCACTGTTGGCCGTGTTGCACTGTTGGCCGTGCTGCACTGTTGGCCGTGTTGCACTGTTGGCCATGTTGCACTGTTGGCCGTGTTGCACTGTTGGCCGTGCTGCACTGTTGGCCGTGTTGCACTGTTGGCCGTGCTGCACTGTTGGCCGTGTTGCACTGTTGGCCGTGCTGCACTGTTGGCCGTGTTGCACTGTTGGCCGTGTTGCACTGTTGGCCGTGCTGCACTGTTGGCCGTGTTGCACTGTTGGCCGTGCTGCACTGTTGGCCGTGTTGCACTGTTGGCGGTGTTGTCATTCGAAGATACATTAAACCAAGATCCTGCCCGCCCTTCAGATGGATGTAGAAGATTCCTCTATCAACATCACGAAAACAGATCATTCGGTTTTTATCTCGCTGCTGTTTACAGGAGTTTGCTGAGCTGTTGCGTTTCCTGCATCACAACAGAGTGGGGTGGTACGCCGGGGGTCAGGGTGAGAATCCACAGAATGTCGAGAGGCATTAACACGCCAAAGATATGGGGCCAAAGGATTAGAGACCACAGATTTAAAATGAATAAACCTCAAACAAGTTTGGAAGAGTTGGCCAGCTCAAGTCATTCAGTTGATTAACTCTCTCAAACTGAGTCAAATAAATTTCCAGCTAGAAAGTGGATTGGAGTTTTTTGGGGCAAATACTGATACACACTGAGATGAACAAATAGCGATGGGGTATGACAATCACCCCACTGGAGTAGAGGTAATGTTAAATTGTAGCAAGCAACAATTTCGAATGTCTTTCTGCACTTGGCAAAGAAGAACAATCACTACAAGGTTCCAAGTAGGAATGCAAACTTGAGATTCCAGGACTTCTTGTTCTACAAGGTTCAGTACCACATCCATTAAGCTACCTCAAGGGCTGCTCATTTTTATTTTATATTACGTGCTGACGCCAGAATTACTGCCCGGGAACCTGGCTCCAGTAAAAATGGTTAATGTCCATGATTCCCGAAAGGGCAGTTCTGCTTCTGATCCCCGGAATCTTCACCAGATTCTTAACAAAAGATGCTTCTGGCATCAGTACAACCTTTCCAGAGAGAATGGTGGAAGTACTTATTGTACAGTGTGGTGGGGGAGGGGGGGTTGCAAGAAGACAGATTGGACACACGTTAACACTAGAGTTACCAATTTTTAAAAAATTCATTCATGGGATGTGGGCATCGCAGGCTGTGCCAGCATTTATTGCCCAACCCATATGCCTTTGAGAGGGCAGTCAAGAGTTAATTGCTGTGGATCTGCAGTCACACGTAGGGCAGACCAGGTAAGGACAGCAGATTTCCTTCCCTGAAGGGACATTAGGGAACCAGATGGGGTTTTACAACAATCGACAATGGTTTCATGGTCATCATTTTTGTTTTTTTTTGATTGAATTCAACTTTCTCCGTCTCCAGTGGTGGGATTTGAACCGAGGGCCCCAGAGCACTGATCGGAGTCGCTAGTTTTTTTGTTTACTAGTCCAGTGACGATATCACTGTGCCAGCCCTTAAATTGATTCCTGATTGTCCTGGAATCTCCAGGAATTAGAGAGATGTTGCTGTGAGCAATCCACATTAAAATTATAGATGCGAAGGTGAGATGGGTTAAAGGCCATTTGACCTCCAGTTGCGAATCATCCAATGATGTGGTCAAGTTTCCCAGTTGGTGCGGGAATGCGGTGTCCCGGGTCCAGCGATGGTGGCCAGTGAATGGGAGGGGGGGTGCGGGGGGGTGCAGTGTGGTCTTGTGATAAAATCTCCCAACAGAAACTGCCAGCACCAATACATACTGTCCTGCTTCCAAACTGACCTCTGCACAAAGCAAAATCCCTGAATCGAAATTCCTCTAACCCTGGGGCTAAAATGGTGATCAGAATTTGCACCCCCTCATTTATTTATTTTTTTCCCCCAAAAACAAAATTAGCAGTGGCACAATATCCATGTGTTGGCCCTGAACATGAGTTTAAACAGGATGGAGACTGAAAAATGGGATTGCAAATTCTGACCAAATTCTAACCAGCCTATTTGAGACTTGAGTTTCTCACTCATGGCTGGAATGTGACAAGATACTGTTACACAGGGAGTCACAGGCCAGCAACAGCAGCACAAAGCAGATCGAGTTCTACTCGCCACTATTTTGCAAACCTAAATATGGATTAGTTGCAGCAAAAACTTTACATTCTGACGGCCTTGGTGTCAAATCCCTTGAGCCGAGTGGTGGTAACATTCTGGGCATGAGCTGAAAAGCGTTTTGCAATATGTCCTGATTAGGGCAAAGACAACGATTGAAAGCGATTGAATTCTCGACAGCTAAATGAATCTACAACAGAGCTTTTCCCTGTTCAATTAATTCACAGCTTACATTAGAGCGATAGGAAGGTGCCAACTCAGGGGCTCTCAAAGCACAAACAGCTTTTATTGCAGCCTGTTTACAAAGCACATTATGAAGGCTTTGATAGCAGGTTGATAAAGTGAGCTCTTTGGTTAAGGATTGCAGTGGGAGAAGAGTTATTAGCATATAAAATAACCCAGCTAAGGGCAAGCAAGTCAGTTCCTGTACTTGATGTACAGTGGGTGGTTCTAACTGCTCGCTGCTTAAACACACGACAAAGCAAGTCAGTCTCCACACGCAAAGAACTGGAATGGAAGGCAGGAGATAAGTGGGTATTGCTTTACCACGGTCCTGCTGTCTGCCAGGAGGCATTCCTGCCACACTCCTGTGAACGGAGGGGAAAGAATTCAGCTCGACAACCGAGGTGGGGGAAGAAGGTAAATTTTCAAGTGTTGCTTGAAGTCTGTTTTTCGACCTCCTCGTGTCGAACATTGTACAGGATCAGCAAAGGCAAGGGGGTTCCTTCCCTCTCACCAGAATACAGTAACGTTATAGTCCCGGGTAAGCGGTTTAATGATTGTCAGAAATACCTCCGAGCGAGTTGTCCAAAGTGAAATTCAAAGCAAATGGGGGCAGAAACTGCAAGAGTGAAATTCCACTGATTTATGGATTTTTGAACAGGAGCACCCTCTCACCCCCTTGCCCGTCCCAAGTTGAATTCCTCAGCCTCGCTCTACTTTATCAGAGAGTTTTTCCACAAGCTTGAAAAGTGAAATGTGTTAAAGATCATCGTTAAACTGAAGCTACTCCGAGCGAAATGATTAAAACTGCCTGACCCCAAGATACACATCACATGGGAGGTCCCACAAATGTTGGAGCATGTTTTTGGATAGTAGTTCACTGGTTTGTGCTCTATAGTTAGACAGTCCCTGTTTGCCCGGCTCGATTGTATTTGTTGCCAAAATCTACACTCGCAGAGTTTAACCGTTTAAATTTCAGCTGAAAAGCTTGGCTTGTTTGAGCAAAGTTCTTATTTTTGTGCAATATGCTCAGAGTTCCTTTCCGGCGTTTAAAAGAGGCCATTGTTGTACATCAGTAGGTTTGGACTGACTAAGTTCGTGAAACAGGGACAAACTTAAGTTGCCAACCATTCATGTTTGGTGTGGGCTGACTAGAGGTGTCCAACTCACCCAAATGTTCTCATTTAAGGCTAAATATTACCTTAATTTTGAAATTAGTAAAAGCTTAATTAATTTTCCTCATTGGCAAAACACATCCCAGGATTCCTACCCCGAGCCCACTTTATTCTGCTCCCAGCCTTTGCTCAGGTCTAGTCATGGACTTGGCCCCCATCGAAAGGACAAAGGAAAAATAGTTTCTCCTCGCCAAGTGTCCATTCTATTTTGTTACTACAGACATAAATAGGAGAGGTGATGGCTTCTTCTGGTTCACTCTTTAACAAGCACTTTATAGTTAAGGTTATAGTGAAGCAGCACAAGGCATTGGTACTCCAATCAATCCCATCACAGAGAGGCAGGTATCGGCCTCACACCTGGGATTTGCAAAGTGGTTAAGGTGCCACCCTCACGTCCAGTGACAGACACAGAGTACCTACCACCGCTTCAGAGCATCCATCCCCATTCTGAATAAGACGGGTTGGCCTCCAATCAAACATGCCCACTTCCCTCCAATCGAATTAACTTGGAGAGCAATGATCGTTGTTGCATGCCTCATTCTGTGTTGTTGGTTGTGCCATCTTTTGGATGAGATGTTGACCCTGTCTGCCCTCTCACATGAACATAAAAGGTCGCATGGCGACATTCCAAAGGAGAGAAGGAAAGTTTCTATTATTCGTTGATGGTACGCGGGCACCGCTGGACAAGGCCAGCATTTGTTGCCCATCCTTACTTTTCCTTGAACTGAGTGGATTGCCCATTTCACAGGGCAGTTCCGAGTCAATCACATTGCTGTGGATCTGGAATCATGTGTAGGCCAGACCAGTTAAAGGTGGCAGATTTCCTCTCCTGAAAGACGTTAGTGGGCAGCACGGTAGCACAGTGGTTAGCACTGTTGCTTCACAGCTCTAGAGTCCCAGGTTCGATTCCCGGCTTGGGTCACTGTCCGTGCGTAGTCTGCATGTTCTCCCCGTGTCTGCGTGTGTTTCCTCCGGGAGTTCCGGTTTCATCCCACAGTCCAAAGATGTGCAGGTTAGGTGGATTGGCCATGCTAAATTGCCCTTAGTGTCCAACAAAGGTTGTGGGGTTACGGGGTTACGGGGATGGGGCGGAGACGTGGACTTGAGTGCGGTTCTCTTTGCAAGGGCCTGTGCAGACTCGATGGGCCGAATAGCCTCCTTCTGCACTGTGAATTCTATGATTTTAGTGAACCAGATGTGTTTTTACAACAGAAATTGATGGTCACCATTACTCTGAATATTTCCTTATTCCAGATTTATTAATGGAATTTAAATTCCTCCAGTTACCATTTGAACCCATGACCCAACAGCATTAGTCTGGACCTTTGGTTCACTAGCCCAGGGACATACAACTACGCCCACCATCTCCTCAGGGTCCTGGGGAATATTTATTCCTCAATCAATGGCCCACAGCAATGTGGTTGACTCTTAACTTCCCTCTAGCCAGCCAATCAGTTCAAGGGCACTTTGGGGTGGGCAATAGCTGCTGGCCTTACTGGTGGTGCCCATGTTCCATGGAATAATAAAGTGGAGAAAAAAAACCAAAAACAGATGACCTCTGGTCATTATCACATTGCTGGCTGTGGGAGCTTACTGTGCCCAATTGGTTACTGCATTTTCTACATTATAACAGTGACTACAGTTCAAAAGTACTTATAATAATCATCTTTATTAGTGTCACAAGTAGGCTTACATTAACACTGCAATGAGGTTACTGTGAAAAGCCTTTAGCCGCCACATTCTGGCGCCTGTTCGGGTACACAGAGGGAGAATTCAGAATGTCCAAATTACCTAACAGCACGTCTTTCGGGAATTGTGGGAGGAAACCGGAGCACCCGGAGGAAACCCACGTAGACACGGGGAGAACTTGCAGACTCCGCACAGGCAGTGACCCAAGCCGCGAATCGAACCTGGGTCCCGGGCGCTGTGAAACCATAGTGCTAACCACTATGCTACCACGCCACCCATACTTTGTTGCTGTAAGTGCTTTGAGACTGGGGGTGTGAAAGTGGCTATATAAATGCAAGTCTTTTCCTTTCCCCCCTTTCCTGCCTCAAAGTTGGTAATGCGGAATTCTTTAGAGAATCTTTTGTTAGATTTAGAGTACCCAATTAATTTCTTTTTCCAATTAAGGGGGAATTTAGCGTGGCCAATCCAGCTAGCTTGCACATCTTTTGGGTTGTGGGGGCGAAACCCACTCAAACACGGGGAGAAGGTGCAAACTCCACAGGGACAGTGACCCAGAGCTGGGATCGAACCTGGGACCTCGGCACTGTGAGGCCCCACTGCGCCACCGTGCTGCCCCCTCTTTGGAGAATCCTAATGCCGCCAAACCTGAAAGGCTAACTTTTTTTTGAAGGATGGGGCACGGTTAGACCTATTATACACACAAGATTGGGAAACTATTCATAAGTTCTATTTATTTGGAGACTAGAACTGGTATATTAATATAAAATGAGAAACAGGTTGACTCTAGGGATTTGACATGGACAGCAATACAGTCCTCTGGTCACATCCTGGTTCAATGGTTCAATACCAAGAGACAAGGCTGCCAGGAGAGGAAGGGAGAGCGAGTTTCAATTGTGCCAATGGACAACTCAAAGCGGGCCACATTCAGCACTCTCTGCCACCCCGTTAAGCAACCTGTCATCTCTCACTGCCCATGGAGAAGCTGGGCTTGGAAATACAAAATAAATGTCCTTTTCCTCCACCCCCACCCCCCCCCCCATGCTTTTAATTAGCTCTGATCCCGCCCTGAATGTGATGTGAACAAAGAAACTCCGCAAGAAGACAGCAACCATAACATAAAATAAAAACAGAAAATGCTGGATAAACCCAGCAAGCCTGGCAGCATCTATGAGGAGAAACAGAATTAACGTTTCAAGTCGAAATGACTCTTCCATGGGGCGGCAATGCGGCGCAGTGGTTAGCACTGTGGCCTCACGGCACTGAGGACCCGGGTTCAACCCCGGCCCTGGGTCACGGGCCATGTGGATTTTGAACATTCTCCTTGTGTCTGCGTGGGCGGATTGGCCACGCTAAATTGCTCCTTAATTTTAAAAAAAATTGAAATGACCCTTCCGTGGTAGAAAGGTCATTCTGATTGGAAAGGGTCATGCTGTTTTTCTCCACGGATGCTGCAAGGCTTGCTGAGTTTATACAGCGTTTTCTGATTGATTTCAGAGTTCCAGCCATCTGCAGTACTTTGCCTTTGTCATAACATAAGGTTCTTTGTTGTATTTTGGGGTAGAAGGTACAATAATTATAATCACGTCCGGAGAACATAGATCATAAATGGACTTTGAACTGACATTTTTTTTACTAAACGTATTTTACGATGACACAGCAGGTGATCCCTAAAGTGGAACTGAGGTGCACACTCACACACATGGCACAGGGTCAACCCTGTGCTGAGTCCTTATGCATACTGATGTAAACAGAGGTCAGTGTCAGACATGGCTGAGTTGACCCTTCTAACTCCCCTTGGCTGAATAATCTGTTAACTTCACCACCTTGGCTGATGCATGAAGAACACAAGGTACCAGTGTGCTGATGTGGAACCACAGGCAGACTTTCTGCTTTGCTGCTTCCAATGTGGAACTTACCCTGCCGGGAGTATGTCTCAAAAAGTTAACACGCACGCAAACCCATAATCTATCCACTAAATGTCTTCAGTCCTTCAGGAGAGGACGGGAGGAATAAAGTTGGAGGGAACAATGGCCTTTTTGATTAACCATAATTATGAACTCCATTAACGATCTGTTTGTTTAGTTCTGGATACGTTGTTTAGATACTGTCATTCAAACAATGAGCTCTGATATCATTAGATGGGAGAGAGGGAGAGAGGCTGTTAAGTATTTAAACAATTACTATCAGAGATTTAAAGCCAGTAGAGACTGTTGTTCATGCGAATAGATGTAAATAGATATGATAGAATCGGGGCTACGGAGACGTGGCTGAAGGATGACCTTGGGTGTGAATTCAACATCCAGGGGCACTCAATACTCAGGAAGGACGGACAAAATGGAAAAGGTGTTTGGGTTACATTGCTGGTTAAAAAGGAACCTAAAGCAATAGTGAGGAAGGATATTAACTCCGTGCAGGGCACCACGGTAGCATGGTGGTTAGCATAAATGCTTCACAGCTCCAGGGTCCCAGGTTCGATTCCCGGCTGGGTCACTGTCTGTGCGGAGTCTGCACATCCTCCCCGTGTGTGCGTGGGTTTCCTCCGGGTGCTCCGGTTTCCTCCCACAGTCCAAAGATGTGCGGGTTAGGTGGATTGGCCATGCTAAATTGCCCGTAGTGTCCTAAAAAGTAAGGTTGGGGGGGGGAGTTGGGTTACGGGTATAGGGTGGATACGTGGGTTTGAGTAGGGTGATCATGGCTCGGCACAACATCGAGGGCCGAAGGGCCTGTTCTGTGCTGTCCTGTTCTATGTAATACAGAATCTGGATGGGTAGAGCTCAGGGGCAGGATTCTCCAACCCCCTGCCGGGTCGGAGAATCGCTGGGGGTCGGCGTGAATCCCGTCCCACCCCCTCCAAATTCTCCGGCCCCCCCAAAAATCGGCCCAGCGTGAATCGCGCCGCCCGCCTTGGAGAATGGCGGGGACCAACGCGACTCAATGGGCCCCGGGCTGCCCGAATTCTCCGGCCCGTGATGGGCTGAAGTCCCGCCCGTTTGTGCCAGTCCCGCCGGTGTAAATTGGAGTACGTCCCTTACCAGCGGGACCTAGTGGCGCGGGCGGCCTCCGGGATTCTTGGGGGGGGCGCGGGGGGAATCTGGCCCCGGGAGGTGCCCCCACGGTGGCCTGGCCCGCGATCAGGGCCCACCGATCCGCTGGCAGGCCTGTGCCATGGGAGCACTTTATTGTTCCACGCTGGCGGCTGTAGCAGTTCGCCATTGCCGGTGCAGATATGAAGCCCTCTGCGCATGCACAGGGATGACGCCAGCACACGCTGGCACTCCCACGCATGCGCCAACTCGCGCCGGTTGGCATGGCGCCATGCCTCTTTCCCGCCGGTCGGCGGGGCGCAAACCACTCCGGGGCGGGCCTCCGCACCTTTGGGGCGGCCCAACGCCGGAGTGGTTCACGACACTCCGTCCTGCCGGAGTTGCCCGCCCCGCCGATTACGCCAGAATCCCGCCCCAGAAATACCAAGAGGCAAAAAACATTAGTGGGGTTGTATATAGACCCCCAAACTGTAGTGGTGAATTTGGGGTTGGCATTAAACATGAAAATAGAGACGCATGCAATCAAAGAACATTGTAATTATGGGTGAATTTAATCTGCATTTACATCGGGCAAAATCAATACTATAGAGGAAAAATTCCTGGAGTGTGTATGGGAATTATTTCTGGAGCAATAGGTTGAAGAACCAATTAGAGAACTGGCCATTTTAGACTGAGTGTTGTGAAACGAGAAAGGAATAATTGGCGATCTAGTTATCCGAGGCCCCTTGGGGATGAACGACCATAATAATGATGGAATTCTTCATCAAGATGGAGAGTGACGTCGTTGGTTCTGACACTCCTGAATCGAAATAAAGGAAACTACAATAGTATGAGGCGCCAATGATGTACTGCAACAATTGTTCATTCCTGTGTGGCACAAAAGTAAATCGGGAAAGGCGACCAAACCATGGCTTGCAAGGAAAATTAAAGGTAGTATTAGATCCAAGATGTGGCATAAATATTGGCCATGAAAAATGGCAGATCTGAGGAGCAGTTCAGAATTCAGCAAAGGAGGACAAAGAAATTGATTGAGAGGGGGAAAATAGAGTATGAGTGTAAGCTTGCAGGTAAGATAAATAGTGACTAAAAAAGCTTCTACAGGTATGTGAAGAGATAAAGATTGGTGAAGGCAAATGTAGGTCCCTTACAGTCAGAAATAGGGGAATTTATAATGGGGAACAAAAAAGTGGCTGATCAACTAAATACGTGCTTTGGTTCTGTCTGCAAAGAGGAGGACACAAATAATGTACCAGGAATGTTGGGGAACACCGTGTTTAGTGAGGGGGGGAAGTGAAGGAAATCAGTATTAGTCGGGAAACGATGTTGGCGAAATTGATGGGATTGAAGGCCGATAAATCCCCAGGGCCCATTAATCAACAAACCAAAGTACTTAATGAAGTGGCCCTAGAAATAGTGGATGCATTGGTGGTCGTCTTCCAAAATTCTCCAAACTATGGAACAGTTCCTACAGATTCGAGGGTAGCTAATGTCACTCCGCAATTTAAAAAGGGAGATAGAGAGAAAACAGGAAATTGTAGACCAGTCAGCCTGACGCCGGTTGTGGTGAAAATGCTGGAGTACATTATAAAAGATTTGATAGCAGAGCACTTGGAAAACAGTGGCAGAATCGGACAGAGTCAGCATGGATTCACGAAAGGGAAACCATGCTTGACAAATCTACTGGAATTATTTGAGGATGTACCTAACAGAGTAGAAGAAGGGGAGCCAGTGGATGTGGTGTATTTGGATTTTCAGAAAGCTTTTGACAATAACCCACATACGAGATTAGCGTGTAAAATTAGAGCACATGGGATTAGGTGGTAGTGTATTGAGATGGATAGAAAACTGGTTGGCAGCCAGGAAACCAAGAGTAGGAATAAATGGGTATGTTTCCGAATGGCAGGCAGTGACTAGTAGGGTACCGCAGGGATCAGTACTAGGATCCCAGCTATTTACAAAAATATTAATGATTTAGATGAGGGAACCAAATGTAATATCTCCAATTTTACAGATGACCCAAAGGTAGGTGGGAGAGTGAGCTGTGAGGAGGCTGCAGAGATGCTTCAATGTGATTTGGACAAGTTGAGTGAGTGGGCAAATGTATGGCAGATGCAGTATAATGTGGATAAATGTGAGGTTATCGAATTTGGGAATAAAAACAGGAAGGCAGATTATTATCTGAATGGCGATAAATTAAGGGAGGGGAATGTGCAACAAGCCCTGGGTATCCTCGTACACCAATCACTGAAGGTAAACATGCAGGTACAGTAGGTGGTAAAGAAGGCTAATGGTATAATGGCCTTTATAGCGAGAGGATTTGAATACAGGAGCAGGGATGTCTTGCTGCAGTTATACAGGAACTTGGTGAAACCACACCTGGAATATTGTGTGCCATTTTGGTCTCCTTATCTGAGGAAGAATGTTCTTGTTATGGAGGGAGTACAGTGAAGGTTTACCAGGCTGATTTGGGCTGGCAACACCGCGGTCTGCGGAGAGATTGAGTCGGTTGGGATTATATTTGCTTGATTTTAGAAGGATGAGAGGGGAATCTCATAGAAACCTATAAAATTCCAAAGGGACTAGACAGGGTAGATGCAGGATGTTCCCGATGGTGGGGGACTCCAGAACCACAGTCTAAGGATACGAGGTAAACCATTTCAGACTGAGATGAGCATGATTTGTTCACCCAGAGAGTGGTGAGCCTGTGGAATTCTCTACCACAGATAGCAGCTCGGGCCAAAACATTGTGGGTGGGATTCTGTCATCCTGAGGCTAAGTGTTGACGCCGTCGGAAATGTCATCGCGTTTCTCGACGGCGCCAACATGGCTCATGGCTTCAGGATCAGCAATTCTGGCCCTCCAGCTGCCGATCCCGGCGTCAATTGGGTGCCGTGGGATCCGCAAATGCACAGTGGCACCGGTGCCAAAACGCACATGCGCAGTGGCTCCCTTCAACGCACCGGCCCCGACGCAACATTGTGCAGGGCTACAGGGGCCGGCGCAGACGAAAGGAGGCCCCCAGCCAGAGAGGCCGGCCCGCCGATCAGTGGGCCCCGATCGCGGGCCAGGCCACATCGGAGGCCCCCTCTGGGGTCGGACCCCCCCTCCCCCGCCACAGACCGCCCCCCCCCCCGACCCTTCCACGCCGAGTTCTGCCAGCTGAGGGCAGGTGTGGATGGTGCCGGCGGAACTCGGCGTTTTCACGCACTCAGAACTCAGATGGGCCGCATGTGGCTCCAAGGCTCCATTCTCTTTAAGAAGTCCAAGGCTCCATTCTCTTTAAGAAGTCTTACAACACCAGGTTAAAGTCCAACAGGTTTGTTTCAAACACGAGCTTTCGGAGCGCGGCTCCTTCCTCCTTATTCACCTGAGGAAGGAGCTGCGCTCCGAAAGCTCGTGTTTGAAACAAACATGTTGGACTTTAACCTGGTGTTGTAAGACTTCTTTCTGTGCTCACCCCAGTCCAACGCCGGCATCTCCACACCATGGCTTCCATTCGCTTTGATCTCTTTAGCCCCAAGATTTATATCTAACTCCTTCTTGCAAACATCCAGGGTGGGATTCTCTCAGCCCGGGGCCGGGCCGGAGAATCTCCGCGACCGCCGTGAATTGCGTAACGCCGCTCCGACGTCGGCACGCGATTCTCTGCAGAGCGGGGAATTGGCGCCATTGGAGCCGGTGTGGTCGGCGCGGCGCCGGCAGGGCCTCTCCACGCAGCCCCCCCCCCCCCCCCCCACCGATTCTCAGCCTGGGAGCAGCCCATCCCGGGCTCTCACATTGACTGTGAGAGCCATGCACTCCCTCTGCGTCCAAAGTGTAAATATTTATTTTGTTTTATGACCTGAAGTTGATAATAATTCTATTAATATATAAATGATTGAGCATTTTCTACAATACATTACAAAATATTCAGCGTGCGTTAAATGCATTTAATCTTATTCATAGGGTCACAGTTCAATCTCGTGGCCCATTGAGATGAAGGAGGGTCACTGATGTGACCCACTCACCATCCCAGGGTCCCATCACTTATATGGGGAGGAAACAGGTTACTGTGTGTTAGATGAGCAACCATGATCATAATAATAATCTTTATTGTCACAAGTAGGCTTACATTAACAGTGCCATGAAGTTACTGTGAAAATCCCCTAGTCACCACATTCGCCTGTTCAGGTACACTGAAGGAGAATTCAGAATGTCCGATTCACCTGAGTCAAGCACGTCTTTCGGGACTCGTGGGAGGAAACCAGAGCACCTGGAGGAAACCGAAGCAGACACAGGAAGAACGTGCAGACTCCACACAGACAGTGACCCAGGCCGGGAATCGAACCCGGGTCCCTGGCGCTGTGAAGCATCAGTGCTAACCACTGTGCTACCATGCCGCCCATGAATGGCGGAGCAGGCTGAAAGGGCAGAATGGCCTCCTCCTACTCCTATTTTCCTATGTTGCCAATTTACTTCTGAAAGCTGTGTGCATGTTGTCACTTATTTTATTATTTTCCTCGGGTTTACCAGCTGATAATAATGTAATGATCACGTATTGTCACAAGTAGGCTTCAATGAAGTTACTGTGAAAAGCCCCTAGTCGCCACATTCCGGTACCTGTTTGGGGAGACTGGTACGGGAATTTAACCTACGCTGCTGGCCTTGTTCTGCTTTACAAGCCAGCTGTTTAGCCCACTGTGCTAACCCAGCCACTAATGAACTTGCTCCTTCTTTGACTCAAGAAAATCTGGTTAGTTTGGCTCCTTATTAAAGAAGTAAATAGGTTTGGATTGGAAAAGGCCTCCACGCGGAGAAGACATTTAAAAACATTTGTTGCGACCAACCAAGGGAGGCTAAATAAAGGGGACCCAGTTTGTCGTTCCTCACCCGGCCGTAACAATATTTCAGCAGTTTGATTTTCAAAACTGGTCCCTGATGGAGACCAAAACTCGTGGGGTTAATTATTTTCCATTTTCTCCTTTCGGTTCTGTATTCTGTCAAAACAGTGAGTGTGCACATCAGCGAGTGTGCAGACTGAGTATCCCAACAGCTGTTGTCTGACTGACCTCAGTGGAATGATATATTCCGTTGAAAGTTTCTTTTTTTTTTGTCTGCTTTCTGCAGTGTCCTGTAAACAGTTTGTAATCAGAAACTATGCATTTACAAAACTCTCTGAAAGTAACAGACCTCTCCAAACTGCTCAGAGTATTAGGCAAGTCCAGTGCACTGATGCTCCTTTTATTTTGATTTCAGAGAGTCCAGCTCACACAGACATACGTGACATTGAAATCTAAAACTGAGGTACCAGATTTAACAGGCTAAACACCAGGAGCCGGCTCCCGAGATACCAGGCTCTTAGAGTATGAAAGGAAGACCGATATCCAAATGGATCTGCTTTTGGGGATCAAACTGTGAGACAGAAAGTTCAATGCCAGAGGTTCACTACATGACCTGGTACAGATAGGGCCTCTTTCTAATTAACCCTCTGTGGTTACAGGAACAAACAGCTGGATGGAATAGGGATCAGGCTCAAAGATCTAATTCATTGCATTCTCTGCTGCATTTGGTAGATCTATAATAATAGCAGTTCTGGGGATCCAGTTGGAGGACTGGGAAGTGCATAAAAGAAAAAGGTGCTGGGGGTATTTTTACATCTCTTTTCTTTGCTCTAAGGGCAGTGCAATATGGGATTTCTGAACTATTCTTTCGTCATTTAAAAAAAATAAATTTAGAGTACCCAATTCATTTTTTTCCAATTAAGGGGCAATTTAGCCTGGCCAATCCACCTACCCTGCACATCTTTGGGTTGTGGGGGCGAAACCCGTGCAAACACGGGGAGAATGTGCAAACTCCACACGGACAGTGACCCAGAGCTGGTATCGAAGCTGGGACCTCGGCACCGTGAGGTCACCGTGCTGCCCTATTCTTTCATAAATCGACATGACAGTAAAAGATTTCCAGCACCGTTATTATAGACAGCATGAAGGTGTATAATTGGGGGGGCGGCACGGTAGCACAGTGGTTAGCACTGTTGCTTCACAGCGCCAGGGTCCCAGGTTCGATTCCCGGCTTGGGTCACTGTCGGTGCGGAATCTGTATGTTCTCCTCGTGTCTGCGTGGGTTTCCTCCGGGTGTTCCGGTTTCCTCCCACAAGTCCCGAAAGATGTGCGATTAGGTAATTTAGACATTCTGAATTCTCCCTCTGTGTACCCGAACAAGCAGCAGAGTGTGGCGACTAGGGGCTTTTCACAGTAACTTCATTGCAGTGTTAATGTGAGCCTACTTGTGACAATAACGATTATTATTATAAAACACAGACTTCAATTCTGAATGGACATATTTGTTTAATTGAAGCACCAGTTTCGCCCGATAGTAACGTGCAACTGCAGCGTTCAGTGTGGAACCTTGCCAGAGACATCGGAAACATCAAAGACACGATCCCAAATTGTCCCTTTAGAGTTGGAACAGCTGAGGAAGATTAAAACAAATCCTGCAGGTCCCATCCAGCTGTGGCATCACCCCAGCTCCTGAGTCAGAAGATCCCGAGTTGAATTCCCATTCCAGGGTTTGAGCACAAAGATCCTGGCTGACAATCCAACGCGACACTAAGGGAGTGCTGCAGTGTTGGAAGTGCCGTCTTTCGGATAAGATGTTAAACTGTGGTCTGGTCTGCCTAGTTAGGTGTAAAAGATGGTATTGCGCTGTTTTGAATAAGAATAAGGGAGTTAGCCCAAATGTCCTGGCCGATATTTATCCCTCAATCAACGTCACAAAACAGATTATCTGGTCATAATTATGTTGCTTTTGGGGGAGTTTGCTGTGTGCCAATTGGCTGCTGTGTTTCCTAAGTTACAACAGTGACTACGTTTCAAAAGCACTTTGAGACTTCTGGTCGGGTGAAAAGTCCGATATAAATGCAAGTTATTTTCTTCTGGACCCCTGTCACTATTAAATCTGTGTGAGTGCAAGTGCATCGTGCGAGTTGGACGAGGGCTAGATCAGGCCTCATCATAAATAACCTGCTGACACACACACAAAATGAGATACTGGAGCTGGTAGCTGAGAAAACTGGGGGAGTGGAGCGGGAGGGGGCAACGGATCTTTATTTTAAGAACAAATCTTTTTAAAAATAAATTTAGAGTACCCAATTCATTTTTTTCCAATTAAGGGGCAATTTAGCATGGCCAATCCACCTACCCTGCACATCTTTGGATTGTGGGGGTGAAACCCACGCAGACACGGGGAGAATGTGCAAACTCCACACGGACAGTGAGCCAGAGCTGGGATTAAACCTGGGACCTCGGCGCCGTGAGGCAGCAGGGCTAATCCACTGCGCCACCATGCTGCCTAAGAAGCAACGCTGAGCAACACCAAAAGTATCATTCAGTCTGTGCATTCCTCTCTTCTTGCAGAACCCCCAGCCCAGATGCAAACATTCTATAATGAATTATCAAAGTCTCCATGTTCCGCTGTTTGCTAATTTTAGCAATAAAGTCAAAGCCAGTATAAGCTGTCAACCCCATGTTGCACCCACATCTAGGGAGTCTTTCTAAATTGCTGCCATATTATGCTGTTGATGTCTCCTGGAACCAAAGTCAATAGAGGTGATGTCAGGGCATGGCTCAGTCCTGTGCCTTGATTCCCAGAGGCACTCCTTGTCTCATTAGTACGTGTGTTTCACGGAGCCTGCGTGATTTCACTGTGATTGACAGGCAGCCTTTAATTTGTTGAATTATACCACCATGCAGCATCCACTTGCTTTTAAATATACAGATCGACATATTGGGTGAAGAAGTTTTGTTTCTTCCAAAGAAAAGAATAAATTGTGGTAAAGCACAGTTAGATATGCTTCAACCACTGCAACCCACAGGCTGCTTTCTTGTCCTGGTTTTATTATTGTCCTGTGTTTTGATTGCAATCTACCTGTCAGATAGCAGCGTTTTATTGTAGTAGCCCTGACATGTGTGTTTAAGCCTACTTCTGGACAATGATTCTGAGTGCAGTGATCGTTCAAACGTTCAGTAGTTTTGAACACACTTTCCCCCTCTTAATGCCTTTTACAGACATCTCATGCACTCATCATTCCTGACATGTGTGCTTCTGTGAATAAGTATCAGGATTGTTGTGAATTTTTACAGCCTAATTTGACACTCATGGACAGCTTCTTTCTTGTACCCAAGAGAAGAATAAATCGAGTAATAGTAATAGCTTTCGAAGAAGACGACATTAGTGATTTGCTTCTCTGACCACCTTGGACAAACACCTTCAAATACTGTCAATGTCCTTTTCAAAATCCCTCGGTGGGGGGTGAAATATAAATAGCAGCATCCACAAAATTACAGCATAGATACAGATGAAGAACACGTGGCTCACCTCAATTCTTTCAGCTAGAAAAGGTCTACTCCAAGCAATAACTGTGTTGTGCTTTGGGTGGAGAACTTCCTGACATTACCTCTAAATTTGCCTTTCACCAACTTTAACCTGAGCGGCTGACAGTAATCCTGACAATGTGCGGCCTGCATGTGTTTCGTTCCTTTGTTCTCCTCCTCTGAAGTTCTGGATTTCCTCAATGAGGACATCGTTCTCTGGGTACCTTTGCCCCAGGTGCCAATAAGCATGCATGAAAGTGAATGTTGGAAAATCCATTCAAGCACTCGGGCTGTGAGACGGAAGAAGAGGGCCATCACGACTAGGCCTCAGGCTGTTCCCACCCAGTATTCGTGCATGCACACACACGGTTGAGCAGTCTTTTCCTATCCCACCCACAAAAAAATATTTTTGTAATATGCCCCACAGCTATGTCTTGCATGGAATACAAAATTATAGAAGAGATTACTGTAATACATCTATTTTTTTGTCTCATGTTTTGAGCTTCACCTAGATATTATGGGCGGGGTTCCATGGTCCCCAGCCACGTGTTTCTTGGCGGCGTGCCGTTCATTAGCAGCGGGAATCTATCTTACCATCGTTGTCAATGGGATTTCCCAATGAAGCCACCCCACACGTCCGGAAGCTCACAGGCAGGGATGGGAAGCCGGCGGGAAAAGAATATCCCAACGGCCCGGGAATTACGGCCTATATATAGTAATGTATAATGTATACATATACTTTCATCTACTTGCAGGTTGATAACCTACAGAACAAAGACCCTGAGGATGTCTGTGCTGGACGCCAGGAGCTCGGAGAACAAGAAGGTTGCCAGCAAGATGACGTTTGACTTCCAGCAAAATGCCCCATCGGACAATGACTCTGGCTGTGCTCTGGAAGAGTATGCATGGGTTCCCCCAGGGCTCAAACCCGAGCAGGTTGGTAGAATTTATATATCAGTTATCCAGGGAAAGAAATCCCATCTATTCTGTTAACTCAAAGCCAGTTTTTGCTCAAGAAAATTCAAAATCCTTATAGTTTTGAATGAAGTAATTTTGATTAAATAGCTCAGGTTTATGCTTCTTGTCTTGTCTAAGTTAAAGAGATAATTCAAATTAAACAAGCATTTGAATTAAAATAATAGGCAATAGAAGGAGAAGGCCACCACACTGTCCAACCCTGTCCCAGACCTAATACACTGTCCAACCCTGTCCCAGACCCAATACACTGCCCAACTCTATCCCAGACCCAATATACTGCCCAACCCTATCCCAGACCCAATATACTGTCCAACCCTATCCCAGACACAATACACAACCCAACCTTATCATAGACCCAGTACACTGTCCAACCCTGTCCCAGACCCAATATATTGTCCAACCCTGTCCCAGACCCAATACACTGCCCAACCCTATCACAGACCCAATACACTGCCCAACCCTGTCCCAGACCCAATACACTGCCCAACCCTATCACAGACCCAATACACTGCCCAACCCTGTCCCAGACCCAATACACTGCCCAACCCTGTCCCAGACCCAATACACTGCCCAACCCTATCACAGACCAAACACACTGTCCAACCCTGTCCCAGACCTAATATACTGTCCAACCCTTTCCCGACCCAATACACTGCCCAACCCTATCACAGACCCAATACACAACCCACCCCTGTCACAGACCCAATACACTGCCCAACCCTATCATAGACCAAACACACTGCCCACCCCTGTCCCAGACCTAATATACTGTCCAACCCTGTCCCAGACCTAATATACTGTCCAACCCTTTCCCGACCCAATACACTGTCCACCCCTGTCCCAGACCCAATACACTGCCCAACCCTGTCACAGACCCAATACACTGCCCAACCCTGTAACAGACCCAATACACTGTCCAACCCTTTCCCAGACCCAATACACTGTCCAACCCTATCATGACCCAATACACTGCCCAACCCTATCACAGACCCAATACACTGCCCAACCCTGTCCCAGACCCAATACACTGTCCAACCCTATCCCAGACCCAATACACTGTCCAACCCTATCCCAGACCCAATACACTGCCCACCCCTATCACAGACCCAATATACTGCCCAACCCTATCCCAGACCCAATACACTGCCCAACCCTATCATAGACCCAATACACTGCCCACCCCTGTCCCAGACCCAATACACTGCCCAACCCTGTCCCAGACCCAATACACTGTCCAACCCTATCCCAGACCCAATACACTGTCCAACCCTGTCACAGACCCAATACACTGCCCAACCCTATCATAGACCCAATACACTGCCCACCCCTGTCCCAGACCCAATACACTGCCCAACCCTGTCCCAGACCCAATACACTGTCCAACCCTATCCCAGACCCAATACACTGTCCAACCCTGTCCCAGACCCAATACACTGCCCACCCCTATCACAGACCAAATACACTGCCAACCCTATCCCAGACCCAATACACTGCCCAACCCTATCACAGACCCAATACACTGCCCAACCCTATCACAGACCAAATACACTGCCAACCCTATCCCAGACCCAATACACTGCCCACCCCTATCACAGACCCAATACACTGCCCAACCCTATCACAGACCAAATACACTGCCAACCCTGTCCCAGACCCAATACACTGCCCAACCCTATCACAGACCCAATACACTGCCCAACCCTGTCACAGACCCAATACACTGCCCAACCCTGTCCCAGACCCAATACACTGTCCAACCCTATCCCAGACCCAATACACTGCCCAACCCTGTCCCAGACCCAATACACTGCCCAACCCTGTCCCAGACCCAATACACTGCCCAACCCTATCCCAGACCCAATACACTGCCAACCCTATCCCAGACCCAATACACTGCCCAACCCTGTCACAGACCCAATACACTGCCCAACCCTGTCCCAGACCCAATACACTGTCCAACCCTGGCCCAGACCCAATACACTGCCCAACCCTATCCCAGACACTATACACGACCGAACCCCACACCAGACCCAATACACTGCCCAACCCTATCCCAGACACTATACACGACCGAACCCCACACCAGACCCAATACACTGCCCAACCCTGTCCCAGACCTAATATACTGTCCAACCCTTTCCCAGACCCAATACACTGCCCAACCCTGTCCCAGACCCATTACACTGCCCACCCCTGTCCCAGACCCAATACACTGTCCAACCCTGTCCCAGACCCAATACACTGCCCAACCCTATCACAGACCCAATACACTGCCCAACCCTATCCCAGACCCAATACACTGCCCAGCCCTATCCCAGACCCAATATACTGTCCAACCCTGTCACAGACCCAATACACTGCCCAACCCTGTCACAGACCCAATACACTGCCCAACCCTATCACAGACCCAATACACTGCCCAACCGTATCACTGACCCAATACACTGCCCAACCCTATCATGACCCAATACGCTACCCAATCCTATCACAGACCAAACACACTGCCCACCCCTGTCAGAGACCCAATACACTGCCTAACCCTATCACAGACCCAATACACTGCCCAACCCTATCCCAGACCCAATAAACTGCCCAACCCTATCACAGACCCAATACACTGCCCAACCCTATCATGACCCAATACATTACCAAACCCTATCCCGGATCCAACACATTACCAAACCCTATCCCAGAACCCACTGCAACAGTTCTGGAAGCAGGCCCACGATCATCTCATAAAAATTATGAATGGACAGTAAAAAGATATTTTGTAATTTAGAGTATCCAATTATCTTTTCCAATTAAGGAGCAATTTATCGTGGCCAATCCAGCTGCCCTGCCCATCTTTTGGGTTGTGGGGGTGAGGCCCACGCAGGAATGGACAGTAAATGTTAGCATTGTCAGAGACATGACTTCCCGAGAATGATTAGGAGACTGTAGAGAGGAGCAATTCGGTCAAATTCCTGCACTGCTCCGAACTTTACTGAGGAGCCCCATAACTCATTCGCAACGACTGAAACAGCTTAGTTGTGCAGGCATTTTGAAATGCTCCTCAATAGGTGCTGCTGGAAGTAAACGTGACTCATGCTGTGATAGGTCTTTGCAACCCAAAAGGATTAGCTGCGTGGATTTGCACCTTATGCTCAATGTAATAATCTGCACCATGGCACATGAGGAGTGACCACGATGTCCAATGTAATAATTGCAGATCAAACCCCTGAGATCCCATTTAATTTTAAATATTGCTCTGCCTGGAATGACTGCCCAGAAGGGCAAATCCCATCAAGGACCTGATTCAGGGACAGCACAGCGGCGCAGTGGTCGGCAGTGGGACTGCGGCGCTGAGGTCCCAGGTTCGATCCCGGCTCTGGGTCGCTGTCCGTGTGGAGTTTGCACATTCTCCCCGTGTCTGCGTGGGTTTCACCCCCACAACCCAAAGATGTGCAGGTTAGGTGGATTGGCTACGCTAAATTGCCTCTTAATTGGGAAAAAAAATTATTGGGTGCACTAAAATTTATAAATAAAATGTATCTGATTCAGAACCTTGGCACCAGAGGAAAATTCAGAATATTATTTGCCTATTGCGGGTTTTCTCCTGTTCCTATGCCTTCTTTTTCAAACAATTTCAAATGGTCAAGTCTTTTTTTTTCCCAATTAAGGGGCAATTTAGCGCGGCCAATCCACCTGTCCTGCACATCTTTTTGGGTTGTGGGGGCGAAACCCACGCAGAGACGGGGAGAACGTGCAAACTCCACACGGACAGCGACCCAGGGCCAGGATTGACCCAAGCCCTCTTTATAAATTATTTTTTATCTATCCATCAATCCACAGGTGCACCAATATTTCCGCTGTCTGCCAGAAGAAAACATCCCCTATGTCAACAGCACTGGAGAGAAGTTTCGTATTAAACAGCTACTGTACCAACTTCCACCCCATGATAATGACGTAAGTATCTGTGCCATTCTGCACAAGCATGATTTGATCGTACACCATTAAGAATTCATCCTCGAAAGGGTTAAACACATATGCAGAAAGAATTTCCAAGTGATTGTTATTTGAAATAAAAAGACGGGATTGCAAAGAATTGTCACCGGTTTACTGCTTCGCCCTCAAGGTCCAAGACAGATTCATATTGCAGGGTTTATTAATGCAACAGCTTTTTTATTCCCATCTCTCATCTGTAAGTAACCCGAGAATATATCTGAGGAAAGCAATGGGGGTAGATCTTGATTTGTGCAACACACAATAGCAGGTCAGCAGCCTGTTATTATTACCATTGATTTCAACAGGCTGCTAATTTGTTGTCACCCATTTTACACGATTGCACGGTCAAGGTCTACCCCGCTGTGTCAAGAATCTTTGTCCATCAGTAACGGGCATTGAAGAGTGTAGCGCTAACATGCCACTTTCAGCTTAGTGACAACTCTCAACCAGGGGCTGGTTTAGCACAGGGCTAAAGAGGTGGCTTTTAAAGCAGACCAAGGCAGGCCAGCAGCACGGTTCAATTCCCGTGCCGTCCTCCCCGAACAGGTACCGGAATGTGGCGACTAGGGGCTTTTCACAGTAACTTCATTTGAAGCCTACTTGTGACAATAAGCGATTTTCATTTTCATTTTTCTTTTTTTTTTCACTCTCTCGCCTCTGAGCCAGAAACCATGGGTTTGAGGCTTCACACCAGTGATTTAAGTGTGTAATCACCACCAGCGTATTGTCCAGGGATTGTTATACTGTTGGAGTTGCCACCTTTGGGATGAAACATCAAATCAAAGGCCATCTCAGGTGAAAGATTCCAGCACAATCGGCAAAGAATTTCTTCCCATATTCCTGAATTGTATTTATTTGTCAGCTCACATAAAAAACATGTTTGGTGGGATTTACCGACCAACCCGCCACGTTGTTGGCAGGAGGCGGCCCGTCAGCAGAATTTACTGATCCTGCCGTTGTCAACGGAATTTCCCGTTGACTGCACCCCTCACCGCTGGGAAACCCGTGCACCGTCGTGGAACCGGAATATCCCGCCGACATGAACAGTAGGTAAATCCCGCACGTTATCGGGACAAATATATGAATAGGGTGGGAATGGAAGGATACAGACTCCGTAAGTGCATACAGTTTTAGTTTAGGCAGGTACCATGGTCGGCGCAGGCTTGGAGGGCCGAAGGGCCTGTTCCTGTGCTGTATTGCTCTTTGTTCTTTGTTCTTGATCATTTATCTCATTGCTGTTTATGGGATATTTCTGAGTGAAAATGAGTCACGTTGTTTCCTACATTAAGACAGTGATTCCACAGGGCAGCACGGTGGCGCAGTGGTTAGCACTGCTGCCTCACAGCACCGAGGTCCCAGGATCGCTACCAGCCCTGGGTCACTGTCTGTGTGGAGTCTGCACATTCTCCCCGTGTTTGCGTGGGTTTCGCCCTCACAACCCAAAGATGTGCAGGGTAGGTGAATTGGCCACGCTAAATTGCCCCTTCATTGGAAAAAATAAATTGGGTACTCTAAATTTATTTTAAATAAGACAGGAGGATGGCTTCTCCGTTTCAGGGACGATGTCTCCAAGCCGTCGTGAAAATTGTGGCCTTTTAAGCCAGAAAAACTGGCGTCAAAAGGTCACATATTGACAGCCGTGAAACTCGCAACTCCAGCTGCAGATACGGGTCCCGCATTTCCGGGTCAGAGGCCGCACATGCGCACAGCGGCGGCCTCCAGCAGCCGTGCCGTGCTCCATGGCGGACTTACACCACGGAGCTGGACCGCGTGAATAGTGCCCCCGATCGGCCGCGTGCCCGACCTGGACTGCCAGCCCAGAAATAGCCCAGTCCCACTTGCCCACCGATCGGCCCGCCCCTGACCATGGCAGCCGCAGACTGAGTCCGCAAGTATCCCGAACGTCTGGGGCCATGTTCGATCCACGCCGTCGGGACTTCGGCCGGTCTGGGCGGGGAATAGCGGAGCGGGCCTCTGGCAATGGCTGCAGGTAGGGGATTAGCGCGCGGCGTACTCTCCGACTCCATGAGCTGCAATGGATTCTCCGCCCCGGCACTGGACGCAATTTCGGAGTCGGAGTGCGGAGAATCCAGGCCAGGAACTCCACTTCCAGCAGTAAAGCAGACTGGGGCACCCTGAGGATGTGAAAGGTGTTATTTAAATGCAGGTTAGTTCTTACCTTAGTCTTTCCATCAAGCCATTCAGTTTTTTAAATGATTCCACAGCTATTGCCTCCAACATTCTCGACAGCAAACCATTCCATGCCCTGATCAATCTTCCTATGAAGAAATTCCCGACATCAGACCTAAATTTAACTTCTGCGAGTTTAAATCTGTGCCCCTTTGTCCTACCGTCACTGTTTAATTTGAAGTAGTGCTCAGCACAACCTTTCACTTCTACATAACTCTTTAAGATCCCTGCTCCCTCATCATGGTTTAAAACTACAACTAAAGTTTAAATTAAACCGATAATTTAATGTATAAACATGTCAAAAATGTTTAATAAGCCTTTTTTCAACTCGTGAGGCTAAATTGAATGAACTTGGAATGACTTTGAAATGGAACAGTAATTTATGAAAATGTATGGCAGGACCTCCAACCTTAAAGAGGCAAAAAATGCACAGTTTTGGATATAAAATTTTCATTAAATCCCAGACATTGACAGAGCCAATTCACTACCCAACCCTATCACAGACGGAATACACTGCCAGTCCTATCACAGGTTCGATCCCGGCCCTGGGCCACTGTCTATTTGGAGTTTGATATTCTCCCCGTGTCTGCATGGGCCTCACCCCCACAACCCAAAGATGTGCAGGGTAGAGGGGGATTGGCCACGCTAAATTTCCCCTTAATTGGAAAAAAATAATTGGGCACTCTAAATTTACGGATTTAAAAATAAAAGATCTCTGAAGGTAGCAGGATAGGTAAATCAGTTGGTTAAGAAAGCAAATGGGATACTTTCCTTCTGAGAGTAAGGAGATTTTACGAGAACTGTATAAAACACTAAGCCACAGCTGGAGTAAAGTGTACACTTCCGGTCACGACATTACAGGAAGAAAGGGATCGTAAAGGGCAGCACGGTGGCCTAGTGGTTAGCACAACCGCCTCACGGCGCTGAGGACCCAGGTTCGATCCCGGCTCTGGGTCACTGTCTGTGTGGAGTTTGCACATTCTCCCCGTGTCTGCGTGGGTTTCGTCCCCACAACCCAAAAATGTGCAGAGGAGGTGGATTGGCCACGCTAAATTGCCCCTTAATTGGGTAATCTAAATTTTTTTTTAAAAGAAAGAAAGAAAGGGATCGTACAAAAGGGTACAGAAGGGAGTGACAAGGATGTTCTCCGCAATGAAGACTTTTAGCCATGAGTAAAGATAGGAGCAGCAGGAGTTGTTATCTTTAAAACAGAGGAGGCTGAGGGTAAATTTAATAATAATAATCTTTATTAGTGTCACAAGTAGGCTTACATTAACACTGCAATGAAGTTACTGTGAAAATCCCCTAATCGCCACTTTCCGGCGCCTGTTTGGGTACACTGAGGGAGAATTCAGAATGTCCAATTCACCTAACAGCACATCTTTCAGGACTTGTGGGAGGAAACCGGAGCACCCGGAGGAAACCCACACAGACACGGGGAGAACGTGCAGTCTCCACACAGACAGTGACCCAAGCCAGGAATCGAACCTGGGACCCTCACGCTGTAGGGCAACAGTGCTAACCACTGTGCTACCATGCCGCCCATAATTGAGGAGTATAACATTTTGAGGGCCCTAAATAGACTGGATAGGAAAGATACATTTCCTTTAGCAGAGAAGGGGTCAGTTGAGGAGAATTGTTTCATTAGAAGGTGGTGGGTATCTGGAGCTCACTGCTTGAAAGGATGGTAAAGATTGAAACCATCACCACATTTCCAAAAACTAGTTGAATGTACACTTATGTAGCCTCTACGGCTGTAGATCATGAGCTCGAAAGTGCAATTTGGCTGGCTTCCTCTTTTTCAGTGAGCAGGTACGATGGGCCGAATGGTCTCCTTCTGTGCTGTAAATGTCTATGGATCTTAAGACCCTAGCTTTGATTCTCCATTTGCATTGAATTAATTGATCCCCGGGCAACGGGTGGGACATACAACGACTTATTGCCTGGAGGTGGGGGTTAGCTATGCGTGCAAATGTGCACAATGCCAACTCAGGTTGGACGCTCAATATCGAGGCTAATAGAGAAAGTGTGACTTAGTGTGAAAGTGGGAAAGATAAAGGAGGGTGCCAGGCATCCATGGATACCCAATAAGGGGGGTGAAAATCGAAGAGGGAAATAGTGAAAGGTTCTTGTAATCATTGGTAGGCTATGAACTGGGTGTTAATTGGTCCTGTATTTCACTCAGGGTTAATTCCTTCTCCCATGAGAAACAATGGCCAACTTAAAACATCAATTGCAACATTCAAAACTATTACAACAGCTTATTTGTTAGCTGCAAAGTGGGTAATAAAGAGTATTTGATTTCATGGACAAACCCCTGGTAAGATTACCGTGAGGGAACTAAATGAAAGTCTATGTGGCTGTGCACTAAAACATAACAGATGCTTATTATAGCAATTTCTCACACACTTAAATTGGTTTGTATAATATAGTGGCAGTAAAATTCTGTTTGAATGCACAAAGCACAATCATCAATACGTTTCAGTAAAGACGTTCTGTTGTGATCCGTGTAGACTTTACAGGGAGAAAATGTCCAGAAGCCATTTGCTGGAAAGAAGGACTTCTCACCAAAATTAAAATAATATTTTCTTAATTGTTAAAAGGCACTGGGCAATGCAACGGCTCAGCACACTTCCCTTTTCGAGCTGGGGCCCAGTACGTCATGAGACAATAAGAGTCTCTTTGATAGCATGAAAGACCCTCAGTGAAATTTTTTCTGGGGTGATTTCAACCAAGTTCGGAGTTAGTGCAGGATGTCTATAACTTCAGTATAACTTGAGAGTAGCTACAGGTAAGCTTGTATGTTTTGCAAGGGCTGGACTAACTCTTAGAAGAACTCATGACTTGGATTTACATTTTAAAAGAATCAGAACAAGAAGATCGAGACCAAGACTTCGATTGTGCGTTTATTCGATTCCCTGTCCTCTTTGCATCCTACCGACTCCATCCCTCTCCCTGGCAACAGTCTGAGATTAAACAACTTTGTTTGCAACTTTGGTGTCGCATTTTGCACCATGCTGAAATTTCAACTTCATATTTGTCAAATCACTAGACTGCCGATGACCATTTCTGTAACATTGCCTGATGCAAGGGCGGCGCGGAGGTGCAGTGGTTATCACTGCTGCCTCACGGCACCGAGGACCCGGGTTCGATTCCAGCCCTGGGTCACTGTGGAGTTTGCACGTTCTCTCCGTGTCTGGATGGGTCTCACCCCTACAACCCAAAGATACGCAGGGTAGGTGGATTGGCCGCGTTAAATTGCCCCTTAATTTGAAAAAATGGCCAGACTTTGAGTCCGACTCAACCCATCTGTAACTGAAACCTTCGTTCATGCCTTTACCTCTGGACTATTCCAATATGCTGTTGCCTTGTCTTCTGTATTCTACCCTCTATAAACTTGAGATAATGTAAAGTTCTGCTGCGATAGCTTCACCTCTGCCTGCTCATTGACCTATTCTGGCTCCCAGACAACCAAAGTCTTAATTTTAAATTTCTAATCCTTGTTTCCAAATCTCTCCATGGCCTTGGCGCCCCCTACCTCTAACCCCTTAAGATATCTGCAATACTCTAATTCTAGCCTCTTAACTATCCCCAATTCTAACCCTCCAGCGTAGCGGCCAGATCTGTAGTTGTCTCAGGCCCAAGCCCTCGCTTTCCCTCCCTACACCTTTCCTCACCTTTATCTCACTTTTCTCCTTAAAACCCACTCTTTGACCAAGCTGGTGGTCATCAGGTCTATTATCTCCTTCTATGTCTCAGTGTTACATTTGCACAGAGGCCTATACAACAGACCTTGTTGCGTTGGGTACAGGGCATTGACAATGTTATAAATGAAGTTCCCTTTATGAGTAAGCCAGGACACGCTGCAGAGCAGGTTGAGAGCAGTTGATGCTCATTGAAGCCTGTACTTGACAGTTGGGGGGTTTTCACCAGTAGAGGAGTTCCATCTGGACAGGGAGAGGATCCAGGAGTGAAGAGTGGAAACTGGTCTTTGCTTTGAACTGCAGTCTGAACAATAAAACAGTTGTGAATCACAGAATGTCTTTTGCTGCCTGGTTCGCTAAATGGATATCCACCTGTTAACAGACATTGGATGGGGAAGCTTGGGGTTACAGGTGCCTTTTCATCTCTCTCTACAAACTTCGATGCGTTCGAAATGGTGCACTGCAGGTTCCAGCATGCACCAAGGACAGCGCTCAAATCCCATCGCTTTATCCTCTCCAAAATATATTGGCTTCACCATTGGAAGTTGTGCCTTTCACCACAAGCTGCCAAAACCCTGAGGCTATAGAATTCCCAAAGTAATTCTCGCTCGTCCTTTGAAACCTTGGACTAATCTCTTGGTCATCTGGCCTAATGCCACTCTTTTTGAAACACGGACAATTTATGTCTGATTTAAGCTCATGTGATGTGCCTTCGGTTGATGTACCTTATTAAAGGCGCTATAGAAGTGCAAGTTGGCCTTATTTATTTTCCCTTTGTAATGAATAGATGCACAGGAAAACTACAGGACCCCACTGACTAACATCAGCCAATCCAAGATAGGCTGTCGTTACTCTTCAGACTTACTGGGCGATTCTCCCAAAACGGGAGAAATCGTAAGGCTGGCGTCAAACCCGGGCGGGTTTGACGCCAGCGCGCCCCTTCCCGACCGGGAACCGATTCTGGTCCCCGGTCGGGGCTAGCAGCCCGACGCCACAAGCTCCGGCATCACGGGCTTAACGAATTTCGTTAAGCCCGCTTGCCGGAGTTAGCGCCGGCTGACGCGTCATATGACGTCAGCCGCGCATGCGCAGATTGGAAGACTCCAACCCGCGCATGCGCGGATGACGTCATTGCGTATTTGCGCGAAACCCGCGCATGCGCGGGCCGGGATGCCCCTCAGCCGCCCCGCGAATGGATACTGCGGGGCGGCGGAAGGAGAAATAGTGCGCGGGCATCGGGCCCGCTGCCCGCGATTGGTGCCCACCGATCGCGGGCCCATGGCACCCTTGGCACGGCCGTGGTACTGCCGTGCCAATCGGTGCCATGGTTATAAAAAGCGAGTTGCTCCCGCCGTTTTTACGAACGGCCAGACCAGGTGTGTTTGCCGTTCGTAAAAACAGCGTAAAGGGCTGGGACTTCGGCCCATCTATCAGCTGTGAATCGCTGCCGGCCGTAAAAAAACGGCGGCAGCGATTCGTGTCGGGAGTTGGGCGGGGGGAGGGGAGAATAGCGGGAGGGCGGGAAAAATGTCGGGAAGGCCCTCCCGCTATTCTCCGACCCGTCGTGGGGGGGCGGAGAATCGGGCCCACTGTGCCTCATATTTTTTATTTTCACTGAAATAAATAATATATTGCATCCTCAAGATCTCTTAAAGCACAGTGTTGCCAGTAGGTTAATTTTGGTGCGCAGTCACTACTGAAAATGAAAGTCACCATAGTCGCCGAGGACCATAGGCTGTTCTCCCCTTTTGAGAGAGAGCTGACTGGTGGTGATTTAACCTGAGGGTCACCACACCTCAGACGAAGGGCAAGGTCGAGAAGACTGGGCCTTCTTGGATAACTTCAGCCTGTACAGGGATTTGAACCCAGCGCTGTTGCAGTCACTATTACACTTTAAATAGCAAGCTCCCACAGAGAACAAATTAGTTACCCAGAATTATGTCGTTGAGATTAGGTGAAGAATACATTTTGGCTATGGCGCTGGTTGAGCTATGTGCTCTTGTTCAAATAGTGCCATGAGATCTTTGACATCCATGTTACCCATTGAAACAAGCAGGAAAATCTTGGTTAAATAGCTGAGCACTGAAATAAGCAATTTAATTACCATCGGCATATGTGAACCACTCACTTGACGAGCTAATTGTGGGCAAATGTAAGCTATTGGCATGATGACACATAATGTCATTTTGCTCAGCAAAACAGGACGCCTGTGACTCATTATGACTTTTGATCCAAACATGATTTCAATAGAATATCTTAATTTTGTGGATAAACATTTCACATGTTCTAGCTGTCATCAGTTAACAAATATCAATCACCAAGAAGGTTTTTAGATATCCTGATTTTCTGTTTAAAATAGAAACAGGTTTTTTTTTTAAAAATAATTTTTATTGGAATTTTTTACAGAAAATATAACAACAAGTATAGCAAAAAGCAGTAATATGCAACTAACAGCCCCATAACACCCACAATTCCCCCATACCGTAACATCACATGTATCACATTCCCCCACGCCCCCCCAAACAAGAGAACTTAACCATAAATTAAAATTAGATAAATCAAATTTAAATAAAATAAGCCAACATAATCAACGCCCCCCCCCACCCCCCCCCCTCCCCCCCCCCCCCCCCCCCCCCCGGGTTGCTGCTGCTACTGTCCCAGTACCCTATCGTTGAGCCAGAAAGTCGAGGAAAGGTTGCCACCGTTTAAAGAACCCTTGCACCGATCCTCTCAGGGCGAATTTAACCTTCTCAAGCTGAATGAAGCCCGCCATGTCATTGATCCAGGTCTCCACGCTTGGGGGCCTCGCGTCCTTCCACTGTAGCAAAATCCTTCGCCGGGCTACTAGGGACGCAAAGGCCAGCACACCGGCCTCTTTCGCCTCCTGCACTCCCGGCTCTACCCCAACCCCAAAGATCGCGAGTCCCCATCCTGGCTTGACCCTGGATCCCACCACCCTTGACACCGTCCTCGCCACCCCCTTCCAGAACTCCTCCAATGCCGGGCATGCCCAGAACATATGGGCATGGTTCGCTGGACTCCCCGAGCACCTGGCACACTTATCTTCACCCCCAAAGAACCTACTCATCCTCGTCCCAGTCATGTGGGCCCTATGCAGCACCTTGAATTGGATGAGGCTAAGCCGCGCACACGAGGAGGAAGAATTTACCCTCTCCAGGGCATCAGCCCATGTCCCGTCTTCGATCTGTTCCCCCAGTTCCCCCTCCCACTTCGTTTTCAGCTCCTCTACTGACGCCTCTTCCACCTCCTGCATAAGCTTGTAGATATCGGATATCTTCCCCTCCCCGACCCAGACCCCCGAAAGCACCCTGTCACTCACCCCCTTTGCGGGGAGCGCAGGGAATCCCTCCACCTGCCGTCTAGCAAATGCCTTTACCTGCAGATATCTAAACATGTTTCCCGGCGGGAGCCCAAATTTCTCCTCCAACTCCCCCAGGCTCGCAAACCTTCCGTCGATAAACAGGTCCTTCAACTGTCTAATGCCCGCTCTATACCATCCCTGAAATCCCCCATCCATGTTCCCCGGGACGAACCTATGGTTCCCCCTTAACGGAGCCTCCATCGAGCCCCCCACAAATAGAAACAGGTTTAGACAACGACTCTCTAAAACGTGATCACGGGAAAAACTGGGTTTGATCAATCAAAGTGGTGAGCCATACATGAGCCCTCACTGAGCCACATGCAGCCCTGGAGCTGATTTGGATTTATGCACTCAATTCCAGCAGCAACTTTTAAAATTGGCCGTCCTCAGTTGGGATTTCTGTTTCCTGGGGTGCGGGCTGGATTGGAAGTTTGCTCCGCCAACCCCAGAAAGAGTGCAAAGACTTATGGATAGGCGGAGGGCCTGACTCTGTGTTCCTGCATGTTTTTAAAATTACTTAACAAAAATATTAAAACAAGCAAAATCTTTTCCCCGCACACTCCCTATTCACCATTCATGCCAACCTATGGCTCCTCATGCCCCATCCATCCTTCCATAGCTCTTTGTACCACCTAAGTCATCCCATGCCTCTCCGCCCACCCTCATATGGCTCATCGTTTTCCCAATATCCCCCAGTGGGGCAGCACGGTAGCACTGTGGTTAGCACAATTGTTTCACAGCTCCAGGGTCCCAGGGTCGATTCCTGGCTTGGGTCACTGTCTGTGCCGAGTCTGCACGTTCTCCCCGTGTGTGCATGGGATTCCTTCGGGTGCTCCGGTTTCCTCCCACAGTCCAAAGATGTGCAGGTTAGGTGGATTGGCCACGCTAGATTGCCCTTAGTGTTCAAGATTGCCGTTAGTGTTGGGTGGGGTTGCTGGGTTATGGGAATGGGGTAGAGATGTGGGCTTAGGTAGGGTGCTCTTTCCAAGAACCAGTGCAGGCTCGATGGGCCAAATGGCCTCCTTCTGCACAGTAAATTCTATGATCTCTGTATGCCGTTGGCCCTTAATAGCCCCTATGTCACTGTTTATCCTTTGAGAGACATTTGACAGGCTTGACAGTTCTTTGACTACAGTGCCTTGACAGCGTTTACAGTTCCTTGACAACTTTGACAGTTCTAATGAGTTTCTGCACTGTTTATGCACAATCATATTTATTTTTAACAATCCCAAAGGATGCCGAACCTCTTTGAAAGGGTGCCGTACCTCTCCCAAGGTATACCAGGACCATTTCCAGGGACGTACCTTACTTCACCAAGGGGGCACCCTGGCTACCCAAATGAGTGAACCAAGTTTACATCTCCTCTGACCTGGTCTACTCTGCACATGTCAGGTTTCATACCTACCCAAAATCCCACTTCAGCGGATGCAACCGGTAATTTAAATGACCAGCTGCCTCTGTAAACTGCGCGTACAGCCTGTTCCCAGCCTGTTCCTGCCCCACCCCCGTGAAAATAGGAAATGCCATGTTCTGGGGTGAGACTTAGAAATTCCGGTCATTTCTGGGACTTATACCGTGATGGGAAGCCTCCCTGCCGGAGCGAATATCTGGGCCACAGTCTGAAAGTTCGAACTAGGTCATTCAGGAGTGAAATAACGATGGATTTTTTTCACACAAAGATTAATATAAATGAGGAACTCTCCTAAAAGGCTACGGGTGCCGGACGGGAAAGTGGAGTCGAGACCACAACCAGAATGGTAGAGCAGACTCGAAGGACCAAATGGCCGACTCCTTCCACAAAATCCTACCTTCATACAATTCCTAGGTCAGCCACGACTCAAGTGAATGGCAGAAGGTGCTCATGGAAATGGATGGATCTATTCCAGTTTACTTTCTTTTTCTTTCTTTTTATTAATATAAATTTAGAGTACCCAATTATTTTTGTTTTCCAATTATGGGGCAATTTAGCGTGTCCAATCCACCTACCCTGCACATAGAATTTACAGTGCAGAAGGAGGCCATTTGGCCCATCGAGTCTGCACCGGCTCCTGGAAAGAGCACCCTACCCAAGATTAACACCTCCACCCTATCCCCATAACCCAGTAACCCCACCCAACACTAAGGGCAATTTTGGACACTAAGGGGAATTTCTCATGGCCAATCCACCTAACCTGCACATCTTTGGACTGTGGGAGGAAACGGAGCACCCGGAGGAAACCCACGCAGACACAGGGAGAACGTGCAAACTCCACAAGGACAGTGACCCAGGGCCAGGATCGAACCTAGGACCTCGGCACTGTGAGGCAGCCGTGCTAAACACCGTGAGGCCCTCTATTCCAGTTAAAACATTCATTGAAGTTGACCCTTGTAATCAGCATTAACAACCTCTTACTTTTGTCTCAAATTAGTACTTAAAAGTCTATAATTTGTGACAGTATATATTGTAGACAGTAACTGCTCAAGATAGGAGGTCTGGGGCACAGCAGCAGTGTCCCCTGCCTCTGGGCCAGAAGCTCCGGGTTCAAGTCCAATGCCCAGACCTGTTGGCCATGGAAGGAATGTTCATAATGCGGTTCAATGTTCTGATGATCCGCTCGGCAATCCTTCCTCCTCTATTCCCCAAAGGGAAGATAGTGTGCATGTGTGAGGATGTGCTTTAAAAGACTGCCCAGGATTTAAATACCAATAGCTTTATGAGCATCACCAGAATACCTCCCACAGATTGACTTTACTAGAATTTGGCCATTGTGTTCTCTCTGTAAAATGTGCAGTTCAGAGGCCCTCGTGACCTTGCTGTAGTTTTAGCTGTGGCCGGTGATTCACCAAATAAAGCAATGATGTTGACTCTGTTCTTCTTCTGAAGGAGAAGTACTGCCAATCACTGAGTGAAGAGGAGAAGAGGGAGTTGCGTGTCTTCAGCGGGCAAAGGAAGAGGGAAGCATTGGGACGCGGCATTGTTCAAGTGTTTCCGTTAACTGCCACTGGAGCTCTTTGTGAAAAGGTAAGCTGAAAGTAAAAAGGGGAATCAAGTAAGCGGACTTCAACCTTGAAGTATTAATCAGGTTTTTTTAAATTCTTTCATGGGATGTACCGGGATGGGATGTTCCCGTACATGAGCTGGGAACATGGGATATTCTCGTACCAGCCTCCCCGAACAGGTGCCGGAATGTGGCGACTAAGGGCTTTTCACAGTAACTTCATTGAAGCCTACTTGTGACAATAAGCGATTATTATTATTATGTGAGCATTACTGGGAAGCTCAGTATTTATTGTCCATGAGAAGTTGATGGTGAGCTGCCTTCTTGAGCCATTGCGGTCCATGCGATATAGGTGCACCCACTGTTAGGGAGGGAGCTTCAGATTTTTGACCCAATAACAGTCAATGAACGCCGATATAGTTCCAAGGCAGAATGTTATATTCCTTGGAGGCCAATGTCCAGGCGGTGGTGTTCGCATGGGTCTGCTGTCCTTGTTCTCCTAGGGGGTATGGATCATTGGCTTGGAAGGTGCTCTCGAAGGAGCCTTAGTGAGTTGCTGTAGTGCAGCTTGTAGACAGTGTATACTGTTGCCACTGTGTGTCAGCGGTGGAGGAGCTAGATATTCATAAGGTGGCAGATGGGTGCCGATCAAATGGCCTGCTTCATCCTGGATGGTATTGAGCTTCTTGAGTGTTATTGGAGCTGCCCTCGTCCAGGCAACTGGACCCATCACGCTCCTTACTTGTGCCATGTAGGTGGTGGACAGGTTTTAGGATATCTGGAGGCGAGCTAATTGCTACAGGATTCCCAGCCTCTGACCTTCTCCGCATTTATATAGCTGGTCCCGTCCATTTTCTGGTCAATCATTACCCCCTAGGACAGTGGTCTCCAAATAGTCCATCGCAATCGATAGGCTGATCCGGGGGGTTTGAACAAGCAATTGTCATTGTCTGCCAAACCATGCCGTATTGCACGAGACGAGGGATTCTCATAATGGCGAGTGAATCAGCTCATTGTCTGCCAAACTGCGACAAACATCTGTGGGACTCGGGCAACAAGATTCTCACAGGCACCAAAACCTGGAATAAGCTGGTTGAAGACAAAATGATGAGCGAGGAGCCAGGGGCCTGTGAGAGAGAAACCCACCAGGAATTGGAAAATGATTTATCTTTTATGAATGTCAAAGACAAGACCATTTGTCAACAGAGTGTAGCCATGAGTAAAAAATTTTTATTTTTTTTTTAAATTTAGATTACCCAATTATTTTTTCCAATTAAGGGGCAATTTAGCGTAGCCAATTCACCTACTCTACACATTTTTGGGTTGTGGGGGCGAAACCCACGCAGACAAGGGGAGAACGTGCAAACTCCACACGGACAGTGACCCAGAGCCGGGATCGAACCTGGGACCTCAGCGCCGTGAAGCGGTTGTGCTAACCACTAGGCCACCGTGCTGCCCTCCATGAGTAAAAATGTCCATTGGAACGGCATCACGAGTCAATGCATGCAGACTTTCAAGAAAATTTCCCTTTAAACACCACAATTCAGACAGGGAAAGTTGGGGAGTTAAAGGGAGTGTGAAAGTTCAAGAGTCACTCTTTTCAAAACCTGTGGCTAAAGGCAAGACTGGCAAAGAGGCAACTTTTCATATTATCCGTCTACTGGCAAAACATAAGGAACCACTCACCAACGGCGAAATTATCAGGAAGATTGTGATGGGTACAGCCAACACTTGGTTCAAAGACTTGAGAAACAAAGATTGAATTATGTCACTTGGCACTTTAGCAGTAACCAGAAGGTTGGAATTGTTGTTCGAGGATGTCTTGCAGCAATTACACCCCAGAGTTATCAGGCTGTGAATGTTTATCACTGCAGTTTGATGAATCGTTAGAAATGACGAACAGGGCAGTACGGTGGCCTAAGTGGTTAGCACGGTTGTCTCACGGCGCTGAGGTCACAGGTTCGATCCCGGCTCTGGGTCACTGTCCATGTGGAGTTTGTACATTCTCCGCGTGTTTGCGTGGGTTTCGCCCCCACAACCCAGAAGATGTGCAAGGTAGGTGGATTAGCCACGCTAAAATTGCTCCTTAATTGGAAGAAATGACTTGGATACTCTAAATTTATGGGGAAAAAAGGAAAAATAAAAGAAATGACGAATAAAGCCCAGCTGATTGTTTTCGTTGGCATGTCATGCCAAGACTCAACAACAAAGAAGGACTTTCTCACTCTTTTGCCATTCAAAGAGAGGACAAGAGGAGAGGATGTCTGCAACAAATTCAAAAGGTGTGTGACTGAGAAACTGGTTCAATCACCACCGATGGTGCACCGTCAATGCCGGCTGTCAATGCAGGCTTTGTTGCATTTTGCACAAATGATCCTGAATTCCCATCCTTTGTCAATTACCACTGTGCTATCCACCAACAAGTGCTTCCCAGCAAGATTATTGGCTTTTCTCATGTAATGACAGTTGTTAAGATTGTCAACTCAATTTGGGCCAGAGCCCTGCAACGTGGCTTGTTCAGGGTGTTACTCGATGAGCTTGATGCCACCGACAGTGAACTAATCCTTTGTGCAGGCGTCAGGTGGTTAAATCGAGGAAAGGTCCACCAGAGATTTTTAAATCTGCTCCCTGAAATTGTCACCTTTCTTAAATCAAGAAATGAGGTGTACCGTGAGCTGACAGATTATGCGAGGTTGCTATACTTGGTATTACTTACAGACATAAGAGCAAAATTGAATGAGCGGGGTCGTGAACTGCAGGGGAGGGAGAGAGACACATGATCAGTGCAGTGAATGCGTTCAAGCTGAAACTGAGTCTGGGGTCCTCTCCGTTAAAGAACAAAATTATTGAGCACTTCCCAAATCTGGAGAAAATCCAACAACAGGTGAAAGAGAAAGTGTTCCTTCCAAACAAATCCTGTGACCAGCTGGACAAACTGGGAAAAGGAATTTAACAGATGATTTCAGGGGTTAGACAAGATGGTACAAATCACTATGTTTATCTCAAATCCTTTTCTTCAAATGGATGTTGGAAAACTATCAACACAGTTTCAGCAGGTGTTTGAACAAAGCAGTGGACTGGTCAGGAAATCATCACCACGCAAAGCGAGAGAGGTGAAAGCTAGGTCAATGGACAAAGACTTTTGGGGATTTGTAGACAGAGGGACGTATCCTCGTCTGACATCCTGCACACTCGAGGAGAAGGCCTGCTTTGGTTCCACATACCTCTATGAGAGGGCGTTTTCCCCAGATATAAATCATCAAATCCAAATATCGCATTCTTCTCATATTCTTCTCACTAGCCATCTCAAACTACAATCCAGACTTCACAGCGTGGTGGCACAGTGGTTAGCACTGATGACTCACAGCACCAGTCAATTTCAGTCTTGGGTGACTGTCCGTGTGGAGTTTGCACTTTATTTTATTTTAAATAAATTTAAAGTGTTCAATTTGTTTTTCTCCAATTAACGGGCAATTTAGCAAGACCAATCCTCCTACCCTGCGCATCTTTAGGTTGTGGGGGTGAGAACCACACAGACACGGGAGAATTTGCAAACTCCACAGGTTAGGTGGATTAGCCATGCTAAATTTGCCCCTTAGTGTCTAAAGATGTGCAGGTTAGGTGGGTTACAGGGATAGGCCAGGGTAGTGGGCCTAGTAAGGGTGCCCTTTCAGATGCACATGTACATTGGGCTTTGTATAAGAACCATATTGCTATAATGACAAACGCAGTACAGAAAACAAGCGGGTGAATTGCTGAGGTAGTCAGGGGGAAGAGAAGACCTCGGAACACAACAGAACTCTTAAAAACACTAATAAAAATTAGATGTTCATCTGGTCTTAATGTCATCGTTTACATCTGCATCATCATTTAGATGATGGAATCGTACAGCCCAGAAGGAAGCCATTCAGCCCATCATGATTGTACTAACTCTTTGGAGGAGAATTCTAATTGCGCATATTTCCCTCCATTATGCCCATAGCCCTGCTCAACTTTCCCCTTCTGAGTATTTATATATACCTAAATACATTAAGACTGACTGTTCGGGGTAAGATGATGCACTGTAGAGTGGATGAAGATGATGTTACAGGGTATCTCTTCCAGGGACTAGGAGTTGTGCTACAAGCAGAATACAATCATGGCACACCATTGGCGTTTATTTCAGGGGAATGGGCAATGCAGCTCAGTGGCGCAGTGGTTAGCACTGCTACCACACAGCACCGAGGACCCGGGTTCAATCCCGGCTCTGGGTCACTGTCCGTGTGGAGTTTGCACATTCTCTCCGTGTCTGCGTGGGTTTCGTCCCCACAACCCAAAGGTGTGCAGGGTAGGTGGATTGGCCACGCTAAATTGCCCCTTAATTGGAAAAAAAAAATTTTGATAATGGGAATTGCATTTCAAACAAATGCACTGTAAAATTGACTAAAGGTATGGAATTTAAAAAATTACAGCCAATGAAAAGATATATTTTTGCTTGTTAGGTGCACATTGTTCACCTGAGGCCGAGAAGGAGCTGGTTGTAAATTTGATCAAAATGAATCGTCTCCCATCGCTTGCATCTTGCATTTACATTGCGCCTTTGATGTAATATGTAATGCTTCATAGGAGCTTTATCAAACAAAGTACAACACCATGCCATATGAACATAGAACATAGAACAGTACAGCACAGAACAGGCCCTTCGGCCCTCGATGTTGTGCCGAGCAATGATCACCCTACTCAAACCCACGTATCCACCCTATACCCGTAACCCAACAACCCCCCCCCCCCTTAACCTTACTTTTTAGGACACTACGGGCAAATTATCATGGCCAATCCACCTAACCCGCACATCTTTGGACTGTGGGAGGAAACCGGAGCACCCGGAGGAAACCCACGCAGACACGGGGAGGACGTGCAGACTCCACACAGACAGTGACCCAGCCAGGAATCGAACCTGGGACCCTGGAGCTGTGAAGCATTTATGCTAACCACCATGCTACCGTGCTGCCCTCTAATGAGGAGACATTAGGGCAGGAGGCCAAAAGCTTGGAAAAGTCAAGCTTTTTAAGGAGCATCTTAATGGAAAAGAGAGCGGGAGAGAGAAGAAGCTTCGGGAGGGAATTTCAGAGCTGATGACCTAGGGCATATATGTCAAACTCAAGGCCCGCGGGCCAAATCCGGCCCGCGGTGGAATTATCTTTGGCCCGTGAGATAATATCTAATTACTTTTTAAAAAAAATTTAGATTAGCCAATTATTTTTTCCAATTAAGGGGCAATTTAGCATGGCGAATCCACCTACTCTGCACATTTTTGGGTTGTGGGGGCGAAACCCACGCAGACACTGGGAGAACGTGCAAACTCCACACGGACAGTGACCCAGAGCCGGGATCGAACCTGGGACCTCAGCGCCGTGAGGCGGTTGTGCTAACCACTAGGCCACCGTGCTTCCCTAATAATATCTAATTACTATTAAAGCTGGCCCCAGCAATTGAAGCGCCTATGGCGTATGATATGGCTGATGCCGAGTTTATTCAGGTATAGTGTGAATCACAAAGTGTTGGCCTGTGGAAAAATGTTTTCATTAGAAATTACTCTGGAAAAGCTCCAGATAAAGCAATAAGAAATAAATGCAACTAATTTTTTTATTTATTTAATATTTAATGTTGTTTTTATAGGCAATAACCTAAGCTTTATTAGTTCCAGGTTCAATAAGTTCATTTCAATAAGTTTTGCAAAAAAACATTGAACCAGTCCGGCCCTCGACTTGTCCCGATTTTTTAATTTTGGCCCACGGTGTATTTTGACACCCCTGACCTAGGGGGCTGAATGCTGGAGTAATTAAAATCAGAATGAGCAAGGGGCCAGAATTGGGCCAGCACAGAGAGTTTGGAGGGGTGGGGCTGAATGAGACTACAAAGATAGAGAGGGGTGAGACCAAGGTCAGATTTGAAAACAGGGGATGAAAATTTTAATACTGTGAAAGGGGGCCTTGTAAGGTGTTTATCTGACGACCTGTTCATGCATTTTCAGTGTGGTGGCAAGATAAATGGAGGGGATGTTGCAGTCTTTGCTCAGAGAGCTGGGAACCGCACATGTTGGCACCCTTACTGCTTCGGATGCATCACCTGTCAGGAACTACTGGTGGACCTCATTTACTTTTACCAGGAGGGGAAGATATACTGCGGCCGGCACCATGCTGACCTCTTTAAACCACGCTGTGCGTCATGTGACCAGGTAAGTGGCATTCATTATCCCCCTCTACTTCAACTGTTGTTCTGATCAAGGGTTTGGTGGGAATTGGGTTGAAGCTGCCGCTGGGCAGTTGCTGTTTGTCTCCCGCACGGGAAAGCCATGGTTGACACACACGGCTAAATTCATTATCGACAATCAAGCAACGGTCATTGCCTGCACAACTGGGTGAGCAATGTCAACATTGGAGGATGAAGTCTCGAAGGCCTACTTGGTCTGACCTTCACACAGCTCCAGTCTTAAGGTCCTCTGACCTGGCAGAGCAAGCCTCCATGTTACCAACAATCATAAATCAGAATGCTACCATTATATTCCTTTACCATAGCTTTTATCTTGTAATACTGTCACAGCTGAGACTACTAACAAGAGATAAATCATTAGTATTAAATTATACTGTTGGCGAGGTCTTTGGGTGCAGCGTGGGTGTGAGGAAGGCACATAGGGTGCTGTCTTTGAGCTTTGACCACCGTTATATTTTGGTAACATGGATGGACACCATTGCAGATCCCAATTGATTATATCACTAGTTGGGAAGATCCCTGAATGGAACCCTGGCTCAAAAGACCAGTACTTTTTTTGAGTAAAACATGGAGGAACAGAGTCACAGGACCATAAATTAGTTTTTACATCAAGAAAAACACATTTATTAAGACCATAAGACACAGGAGCAGAATTAGGCCACTCGGCCCATCTAGTCTGCTCTGCCACTCAATCATTGCTGATATTTTCTCATCCCCATTCTCCTGCCTTCCCACAATAACCCTTGATCCCCTTATTAATCAAGAACCTATCTATCTGTCTTAAAGACACTTAGTGATTTGGCCTCCACAGCCTTCTGTGGCAAAGAGTTCCACAGATTCACCACCCTCTGGCTGAAAAAAATCCTCCTCATCTCTGTTTTAAAGGATCACCTTTTAGTCTGAGATTATGCCCTCTGGTTCTAGTTTTTCACACAAGTGGAAACATCCTCTCCAAGTCCACTCTGCCCATGCCTCGCAGTATACTGTAAGTTTCAATAAGGTCCCCCCTCAGCATTCTAAATCAGAACGAGTACCGACCCTGAATCCTCAGCCGTTCCTCATACGATAAGCTCTTCATTCCAGAGATCATTCTTGTGAAGCTTCTCTGGATCCTTTCAAAGACCAGCACATCCTTTCTTAGATACGGGGCCCAAAACTGCTCAGAATACTCCAAATGGGGTCTGACCAGAGCCTTGTATAACCTCAGACGTACATCTGTAGTCTTGTATTCTAGACCTCTCGACATGAATGGTAACATTGCATTTGCCTTCCTAACTGCAGACTGAACCTGCACGTTAACCTTATGAGAAGCGTGAACAAGGACTCCCAAGTCCCTTTATGCTTCTGATTTCCAAAGCATTTCCCCATTTAGAAAATAGTCTATGCCGCCATTCCTTCTTCCAAAGTGCATAACCTCACACTTTTCCACATTGTATTCCATCTGCCACTTCTTTGCCCACTCTCCTAGCCTGTTCAAGTCCTTCTGCAACCCCCCCTGCTTCCTCAATACTACCTGCCCCTCTACATTTCTTTGTATCATCTGCAAACTTAGCAACAGTGCCTTCAGTTCCTTCTTCCAGATCATTAATGTATATTGTGAAATGTTGTGATCCCAGCACAGACCCCTGAGGCACACCACTAGTCATCAGCTGCCATCCTGGAAAAGACCCTTTATCCCCAATCTCATCCTTCTGCAAGTAAGCCAATCCTCTATCCATGCCCGGATCTTACCCTTAACACCATGGGCTCTTAATTTATTTAACAGTCTCCTGTGCGGCACTTTGTCAAAGACCTTCTTGAAACTAAATAAATCATGTCCACTGGTTCTCCCTTCTCTAACTTCCTTGTTACCTCCTCAAAGAATTCTAAAAGATTTGTCAGACATGACCTCCCCTTGAAGCCGTGTTAAGGGGCAATTTAGCGTGGCCAGTCCACCTACCCTGCACATCTTTGGGTTGTGGGGATGAGACCCACGCAGACACGGGGAGAATGTGCAAACTCCACACGGACAGTGACCCAGAGCCAGGAACAATCCTGGGACCTCGGCGCCATGAATGAACTAGGGCTGATCCCCTGGTTTGGTGGTAATGGTAGAGTGGGGGTTATGCCAGTCCATGAGGTTATTGAGTACAATTCTGCTGCTGCTGATGGCCCACAGTGCCTCATGGTTGCACAGTCTTACGTTGCTAGATCTGTTCTGAATCTATCCCATTTAGCACGATGGTAGTTCCACACAACAGGGGCGGGATTCTCCCCTACCCAGCATGACGGGGGGTCCCGGCATAGGGGAGTGGTGCCAAATACTCCGGGGTCGAGCCATTTCAGAGGGCATTTAATAGACAACATTGCTGTGGATCTGGAGTCACATGCAGGCTAGATGTGCAGATTTCCTTCCCTCAAAGATATTAGTGAACCAGCTGCGATTCTTATGACAATCGACAATGGCTTCCTGGTCATCGTTAAGACTTTTAATTTCAGACATTTATTGGATTCAATTTCCACCAACTGGGGAAGCAGGATTCGAACCAGGGTCCCCACAGCATTACCCTGGGTCTCTGGATCAGCAGTCCAGTGACAATGCCACTGCACCACCAGCAATACAGGGCGGCTAACTTCCAGCTAAAGGAGCAGGAATTGACCAGTTGATGAGGAGTCAGAATTGGTGGGAAAGGTGGAGGAGGAGACTGCTACCATAAATACATGGAAATGCTCCTGGCAAAAGTATTTGCAGATTAGGGGAGGGCTGGTAAATGCCACGTAGTCCCCTCATATCGTGCGGGCAAAAGATTACGATCTGGAAATGGGAGCATGTCATTACTGCGTGATATTAACAATGATTGTGTTTTTCCCCCCTATGACATTGCAGTTGATCTTTGCTGAAGAGTGCACCGAGGCAGAAGGCAGATATTGGCATATGGACCACTTCAGCTGTACTGAATGTGAAGTGATTCTTGGAGGACAGAAGTACATCATGAAAGAAGGGCAGCCATATTGCTGCGGCTGTTTCGAGACACTTTACGCAGAGTACTGTGAAACCTGCAGAGAAATAATTAGTGAGTATATAAAAAAAAAGAAAAATCTAAAATGGGCAAGACAGATAATTAGAGAATACCAAAAAAGAAAATTCCCAACTGTCTTAACTTGAGAGCTAGACAGGAATTTTAATGCATTGTTGAGGGAAAGCCTTCCCTCCAATTAAAACTTCAATCTTTCACTGCATCGCTGCCTTTTTACGTTAAAGGGGTTATTTTTACTTGAATAGCGAATGCTAATGCCATAATTAGGGATCTGTTACTGAGACTAACAACAACTATATCCATTTATATTGCTGCCTTAGCATAAAAGAGGTCTAAAGCTTTTCACATCAAGGTTTGGAAAACAGACACCAAGTCATGATACCAGATACAAAGGAGCTGAATTAGCCAACATCATTAATCCAAAGGCTTACGGCAAACTTGTCTGTTAACTTTGTGCTCTTTTCACCTCCTCGAAAATAATCTGGCTTCTCAATGAGGTCATTCTTGAGCAGTATTCAAACAAATCTATACTTAAGGAAAACAAGCAATGGTATTTTGTAATAGGTTTTCACCCAATTGATGATGGGTGTGTCATTTTCCCACTTTTATCTGGTTTGCATGTCCTCATCCTGAAGTTATGAAAGTTTTTTAAACTTCTTGTTGGGACCAAACGTTCAATCTTGTACCTTTAAATCAACAGGTATTGACTGTGGGCAAATAACGTTCAGTGGTCAGCACTGGCACGCAACCAACTCTTGCTTTTCATGTACTCAATGCAAGAAGCCTCTCTTAGGCTGTACCTTCACTTCCCGGCATGGTCAAGTCTTCTGCTCTGTAAGCTGCAGTCAAGTGGAAGAACCTGGTGGCTCAGATTCCTCAGACTCTGCTTTTCAATCTCTGCAATCCCAAGAATCGAATTGTGTTTTCAGTCTTGGGGAAGACACCGTGGCCAACACCGCTTGGCTGCCCCCGGACCAGCAACACAGCCAAACCACTGAAACACAGCCTGTGGATAACACGGATTGTATTCTTCAACATGTGGACATTCTCAGTATCAAAGATCAAGCAGCTGATGGCGAAGATAATCTTGCATCAGAGCTCAAGAAGCAACGCAAGAGTTCTGTTAAACTTCAGCTCTGGCAGACGGACTATGAGCTGTTGGAAAAAGACGCTGAGCCTCAAAACGAGGCAAGGAGGCCAGAGGCGTGGGCCTCGGAGGATGACAATCTTACAAACGAGAAAGGCTGTAAAGATGAGATTTTGACCTATGATCAAGAATCAGACAAACAAAATGATAATTCAGCAACGCTATGTAATTTTAATTGGCTAAAAGGTGGACTTGAAAATGCTATGAAAGTCATTGACAATACGTCCCTAAGTAATGGGCATGAGGTTTGGCCTGTTGAAGACCAAACGATGATGAAAACAATGGCTATGGGACCTTTGGCTCTTGATGAAGGTCTGGCCTTCAAACATCAGCTGGACATGTACTGCGTTCAACAGGGAGGCCGACTCGGGGATGGATCGGATAGTCCCACCAAATCCCTTTGGAAAAAACAGAATCAACAGCTGGATCTTCAGGTTGGTTCGGAACACGCTGCGCAGGATCAGCAAACACGGTTGGAAAATTCACCCCAGAGTTTGAAAGAGAAGATGGCGGAACAGAAGGCTGGAAGAAATCCACAAGATCCTTCGGCAGCTGTCCAGATTGCAGGTAACCAAGTTAATGCAGGAGTGATAACCGATCTCATGCTAAGAACAACTTCCACTGTCTCCTTCATCACTGCTCCTCCCAATCCCAAATACAGATAGGAGCTAAATGGACTGCTGGGTGCGGTCTTCTTTGTGTTGGTAAATTCAGGATGGTTGGCGTAGTGTTCACAAAGACCACAAATTGGCTTGAACTTGAACAAAGCTATAAGTTTATTAACACTACTAATTTGGGTTCGACTCATACTCCTAAATAATAGTTGATTATTAACATATAAACTACACTCAAACTACAAATCTTTATACTGATAGAAACTATGATCTGCTCTTACTCACACTATCTTTACTTCTGTCTGTCTCTAACTACCTCCTGCACTACTCTCTCCCCCACAAGGCTTAGCATCAATGCCTTATATACCTGTAGTTCCTTCTCGTGGCTATTCTAGACATTTCATTAACCCTTGCAGTTCTTACATTTATGATAATACCACAATAGGAAGGATAAGAATCAATCAGCAAATCAGAAGCTCAGTCCCCTGTCTGATTTAAGTTAGTTGCTGATAGTTAAGACCTTCACTGACGTTTTACTTCTTCCGTAGCATCTCTGGCAGGCAGGAATCCTCCTGATATTTATCCAGAGGGTTTGAGCCTAACTGTGGTGCTCTCTTAGTTCAGCCATTGCCTTACATGTGTGTAAAATATACTATGGGCAGCTGGGTATGTGGATCTTCATCTACCTATCGTATTTTAAGGCTAATGAATAAGGATTAAGTGTAACAGCTCCCACCTCTCCTGGGTCTGTGAAATACTGGAGAGGGACATAAATTAGATTCAAGAGGTCGAAGTGGGCAGGACCATCAGATTCCCACCCAGAAAAACAGATCCAATAATTGCCTTTTGGGACAGGTAGAGCATCCGGGTGGCACGGTAGCACAGTGGTTAGCCCTGTGGCTTCACAGCGCCAGGATCCCAGGTTCGATTCCCGGCTTGGGTCTCTGACTGTGCAGAGTCTGCATGTTCTCCCCGTGTCTGCGTGGGTTTTCTCCCACAGTCCAAAGATGTGCAGGTTAGGTGGATTGGCCATTCTAAATTGCCCTTTAATGTCTAAAATGGTTAGGTGGGGTTACTGGGTTACAGGGATAGGGTGAAGGTGTGGGCTTAAATAGGGTCTTCTTTCCAAGTGTTTGGTGCAAATGGCCTCCTTCTGCACTGTAAATTCTATATAATCTATGTAATCCATCCGTCCATCCCAAATATGACCCCACCCCCGTTCCATCCCCTAATCCCCATGTCACAAGAGTGTATAGCTAGCAGGGTTGTTTCCCCCCGGTTTGCATTCCTGTGACTCCAGCCCCCTTCCCTGGCCACAATCTGTCCATTCAGTAAAAATCAATTGCAATGTGCGTGTGGTGCCCATCTCTGCACCCTAGCCTGGAAAGAACCTGTCAGGGACCAATCGGCAACTTTAGGAAAAAATAATTTGACCCCACTCTGACCCGAGATTACTTCAGCGGGGTCAGGAGCAGAGGTCAATAGTAGATTCCCATTTCGGTGCACTTCCACCAGCCCAGAGGCAGCGAGGATTTCCAGGGCCAAGTGTATATTGCTTAATCCTCATCAGGATAACTACGGACCTAAACTATCCAAGTAAAGGACATGTCCAGCAAGGCAGGATCTCTAGGAGAGCATGGCTGACAGTCTAGTTTCAGGATCATTTGCATGGAGCCGAGCCAGATTGAGGCCAGAAACCTACTGGAACGATCTTTAACTCCAACTACAGTCAACGCAACTGTTCAAGGTTAGAGACTGTGAACTGAATAGTCAATTGTCCATATTTCTCTTCTCGACACTGCTTTATCTTAATTTATTCCTCACCGTCATCACTGTGCATGGTGGTTGTGTGTTACAGGTCTCTCAGAGGGTCCGAGTTGCTGTGGCAACTTGTGCTTTCAAATACATGTTGAGTCTGGAACTATGGGTAATGGTGATAGGGGCTCCAATGATATTTCCGTCACTTGGCAGACCAGGAATCTCTCCCGCTCTTCCTGCCTGCCATTCGCGTCTCCTGGAAGGATATGCAGGGTCACACTCAACCACAACCTGTTTGGCTGCATTATTAATGCACCTTCCTTGGCCATCAGGTTTGGGGTGGAACTGGATATTCACCACGACACAATGAAATGAAAATGAAAAATGAAAATCGCTTATTGTCACGAGTAGGCTTCAATGAAGTTACTGTGAAAAGCCCCTAATCGCCACATTCCGGCGCCTGTCCGTGGAGGCTGGTACGGGAATCGAACCGTGCTGCTGGACTGCCTTGGTCTGCTTTAAAAGCCAGCGATTTAGCCAAGTGAGCTAAACCAGCCCCACAAGACATCATATGCGTGATGCTAAAACTGCAGCATATCCAGTTCGCAATTGAATGACAATATTTCCTGTCAGTCTAATCCCTGTTTCGGCGGCACGGTGGCGCAGTGGTTAGCACTGCTTCCTCACGGGATTGAGGACCCAGGTTCGATCCTGGCCCCGGATCACTGTCTGTGTGGAGTTCACAAATTCTCCCCGTGACTGCGTGGGTCTCACCCCCACAATCCAAAAGATATGCAGGGTACGTGGATTGGCTAAATTGCCCCTCAATTAGAGAAAAATAAATAGGTACTCTAAATTAAAAGAAGACTACCCCCTTTTAAATAGATAATAGTGTACAAAGAACAAAGAAAATTACAGCACAGGAACAGGCCCTTCGGCCCTCCCAGCCTGCGCCGATCCAGATCCTTTATCTAAACCTGTCTCCTATTTTCCAAGGTCTACTAAAGAACAAAAAAAATTACAGCAGAAAATTGTAGGTTTATGACCGGTATCTTGACCAATCATCACCTGTTGCTCAAACTTGGGAACTTTATGATTTAGGTACATCTTGAGCTGGATTCACCGATTCTGGGGCTATGTCCTCACTCCAGCGTGGGAACGGTGCCGTTTTACGCCAGAACAAATGGCGTATAACGGCCACCCATTCCCCGTTTTGCTGGGGGCTAGCAGGACGGCAGCGTAAAGCACCCATCTTTATTCCATTTAAGGGGCAATTTAGCGTGGCCAATCCACCTAACCTGCACATCTTTGGGGTGTGGGGGTGAAACCTGTTATATTACGTTGTGTAATATCTTGTCGCTCATTTGCTTTCTGCCAGAATGGTCATATGCGTGATGTTCAGTAACACTCAAAGTCTTCAAATAAAGCAAATAGCGTTTATTGTGTAACAATAATAAAATAACTATGAGTTTGTTCACTCCTCAATGACTAAAACTACATTAGATTTACCACATTAAATATATATGATGATTAACTGCCACCTGCGCACTAAGCTATCTCCCTCTAACTCTATTCACTAGTCACTCCTGACATGAAGAGGCGGGAACACTCTCTGAGTTTAACTTTTATACCTATATCAGGTGCTGCCATCTCGTGGTTATCCAGCTGTTGCTTATGTATGTTAAGCCTTTATTACACTCAGATAGGCAGATCACTACAAAACCCACGCAGACACGGGGAGAATGCGCAAACTCCACACGGACAGTGCCCCAGGGTCGGGATTCGAACCCGGGTCCTCAGTGCCGTAGTCCCAGTGCTAAACACTGCGCCATGTGCCGCCCGAAAAACTTTCATTTAACGCACTTTTAAGGTGAAACCTGCGTTACTCATCACTTTTAATTTGATCATAATTCAAATTTTGGAAGAAAAACGTACAAATGAAAGAGGAGAACGATTGATTTGATGGAGGGTAAAAGGAAAAGACATTTCTCACCTCAAACACGGCAATTCTTAAATTGCAAACAAGATCCAGTACCGGCCTCCCCGAACAGGTGCCGGAATGTGGCGACTAGGGGCTTTTCACAATCACTTCATTGAAGCCTACTTGTGACAATAAGCAATTATTATTATTATTAGAATGCACAACTTCTACCTTTCGTGAACCCAGAATATATTATCTCTTCAGCTCCAAAAGAACAAAGTAATACAGCCATGTGGACAATCGTCTTCTGATAAAGGATAAAAAGACAATGACACAGTCCATTTCATGACCTCAGAAAGCCCATTAGAACTTTGTACAGCGAATGAAGTACAATTGGGTGTACATTAGTGTCATAATTAGTTTGCATTATTATTTGTGATAGGAAATTATTTCAGATGGGATGGTAAAGCAAGGCCCCATTTGGCCCCTCAGATCCAAGGCCTTACTCGAAGAGGGAGTTCTTATGGTGACTCTCTTTATGCCCCACCAAAATCAGAATCCAATTTGCCGGGAAATTGCTCAGGGGTTTGCCATAATTCAGGCACAACATTAGCGGAAATCCAGTTCAAATGGTTTATCTGGGGATTCCACCAAACTCTTGTGAAAATCATGGGACCATCTCCAAGGAAATTCCTGATTTTATTTTTATTTTTCAGTGGATGTGGGCATCATTGGCAAGACCAGCATTTGTTTGCACATCCCCGATCGTCCCTGGACTGAGTGGTTTGCCTAGGGCATTGCAGAGGGCAGCCAAGAGTCGCATGTAGGCCTGACCAGATAAGGGTGGTATATTTGCTCCCCTAAAGGACATCAGCAAACCAATTGAGTTTTTACTCAATCGAGAATGGTTTCATGGCCACCATTACCGAGACCAGCTCCTAATCCCAGGATTCAACTGAATTTAAATTCCACCAGCTGCCGTGGTGGGATTTGAACCTATATCCTCAGAGCATTTAGCTTGTGCCTCTGGATTACTAGTACAGCGGCATTGTCACTATAACGAGCCGCCGTCGGTAGCAGAGTTCCCGATGGGAGAGAGAATACTGCATCGAGCAAAACAATGGCGGTGCTCCCGTTCCGATGCTCCAGTCCCCCGCTGGCAGCGAGCTACACGCCCCACACTGGTGGGAGGATGTAGATGGGTTGTTTGAACCCATTTGCATCCAATTAACAGTCTGGACAGCGGGTTCTCCACGTCTCCGTGATGCTCCAGCCCTCTCAGCCAGGATTCACGTGGTGATGGATTAGTGCGGTGGACCTCGCGGTGGGTCAAGGGGGTAAGTTAATGTTGGTCCACCCAAAGTCCATTGGAGGATCCCCCCCTCCCCCCCCCCCCCACAATGCAAATCCTACTTACCCCCAGTGCCCCCTCAGCCTCTCCATCAGCGAACCCCATCAGGCCGCATATCAGAGACCCATCCCATATCAGAGACTCCCCCATAAGAGACACTCCATCAGAAACCGCTCCTCTTGAAACTAAAGAGCACTCCAGGCAGAAACAGTAAAAACATTGCTTTGTCACTTACCTATCCCTTGCACCCACTGCCTCAGACAGAGGTGTTGAAAATAGCAGTTGTTACTTGATAGAAAGCTAAAACCACAGATCCTTTAATCTGTGAGGCGTCTATTTACTTTCAAAGAGGAATAGCATTTGGTAGGCTGTAATTGACAGGGTTATAGCTTCCAGACAGCCGGGTGTCTGAATTGTTTATTTTCATTCCCCATCATGCTTGAATGCATCTCAAGTACCCTGCTGTGAACCTAACCACAATGTTTATAAACATCTTAGCGATCAAGACGATCCCCCTTCCCCGCCCCCCCCCCCCCATCCAAACAGAGTGGGACGAGTGTACATGTGTGTTCCGTGCTGGAGCTTTGTCTCTCTACTTGTTTCTTTCCCCCGCTCCCCTGTGGTTACAGGCCTTATCTGGCCATTCGGCCCTATTTGGGCACTTTGTGTTGGACCTGGCATGTGTCACCCAGCGTGCTGTGTTTGACTCTCCTCCCTCCCTCTTGTCCTCGGGGCTCCTCCTCCACGGCTCTGAGGCCTGTGTTCTGTGGTCTCTTATCTAATACTATGCTTCCTGATAGTGACCAGTGCTGTTGGCTTATGATGCAGTTCCCGATTGTTGAAAGGTGTTTGCCTCCATCTGTATTCTTGTTCATTTTGCAAAATCCCCGTGTCGGTAATGGCACAGGTAATGAGCTGTTGATTGTCCTGCAAATGCAGCCCAAGGATAACTCAAAATTGCTTTTCTATTTTTTCCATTTGGTCATGCAGAAGCTGGAATGAGTCAGTCACTGTCGTCCCCAATTTCTGTAGCCTGGCTTTACCTGTGCCTATGGGTCTAATATAGGACCCAAAGAAAACTGATTGAACATCATGAACGGGGGGAGGGGAGGGGGGGCGACATGGTGGCACAGTGGTTAGCACTGCTGCCTAATGCACTGAGGATCCAGGTTCGATCCCGGCTCTGGGTCACTGTCCGTGTGGAGTTTGCACATTCTCTCCGTGTCTGCGTGAGTTTCACCCCCACAACCCAAAGAAGTGCAGGGTAGGTGGATTGGCCACGCTAAATTGCCCCTTAATTAGAAAAAATAAATGGGCACTCTAAATTTAGTTTAAAAAAGAACATCATGAACACTGGAAACTGATTCCTCGAGCTGAGCTGCGAAATGTGAACTAAAATGTAACTACAACTAGCGATGCACCCAGGAAATTCTGGTTGGTGCTTCACCAGCACTGGATAAATCCAGTGAATGGATAAACCAGACTTGCATTTATATAGCACCTTGCGTGACCGTCAGATGTCTCAAAACCTTTTACAGCCAATCAGGTGTAGGAAATGCAGGAGACAATTTGTGCACAGCAAGCTCCCACAAACAACAATGTGACAACGACCAGGTAATCTTGCGTGTTGCTGATTGAGGGATGAATATTGGCCAGGATCCCAGGCAGAACACCCCTGTCTTCTTTAAAATATCACCATGGGATCTTATATATTGAGCTGAGCCGGAAGGGGGCCTTTTGTTTAAGGCCCCATCCAGAAGACAGCCCAACAGTGCAGCATTCCCTCAGCACTGCGCTCAAACACCAGCCCTCATTTCTGCGCTCATGTCCCCCGGATTTGTGACCTGGAGGCTAGTGTGCGACCAACTGAGCCACTGGAGCAATGAATGGAGTAAAAGCAAGAGAAGGGCCAACTTGTGTTTACACCAATGTTCTGTCGAAGGAAAGGTTGCGAAACTAATCAGTCAGCGGTTTCAAGTTCCCTTTAATACTCCTCAACCGGTCAAGGACAAATGGTGAATCATGGGACCAGCTGCACATTTTGGGGCTTGCCCACTCCAGAGTTACTGACCAGTCACTGTGATCATTTGAACCACAAGCCAACTCCATCTATATCTGCAGCTGGAGTGAACTTCATTCCACAGATCGCAGATACAAACCTTTCTGTTTTTTTCTCTTTTAAAACCTTTTAGCAGTTTAATTTAAAAGACGGAGGTCAAATACACTTTCACCCTAAAGAATGATTTTTGAAACATTCATGAAGTGTTTAACTAAAAGTCCATGTAGCTAGTCAGTACTGAAGGTGCAGCAAAACTGGTTACAACTTGCAAAATAATTGTACGTTGGAAATCCAGTTTACAAAAAAAAAACCAGATGGATTTAAGTAAGAGTGTACTAACAATTTGCCTATTAATTATAGGTCCCTTGCCTCCAAGACAACACTGCAATCTGATCTTAGACTCTCGGCACCATCACTCTATAACTGCACACAAACAGCCCAGATTTGTAACCTTTCAATATTGTACACTTTCAATATCCGCTTTTCTCTCACCTTCACAATGTTCAAATGATGCGCCACTGGACAGCCCTCTCTTACCACGGTGTAGGGTGAAATGGGAGGGAACTTAATTTCTTGCTGACTAATTAGTTTCATTTCTTCCCCAAGGAACTTCAAACGACGGCAAACACAAGCTGCAGAAACCGCTCAGGCCTCCTGACCGAGAATACAGCCTTGAAGCAGGAAAGGAATTCAAAATGCGAAGCCACTTTGGAATTCTTAAATCCTTCTCCCATAAAAGAAGCACTGAGTCTCTCCATTCCGTGAGCTCCAAGCAACCAGAGGGGGTGACACCAAACTCAAGTTGGAAGGAAGAGCCCATGTCCCCAGTCAGGAGGACTGCAGCCCAAATTAGGCCCCAGAAAATCACCTTCTGTGATACCACGTTCTCAAAGCCAAGGGAAAGAAGCAGATGTCAGCAGGCACCAATGAGTGAACAAACCCGAAGGAAGGTGTACAGGCACAAAGGGAACTACCGAAGCCATCGTCACCATTTGAGAAGAGTTCAGAGATCGTGTTCCGATGAGGCACTTCACACAATCACTGAGCGATCTTTGGAGAGCGCCAATAACGATGTTTTATTGGGACATTACAACCAGTTAATAAAGACAACCATATGTCAGAAGCCCCAAGCTAAGCTATCGCATAAACAACAAACCTTTTATAGGGAAGGGGACAATGGCCTTCAGAACATCACTTTGAATAACTTCCTGGGCTTGTGTTGTGAGGATGATGACGGCTGCTGCTCAACGTGCTCTTCCTCTTCTTCTGACTCAGAAGAGGACGGCTATTTTCTCGGGCAACCAATCCCACAGCCGAAAACGAGCAATAGTGGCCTCTTTAGTCGGGAGCCTCGTCAACCTAATGCCGTAGCTGACAAAGCGCCGGCACAGAGAGCTAAATCACAGAGGAAGCGAGAACACAAGAACAAAAACTGCACCATTTCCTAAGCAAACTCTGAGAGCAAACCCTGAGCAAGGCTGTGTTTCAAAATCTGTTCTGAATGTATGGCAAATATTCTAAATTGAAGGTTGATTCGGAGCAACGGTTTCTCCCGATGACCATCAGAAGCTTTTTTGATGACAGTTCCTCCCCCCCCGTCTTTGCTCCGGTGGGATTCCATTGACGGGCTGCGTTTGCATCGGCTGTGCTCTGGTATTTTATCCAAATGGTCAAGTGTTCATGTCCAAGCTTGGATGATAATGTCAGCAGGCTTCTCACTCGCAATGAGGACACGACACCAAACATCCATACACTCGTACCTTCCACGGGCTTCAAGCTGATGTTCTCCACCCTCTTCAAATTAACCCAACTATGATGGTCCTATGGCCTTTCTACAGCTAAATCAGCACCGCAGGAATTGAATATGGGACCCCCTGGTCTGTATGCTCATTTTACGAAACCTCCGAAGCACCAACTTCTCATCGATTTAATTATATGATTTTCAATCGATTGTTCAAGTCAGTCAGTCTTTCTCCATCGACAACATCGCCATTAAAAACGGGTCACAGTCAAGTTCCTGATCCTCATGTAACCACTCTTGCTGATGTACTTCAGCTCATGTATATAGTTGCCAGCATTGCCCGCGATGGTGAAGTTACCAAAAGAGCTACCATTCCATTGGGAGCAAAATACTGCAGATACTGGAAATCCAGAATAGAAACAGAAAACTCCCCCGCACCAGCCGAGAGGGAAGCAGAGTTTTAGCCCTTCCGATCGGCGAAAGGCCATCAAATCCGTTCTTTTCCTCACTCCCGGCAGATGCTGCCCGATCTACGGGAGCCTCCACTTCTGATTTTTTTTCCAATTGAGGCATTTCTTCAGGTAAACTTGGTATTCCTGAAGACGCAGCATCCAACCACCATCCCCCCCCCCCCCCCCCCCCCCCCCAACCAAGTTGTCTGAGAGCATGGATATGAAAACTGGTCCTTGAACGTCACTGAAGGAGCGATGTGGTCTCTGGTGTGTGCCCACAGCAACTGCAATACATTTCAGCTCAATCCCTTGTATGGCAAATAAACCATCATTATTGGGACAGTAACTACCTAAAGGTAACATTGCTGAAACCTCTGTAATACAAATATCATAATTTACAGATTTACTGAGAAAAATCATTTTATATATATATATACACACACACACACACACACGCGCGTGTTCTATATAGCACATTATCATGCATATTTAATTACTGTGGATGTTATTTATGTTTATTAGGTGCGTGTATAAACTGAATGGAATCTGAGGGCAGGATTTTCCGGCTCCTCCGAAGGTCAATGGGCCTTTGGCGTTGTATCTCCCACGATCGGAAAATCCCGGCCTGTGTTTTAATATTTGGAATGTCAAATGCTTACTTACGGAAGAAGTTATCAGAATTTACTGTAAACGTTGGTCAGGATGATAATAAATTTGTCCAAAAAAAATTGCTATACAAACTTGATTGTTTTGGGCTTTCATTTCAAGTTGCTTAAACCCTTTTATGTATTCATATTCCTGGGGCAATCCTGAGGGATGTCGGTAAAACTGGCAAGGCCAATGGCTCACGCTTAAAACCAGGGGCTAAACCAATCGGACTTGAAACGTTGACTCGGTTCTTCTCTCTGCAGATGCGGCCAGACCAGTAAAGCGTTTCCCCGCACTTTGTTCTTCTGTCAGAGCTCCGGCATCTGCAGTTTTCTCCTTTTATTATAAAGTCAGCATGGACGGGGAGGGGTGGGCTGGTGGTGAGATGTCAAGTCTCATTGTGGTGCCAAAGCGGCGCATTCTTGGGCCAGTTGAGAACAATTACAGTCCACCGCAGAGTTTTACATCCCAGTTATTATTGTGGAAACTATTTTCTCAAGAAAATGATCTCTTGTGGTTGGGCATCGGGAAGACATCCACTCGGGGTTGCTGACTAATGAACTGGAAACCAAGGGAGGGCCAAACAGATGGCCTATGGTTTACTGGAGCAAGATCCGGGGAAGAGGTTGTAGTTGGGGGGGGGGGATACATGAGGAGAAGGTAAGAATACAGTCAGCAACAGTTTGGTCATCATTTTGTATTTTTCCAAAATACAGCTTTATTTTTTTTTGCACCAATAATAGCAGTGATGGTTTAAAAACATTTGTCATTCTATACAAACTACACACTGGAAAATGTACAGCTGAAGTACAAATTAACCACAGGTAGGGGGGGGAATTCTTGAACTTTATTCTACACATGGCCAGCTACCACAGCCCCGTTTTCTACACCCTAATTCGTGTATCTGTTAACAATTCTTCACTTGCTGCACAACACGTTTTCTTCACACGGTTTTTCTTTTTTACATACAAGATGAACAACTGACAAGTTGTTTTTTTCTGAAAAGAAACGCAGGTGGTCACCCGTTAAAATGTCTATTTATTTTTCCATCATAATGTACCTTAATTGATAGCTGAGGAGATGCAATTCCAGCCTCTTATGATTTGCCATTTAGAGGGCAGCATGGTGGCGCAGTGGGTTAGCACTGCAGCCTCACGGCGCCGAGGTCCCAGGTTCGATCCCGGCTCTGGGTCACTGTCCGTGTGGAGTTTGCACATTCTCCCTGTGTTTGCGTGGGTTTCTCCTCGACAACCCAAAGATGTGCAAGGTAGGTGGATTGGCCACGCTAAATTATCCCTTAGGGCAGCACGGTGGCACAGTGGTTAGCATTGATGCCTACGGCGCTGAGGACCCGGGTTCGAATCCCGGCCCTGGGTCACTGTCCGTGTGGAGTTTGCACATTCTCCCCGTGTCTGCGTGGGTTTCACCCCCACAACCCAAAAGATGTGCAGGATAGGTGGATTGGCCACACTAAATTGTCCCTTAATTGGAAAAAATAATTGGGCACTCTAAATTTTAAAAAAAAAATTATCCCTTAATTGGAAAAAATGAATTGGGTACTCTAAATTTTAAAAAATGATTTGCCATTTACAAGGTTCCAACAACAACGTCAAAGGGCTGCATTTAAAATGTACAAAATGTATCGGAGCGTCGACCTCGCTAATGGATCCAGTGGATTACTGAGTCACGCGGAACTGGATGCTTCTGTCTTTACGCCCTGGTTGTTATGGGGGTACATTTTAGGCTGGGCGGGTGTGGGCAGGCTGCGAAGGGTCATTGCACTCCTGTGTTTGGATGAGGGAAGTTTGGCGGACGATGTTCTCTCTGAGGCGGGTGCGTGCGTGGACACCTGCACAAGGTCACTGAAGTTGTCCTGTGGTTCTCCTGCGTGACCCCTGCCAAAACACTCAAAGGGAACCGCACATTGAAATGAAGTAGCTGCACACACGAAACAAAATAAAGAGGGAACAACATCTGGGGCTTCCAGTCTCAGCTTCCACTTGATGAAAATACGGGCTGATGTTGGAAGGCGGAGAAATTGGCCTCAACTGTGATGCCCTCCAGGGATGAATAGCCAGTAAATGCTCACACATCCATTGTGGCCTTTTGGACGGGTGGAGGAGATGATGTTCCAGAGGACACCTGGAATTGTCAAACGCTAGATTAAACGGGGGGGGGGGATTATTAGACTCACAGTGATACCGCAGGGGCAAGCAGCGCCCCATGGCACTGTCTGCACCCACCACCTGAGGGAAATCGATACACGTCTACGCAGGTGCCACACGATCACATTCCTCCAGAACAATCTTCAGAATGGAAAGGAAGGAGAATAAACTTTGGCAGAGGAAAACCACCAAGAGAAATACAAAAATTTGTTTCTAAAAACGTACCCATGCCAAAAAATGACGTAAACGAGTCTTTACAGTAACTCTGGGTTTGATTTCCTCGGTGCATTCGCCGCATCGTACTTGGCAATACCTTTCTTCAGTTCTTCCAGACATCGCTCACCAATCCTCTGCAGACTTTTCCTGAGAGCGAACTGGACCTGTTTCTCGATTGTAGGGTCTTGGTTGACAAGTTGCTTTGCGACCGCGGCAAAAGTCTCGCAGTCCGACCTGTAGGTCTACGGCAAAAAAAAAAGTCAAGTATTACACACAAGCGCCAGCACCAAGACTTGATGTTAGTGCTGGAGTACGGTGCTCAGTTACAAAGCCACCCTGGTCCGCCCCAGGTTCACTGAGCTCAGCAGGGGTAGCAAAGCAGAGTGGGAAACTGATGCTAGAGCTCCCTGGGAGAAACAAAGTTAAATGAAGTGCACTGACTCCAGCTGAAGTGCATGGATGACAACAGCAAATTTGTTGGAATTTTTCTGCTGCTAGTTCTTTGCAGTGGGAGGCTTCTTTATCGGGTTCCTCCCACAAGTCCCGAAAGACGAGCTTGTTAGGTCATTTGGACATTCTGAATTCTCCCCCCAGGCACCGGAATGTGGCGACTAGGGGTTTTTCACAGTAACTTCATTGCAGTGTTAATGTATGCCCCGTGTGACAATAGATATTATTATAAAGTTATTATACCCTGCACATCTTTTGGGTTGTTGGGGGCAAAACCCACACAAACACGGGGAGAATGTGCAAACTCCACACGGACAGTGACCCAGGGTCATGATCGAACCTGGGATCTCGGTGCCATGAGGCAGCAGTGCTAAACACTTGGTCGATTGATTTGAATTTTTTATTATGCTTTATAAATAAAACTCAATTAAGCAACATAAAGAGGGCAACAATTTTAGTGCAAAAATTTGAATGATCAGATCTTTGAATGAAGCAACTTTGAATTAGAAGTGGCAATTTTGCTCGGTAATTTGGACATTCTGAATTCTCCCCCTGTGTACCCGAACAGGTGCCGGAATGTGGTGACTAGGGGCTTTTCACAGTAAATTGATTGCAGTGTTAATGTAAGCCTACTTGTGACACTAATAAAGATCATTATTATTAACGCCCAAACAGGGCAGCACGGTGGCCTAGTGGTTAGCACAACTGTCTCACGGCGCTGAGGTCCCAGGTTCGATCCCGGCTCTGGGTCACTGTCCGTGTGGAGTTTGCACATTCTCCCCGTGTCTGCGTGGGTTTTGCCCCCACAACCCAAAGATGTTGGGCCTCACGGTAGCATGGTGGTTAGCATCAATGCTTCACAGCTCCAGGGTCCCAGGTTCGATTCCCGGCTGGGTCACTGTCTGTGTGGAGTCTGCACGTCCTCCCCGTGTGTGCGTGGGTTTCCTCCGGGTGCTCCGGTTTCCTCCCACAGTCCAAAGATGTGCAGGTTAGGTGGATTGGCCATGCTAAATTGCCCGTAGTGTAAGGTTAATGGGGGGATTGTTGGGTTACGGGTATACGGGTTACGTGGGTTTAAGTAGGGTGATCATTGCTCGTCACAACATCGAGGGCCGAAGGGCCTGTTCTGTGCTGTACTGTTCTATGTTCTATGTGCAGGCTAGGTGGATTGGCCACGCTAAATTGCCCCTTCATTGGAAAAAATAATTGGCTAATCTAAATTTATTTAAAAAAAATTAACGCCCAAACTGGTTTCTTAAGGTCCGTCATCTGGATGGGGCTTTCACAAATACCTTGGTGCAACCGGAATTTTCCTAAATGGATTTTTTTCATATTAGTGTGTGGGGTACTCATTCAAACCTCATTGTTACGATTCCGTGGAGAGCTCACTAGTTGCCAGTAAAGGGGCCCCTTCACTGACTCACTCCCAGGATGTCATCCTAGCCACAAAAACCTCAGTGGGAGATGTGCTGCAACAAGGTTTCATTGCAAAACATAACAACTGAAGTTTAAGTTTTCTGACATAACCTAAACACCCCCCCCCCCCCCTCCCACCCTACCCCCCGCCCACAGCGCTACCCTGCATCAGATTGAAATCAGAGATGAGGAATAACTTTTTTTTCTTTTAAAAAAAGAATAAAAGAGAAGCTAATTATTTTTCCCAATCCAGGGGCAATTTAGCGTGGCCAATCCACCTACCCTGCACATCTTTGGGTTGTGGGGGTGAGACCCGCACAGACACAGTGAGAATAAGCAAACTCCACACGGACAGTGATCCGGGGCCAGGATCGAACCCGTGTCCCCGGCGCTGTGATGCGGCAGTGCTAACCACTGCGTTACTGTGCTGCACAGCTAGTCTCACTTTAATGTGCAGGTTCCGGAGTTACCCGAGGCATGGGATCAATCTCCTTCGCCTCGGAGAACTTGGGCGAGCGCCGTTCAGCCTGGTCTCCACAAACGGGGACAAGGTGGAAAGGCACTCGTGGGGATCGGAGGCCCCCCAGGTGCCTGCCCTTTGGGCAGGGTGGTACCCTGGCAGTGCTGGTACCACCTGGGCACCCTGGCACTGGGAGCGCCAAGAAGCACGCAGCTAAAAGTGCTCGCTATAAGAATTTGTTCCCTTTTCGTTGAATTGTGCCCAACATCTCAACAGTTCCAATAGCAATCACATTTATCACATTTCCAGAAGACATTTTATTATTGGAAGGCGTCAAACTCAATAGAAAATTATACATACGTTCATCAGTCTGTCCCTTTTTGCTAGAATTAAAATAGATCGTGGGTCAAATTGTGGCTCCTTTTTTGGTCTGTCCTTTTTGAAAATGTCATTTGATCTGGACTGCTCCTTTGCAAGAATATTCTTGCCAGCCTGTGAATTAAAATATAGTACATTTGATTACCCTATATTCTCACGGTGAGCAATAATGGGGCTGAATCTACTGGGCCAATCTTTTAATATCAAGCTTTGATGTGACAGATGGAGAATCAGTGGAGGAAACTACACAGTGGTTATTAATATTAAATCCACATGATCTCAATTGGTGGTAAGGACATCGACGTCTGTGCTGGGGGGGGGGGGGGGGGGGTGAAGAGTGAGAAAATGAAAAGTGAGAAGAGGGGGAAGGCAGGAGGGCGGGAGAGAGGGAAACAGAGAGAGAGAGATAAAGAGCACAAAAAGAGCGAGAAAGGAAAAAGAGATCCATCATGAGGCAGCGCTGCTCTGTTTCTGCAGCCAACCAAGAATATCTGAACCTGGGGCAATATTTCTGTGGTCTGCCACTCTGCCTTGCTATCTGAAGTTATGGTTCACTTAATTCGCAGCTGAATGAAACAATGCAGGGTTTCAACCCCAAGATGCAGCAGTAAACAGGCTGGCCAACAACTCGACACAATCTGGTGATCTAACCAGATAATCTGGCCCAGACCAGCAGAGCAGGTCTGAGCCAAATGTCAGTGTGGAGAAAACTCAGTGATACTTCTGGAGTGCAGCTTTGATGAACTGAAGCATGAATCAGACTCAAGCCGTCACCTTTCTGACCCAATTCTCCGACCATTGCTAGCCCGGTTGACCTTGACCTTATCTTCAAGGATAAAGCTCCACGTCTGCTGTCAAGTCTCAAAGCTTGGTCGAAGTACCATTTGAAATTAGCATCGGTCAGTTGAATCCCACTTCCCACATAGTCCCTTGTTCGTACGGAGCGGCATAGTTAAATAAAGGTAGCCATTATTGCTCATGCGTTTACAGTACAAGGCCCTCCTCTGCCTAATAATTAACTAAGAACATACAGTCAACAGGGATGCTTATGGTTCTCTCCCAATACATTAATAAACCTCATTTTGCACCTGTGTCATGTGGACCAAAAGGTTTCAGATGGGGCAGCACGTGGTGCAGCACTGGGACTACGGAGCTGAGGACCCAGGTTCGAATCCCGGCTCTGGGTCACTGTCCATGTGGCGTTTGCACATTCTCCCCGTGTCTGCGTGGGTTTCACCCCCACAACCCAAAGATGTGTAGGATAGGTGGATTGGCCACGCTAAATTGCCCCTTAATTAGGAAAAATAAAATAATTGGGTACCGTAAATTTATTTTTTAAAAGGTTTTAGATTATTGCCTGGCCTCTGTAGCTGATCTGAGCTAGAATGGAAAAGGAGCAATACACATTATCTTGGCAAAACATCAGCTAAAAAATAATTAAACAGGATTCCAGCTTCTGCAAACATATCCGGGTTTCTGTCAAACCTACCTGGAAAAAGCAGGCAAGTTCAGGTAACAGAACGAGGCCGAGTAGTGATGTCTCCTGCTAATAATCTTGGCTCACACCTGGAGGGGAAAGCCAATGCCTGTGGAACTATCCCTAAGCAAGAATCTACAGTTTAGGAGGGGTTAGAAGAGCAGCATCGCAAAACGCAATACCCATATTCTAGTTGATACAAATCCAAAGAACGACAATTAACTTACATTACACCTGAGCCATTTTTGAATGTCCTACCTGATTAACTTTGCAGCCAGTTGTTGGGGCACTGTGTGATCCACTGTGGTGGTGACTGGATTCTTTGATATGTCCACTGCTCTTATGGGAATATTTCTTCTGCTGGAGAAAAGGAGACATTGATCAGATCCATTTCTCAAACACAGTGTGGGTTTCCCACCCTAACATCACCCCTCTTTTGTTGCGAGGATAGATTTGTGCCGTGCTCTCCAGTCGCTGGTTAGGCTTACTGCGCCCCTTCCAATTGACCGTTCTTCATGTGTGAACCTGGACAACAGGCAGCGTGCATCAAAGTCTGATCCTTATACAATCTCTTCTTTTATAATTTGGAACAACCCATTAGTTTTTTTCCAATTAAGGGGCAATTTAGCATGGCCAATTCTCCTAACCTGCCCATCTTTGGTATGTGGGGGGGGGGGGGGGGGGGGGAAGACCCACACAGACATGGGGAGAATGTGCAAACTCCACATGGACAGTGACCCAGAGCCGGGGTCGAACCTGGGACCGCGGCGCCATGAGGCAGTAGTGCTAACCGTTGTGCCACCGTGCCACCCCCATCCTTATACAATCTAAACCGGTCGGTACTTCTCAGCAGGGATTATTGCTTAGCAACCAGGCTAAAGGGACATGCCTCATGTTACTCTTTCCCTCAAAAGGTTTGCGAACCTTCAGAATCCGACATTTAAGGTGGCACGGTGGGGCAGTGGTTAACACTGCTGCCTCACGGTGCCGAGGACCCAGGTTCGATTCCGGGTCACTATCTGTGTGGAGTTTGCACATTCTCCCCATGTTTACGTGGGTTTCACCCCCACAGCCCAAAGATAGGGTAGGAGGATTGGCCACGCTAAATTGCCCCTGAAGTGGAGAAACATTTTTAAAAATGTAAATCCGATTTTTGATGAACCAGACAGTGCCTCGGTTTAATGTTTTATGCAAAGCACCTCAGACAGTGCAGCACTTTGGGGTGGGTCAGTTTATGGTACTGCGCTCGAGCCTCTGGAGTGGATTCAAAACCACAACTTCCTGAATCAAGGCGGGGTGTGTATCCAACTGAACCATTGCTGACACCCAGTTGATCTAAACTGCGACACTGCTGAGATTGGTGGTGATGTGTTGGCTTGTGTGGGCTTGAGAGATGAACAGACACTTCCAACACAGATGAACTCAATTTTATTAACTATTTCTACCTAACTAACACACGATGACTGTGGGTCTAAATGATGCTAACTTGAACTAGAGACCTAAGCCTTGTCCGAACCAGTTGATTCTCTCAGCACGTGGTGTGAGTCTGTGCTGGGCTGGACGAGTTCTTGTTACACTGAGAGGCAGCACCCAGAATGAGCGGGAACCGTGGTGCCCTCTGCCTTTATAGTGTGTGTATTCTAACTGGTGATTGGCTGCGATGTTTGCACATGTTGATTGGTCCCTGTGTGTGTCCATCAGTGTGTGTCTGCACCATGATATACTGGTATATATTATGACAGGTGGCTTAACAGCAGAGCATCGAATCCACCTCCCCACCAGACTCCTGGGGAAATTCTCAAGTCTTTACCTTAAATGTGCAAAATAACCAACTTTAGACAGAGAATTTATATTAAATCAGCTACCCCAAGGATTTAAAATCCTTACATAATAACAGACCATAAAATGGAAACTGGCCTAATACAGTGAAAATTGAACTCAAATAATTTTATTTTAATGTATAAATTTAGAGTACCCAATTCATTTTTTCCAATTAAGGGGCAATTTAGCGTGGCCAATCCACCTACCCTGCACATCTTTGGGTTGTGGAGGTCAAACCCACGCAAACACGGGGAGAATGTGCAAACTCCACACGGACAGTGGCCCAGAGCCGGGATGGAACCTGGGGCCTTGGCGCTGTGAGGTAGCAGTGCTAACCACTGCACCACCGTGCTGCCCCGAACTCAAATAATTAAATATTTCTCAGATTCATGCCCTTTGAACCCCTCATTCTTTATTAGTTTTCTCAGCAACTAAATCAATGCTTCCTTCAAACAATAGAATTGTGGATCCATACAGAGTCAAGAAGTGTGAAAGGACACATTTTCTCTTATTTATTGCCATTAATGTAATTTTGCCAACCTGATAATTCACTTTACTGAAATATAGAGAACATTGGGCGATGAGGGAGTGTTACAGTTGCAGAACGATCAAGGACAGGCTGGTCATAAACCAGGACAGTACAACTTGACTACTCCATGTGTATCAGCAGAAAGCGCGTGTTGAATTACAACCATTACAATTCCCTTCGTTTGTAACACATGGAGAACTGACCAGCATTTTGATGTGAAAAATAGATGCAGCAACACACAGCACTCACTGATCAAACACACAAGTATTGGGACAAATGAAAGGAACCCAATACCTTCACAGCCCTAAGGCATTGCAAAGTGCGTAACAGCCAATAAGTTGCTTTTGAAGAGTAGTCGCTTTTGGAATGTGCCAATTTGTATGGCACAAGTTCCCATTAAACATTAAATAATTGCACCAACTGTTTTTCTTTTAAAGTCGAGGGATAAATAATACGGCACCATTGGTAATGCAGCACCCGCTCAGTACTGCCTGGATTATGCGCTCAATTCTCTGGAGTAGAAGTTCGTACCCGTTACCTGTATGTCAAGGTCAGCACGGTAGCACTATGGTTAGCACAATTGCTTCCAGGGTCCCAGGTTCGATTCCCGGCTTGGGTCACTGGCTGTGCGGAATCTGCACATTCTCCCCGTGTGTGCGTGGGTTTGCTCTGGGTGCTCCGGTTTCCTCCCACAGTCCAAAGATGTGCAGGTTAGGTGGATTGGCCATGCCAAATTGTCCTTAGTGTCCAATATTGCCCTTAGTGTTGGATGGGGTTACTGGGTTACGGGGATGGGTGGAGGTGTGGACCTTGGGTAGGGTGCTCTTTCCAAGAGACGGTGCAGACTCGATGGGCCGAATGGCCTCCTTCTGCACTGTAAATTCTATGAAGAGGAGCAAGCTGTCTCCCCAGTGGGGTCTGCTGTGGGTGACGTCATTGGGTGGGCCGTGTGATTTCCCAACAACAGGGTGGCACCTGGTTGTGCGGTGCAGAGGGTCATAGTGCGCCACCACCACGCCGTGCTTGGAGGCTTGTGTGTGGGCAGGTCCTACAGATGGGAGTGAGCGAAGGAAGTGTGCGCAGTTGCAGTATGATGTGGGTCCTGGGTGCAACACACAGATTGTGCCAACCTGACCAGGTCTCTCCCCTGAGAGAGCAGTGTGCCAGGGAGGGTGCCAAAGACCACTGCGCAGGTGTCCTGTGTTTGGGGTGAGCTCTGCTCTTCCCCTGCTTCCCGTACCAGCCTCCCCGACCAGGCGCCGGAGTGTGGCAACTAGGGGCTTTTCACAGTAACTTCATTTGAAGCCTACTTGTGACAATAAGCGACTTTCATTTCATTCCCCTGCAGCATGGTTGCACAGTGGTTAGCACTGCTGCCTCACAGCGCCAAGGTCCCAGGTTCCATCCCGGCTCTGGGTCACTGTCTGTGTGGAGTTTGCACATTCTCCCCGTGTCTGCGTGGGTTTCACCCCCACAACCCAAAGATGGACAGGGTAGGTGGATTGGTCAAACTAAATTGCCCCTTAATTGGAAAAAATGAATTGGGTACTCTAAATTTAAATGAGTGAACTGAGGAGTGGCAGCACCTGGTGGGCCACTGATTGAGCTCAGCCACGGTGATGGGTCAGCTGGTGTCTGAGGCTTTCCAGAGGGGCGGCCTGGGTGGGCTCCCAAAGTACCAAAGGCTCTGTGAACATTTACAGGACACAGTGAGCAGTCAGCAGAGTGAGCAGCCAGGGGCCTGGAACTTGTACCGAATGGGTGCATTTAAAATAAATCCTGCAGCGATGGTGGTCTGAGTCAGGCCACCCCGATCCCGAGGGGAACACCTCGGATCCACGGAGCTGTCAGCAAGTCGCTCCCCGCTGCTCCCCCCAGGCCCTGGCAGGCACCCCGCAGCCAATTGTACAATTTTTAAACAGTATTTAAAACTTTGTTTACCTTCTCTCTTTTTTTTATAAATTTAGAGTACCCAATTATTTTTTTCCAATTAAGGGGTCAATTAGCGTGGCCAATCCACCCACCCTGCACATCTTTTGGGTTGTGGGGGCGAAACCCACGCAGACACGGGGAGAATGTGCAAACTCCACAGAGACAGTGACCCAGAGACAGGATCGAACCCGGGTCCTCAGTGCCGTGGGCAGCAGTGCTAACCACTGTTCCACTGTGCTATCTACTGTGCCACTGTGCTGCCGCCTTGTTTACCTTCTCTCTTCTCCCCTCCTCCTGCCCTGTTTACTACCTGTAGGCTTTTGTAGTAAGGGTTACAGAAGCAAAAGTTAAAATACAGATCTGCCATTATGTAAACGGTTGGCGGAACAGGTTTGAGGGGCTGAATGGCCTACCCCCTGTACCTTGGTCATGTTTCTCTTGAGGTCTGGAAGCTCGTCACCCTTGAGTGGGTGATATGGCATCTTATGTAACCTTTCCTACGGTGATTTCTTGCCTCCCCCAAACACACGACAGATATCTTTGATGAATACAGTGGCTCCTTTAACAGGTTTACATCATGGCATCAGTGTGAGTCTTTGTGATCCAGAGAGTGTTTGAAGTGTAAACCTTCTGAACTCACATCACACGGCAGCCACCGACTCACCCCGGCTCCAGGTGTCCTTGAACCAAAACTCAAGGGAGCTGGAATTCACCTTTAAACCCAGTCGTTTCTTTCAACTTCCCAGGCTCATTTCTATTAAGTGTTTCAAACAGTTGGCACACATGATACAAACACAGCAGGGGCTCAGATGAAAATTAACACATTAACTATCCCGACCTTGAAAGTAATAAGCGCATCTCCCCCCCCCCCCCCCCCCCCCCCCCCCCCCCCCCCCGCCGCTCCTCGACAAGGCCACAACAGGAATTCCAATCATTCGGTAGGGCCGTGAGATTCCTGTCCGCCTGGATCAAGTTGTATTGGCTGCTGTGGGCTGCCATCTCATGAATTCTGCGTTCAATATTTTGACGTTCTTTTCGACATGCTAACTCGTTATTGCCAACTAAAATGATCGAGAAATGCTCGCAATTTCCCTTCATAACTGAGACAGTCAGGAGGTATGTGTGTAAGTGTGAACGTATTTGGAGGACCCCACCCCTCACCATCTGTAAATTCCCCTCCCCCATACAAGAGCATATCTGATAAATTAACAACACAGATAATTGGCAGGTTATTTTTTCTTTTAATGTAAAGTGCAAACAGATTGCGAGCCAAAAGCCAAAAGGGGTTTTTCCTGTGAGTGATGCTGACTATACATTACTCCTGGGTGCAAGAGAGCTCACGTGACCAGTCGGGAGAAGAAACCCTCAGGGCAACCAGTGCTGACTCTGCCCGCGAGCTGGCGCAATCCCACAGAGATTCCCCAATCGCCTGCAATGCCAACGCCTGGCGGGGCTGCAAAATGGAGAGGAAAGTGGCAGCCACATGGGCCAGATGGCTCCCATCGCTGCTTTTTTATGGAGAGATAGCTGCTCAGCCACCTCACGGGGGTGAGGATTGGCTGTGGATAAATCAGAATGATCGGGCTGGGGGCAGGGGAAAGCAGAGATTCTACCCACAGCAGGAATAATCGGCATTCAGAAAAGGGGAAAAATAGAATATACGCACTTTGTATCGTAGAATGAACATCACATTTTGTATTGTTGCTCACTTACTAACAGCACTTCAATAAATGAGAGTTTTGAGGGCTGGATTCTCCGATTTTCTGGTATGTCCTCATGCCAGAGTGGGAATGGTGGCGTTTTACCGCCGTGAAATCAGCGCAAAACGGCCCCCGATCCTCCATTTGGCGGGGGGCTAGCAAGCAGGCAGCATAGAGCACCCGGCTCTAGCTGCCGATACGGCCCAGAGAATTGCCAGGTCCGTGGCCGCGCATGCGCACGGCGGCTTGCAGCAGCCGCGCCGCAGCAACATGGCGCCTGGCACACGCGGACCCGGCCTGCTAAATAGTGTCCCCTCTTTGGCCAGGCTCGCCACCCCCGGACCATCCCCTAACAGTGGCCGCAGCCCCTGCCAAAGCCCCCTCTGCCTGCGGATTGGCTCTCCCCCGACTGTGACGCCGCTGGACTGGGACCGAGTCTGCTGCCACCACGCCGCGTTCCTGACAAACAATAGCATGAGAGACCCACGCCGTCGGGAACTCGGCCGACTGGGAGCGGAGCATAAGGGGGAGGGCCTCAGGTATCGTCCTGAGGACGTCGATACAGTACTCCGCTTTGGAGGAGGCGGAGCTTCGTGAAAGCGGCGCTGCCCCCGATTTCAGCACCAATGTTGATTCTCCAGCCGATCACCGTTCCTGGTTTTGGCGTCAGCGACTGGAGAATCCTACCCAGAATATCTGAATTGGCAATGTCATTGGACTAGTAATTCAGAGGTCTCAGGCTAATGCTTTCGGAACCCGGGTTCAAATCGCAAAATTTCAATTCAATTAATTAAATCTAGAATTGAATGAAAACATTGTTGATTTCGCTAAAAGCCCGTCTGGTTCACCACGACCTTGCCTGGTCTAACCTACACGGGACTCCAGACCCCCGTTGAAAAGGTCCAACAAACCATTCAGTTCAAGGGGAATGAGCGGCGACGCCCACATCCATGAAATAATACTTTTTCTTTGACATCAACAGCTTTGTTATTTTGCATTTCACTTGTGTTCGCAATGAAAATATAGTGTTCGCAATGAAAATAATATCGACTAATACAAAGTAAGAATTCTTCACTATCATGCCAATCTATCTCAATCTATCTCAGCTCAAAGCACTCTTGGTCAAGGTCAAAGTTATTATCCATCTCTCGTTGCCCTGACACCTCACAGGGCAGAATAGCCAACCACAAAGTGTTGGCCAATCCACGCTCCCTTCCCATGAAGGGCGTTAGTGGACCAGCTGGATCCTGCCACACTCCAGTTGCTTTAGCGGTTATTTATGTACTGCCGACCCGGGATTAACAGCACAGTAGCACAGTGGTTAGCAGGTTTGATTTCCGGCTTGGGTCACTGTCTGTGCAGAGTCTGCATGTTCTCCCCGTGTCTGCGTGGGTTTCCTCCGGGTGCTCCGGTTTCCTCCCACAAATCCCGAAAGACGTGCTATTAGGTAATTTGGACATTCTGAATTCTCCCTCTGTGTACCCGAACAGGAGCTGGAATGTGGCGACTAAGGGCTTTTCACAATAACTTCATTGCACTGTTAATGTAAGCCTACCTATGACAATAAATTCATGTCGCATTACATCCACCCCCCCACCATCTGGCCTGGACTTGCAATATCCTACCAACTGTTCTGGCTTGAGACAATTCACATCTCTTTAACCTGTGATTATCCCTCTCCCTGGATCTGTAATGATTTGATTACCTGCAAATGCTCGCATTACCGTGCTGCCCTGCAAATGAGGGCAGCACGGTAGCATGGTGGTTAGCATAAATGCTTCACAGCTCCAGGGTCCCAGGTTCAATTCCCGGCTGGGTCACTGTCTGCACATCCTCCCCGTGTGTGCGTGGGTTTCCTCCGGGTGCTCCGGTTTCCTCCCACAGTCCAAAGATGTGCGGGTTAGGTGGATTGGCCATGCTAAATTGCCCGTAGTGTCCTAAAAAGTAAGGTTAAGGGGGGGGTTTGTTGGGTTACGGATATAGGGTGGATACGTGGGTTTGAGTAGGGTGATCATTGCTCGGCACAACATCGAGGGCCGAAGGGCCTGTTCTGTGCTGTACTGTTCTATGTTCTAAGCATTGTCCAGCATCTCTGACTTTGTCTATATAAATGTTTCTGGAACATACCTCTCCATTCACCTGAGGAAGGAGCTGCGCTCCGAAAGCTCGTGTTTGAAACAAACCTGTTGGACTTTAACCTGGTGTTGTAAGACTTCTTACTATGACAATAAAGATTATTATAACAGAGGTACTGACATCAGTTTCACAATTTGCCTTTAAACTCAAAACCTCTGTGACGTAAGGACACCAGTTTCCTGGATTACAAGTGACTACACTTCAAAAATGTTTCATTGACTGTAAAGCATCTGGAACATTGAGATCATGAAACGCCCTATAAAAATGCAGGTCTTCCTTTTTCCTTTCTGACTATCACACCACTGTACCCATCAAACCTATTTGCATTTGAAAGAATAGCTGACATTTATATAGACATTTAGTTGGTCCTCTGAACATCTCAACAGCCAATGAAGAACCCTCACAGCACACCCCTAACTCTGCCACTGGAATATCCCAGAATGCCTGGGCGACATGGCACCGAGGACCCGGGTTCGATCCCGACCCAGGTCACTGTCTGTGTGGGGTTTGCACATTCTCCCCATGTCTGCGTGGGTCTCAATCCCACAACCCAAAGATGTGCAGGATTGTCCATGCTAAATTGCCCCTAAATTGGAATTTTTAAAAAATCTAGTGTGCTACTTTACCGCACTTGCCAACTCTCAAATCAACTGAGCTAACTTTGTGCAAATGTTGGAGGAATTGGATTTGAAAATGGATAACATCCACTTGAATCCATTACCCACCGTAACAGTGATACCATGCACTAAACAAATGTTGCCGAAAAATCCACGTGAACAGGTAGACCATCCCACTCCCATTTGTAACATCGAAGTTTCGAAGTAAGTGACAAACGATGAGGGGAGTTTTGGGGAAACACGATAAATACCTCAAATTAAACTGCTCACAAAATATTTTACCCAAATAGAACATAGAACAGTACAGCACAGAACAGGCCCTTCGGCCCTCGATGTTGTGCCGATCCATGATCACCCTACTCAAACCCACGTATCCACCCTATACCTGTAACCCAACAACCCCCCCCCAAAACCTTACTTTTTAGGACACTACAGGCAATTTAGCATGGCCAATCCACCTAATCCGCACATCTTTGGACTGTGGGAGGAAACCGGAGCACCCGGAGGAAACCCACGCACACACGGGGAGGACGTGCAGACTCCGCACAGACAGTGACCCAGCCGGGAATCGAACCTGGGACCCTGGAGCTGTGAAGCATTTATGCTAACCACCATGCTACCGTGCTGCCCACTAATATGTGGACAATAGAGAGAGGCACAGGAATTAAATGGCGATTGTGCGCAATCTGTTCGTGCTGCTTTCCGCTAATACTACTCCCATTGTCAATGGAGGAACTCCTACTCAACCTCTCTTCATTTGGGGCAATCAAATGGACCTTAATTTCTGCACTTTGGCGCAATTCTCCGCTAGTTGACATTCACGTTGTTATGTTTTGTTACTTTGTGTAACATAAGCTGCTTCCTTGATGTAGTCTCTACGAAAGGATGCTCCAGACTATGAAATGAGTTCAACGTGTTTATTGAACTATTAACACAGTTTTTAAATGAGTTCAACACTCTGCTAATCTACCTCTCTAGTAACTCAGTCTAACTGTACCAGCTTGCTCTAAGCCACGTGCTGGGGTGTGATGCTGCTGCTGATCAACCCTGTCCTACTCTCTAGGTATCTGTCTGTGGATAGAGGCAGAGTATGTGTGCCCTGTCCTTTTATATGGGCTGTGCAGTGCCCCCTTGTGGTACTGCCACCTCTGGGTGTCCTGATTACCCATTGGTTGTGTCCTGTTCTAATGATCTATTGGTTGTGTGTCTGCATGTCATGACATCTCTGGTGCTCCCTCTAGTGGTTACTTAGTTGTAGTGTATTTACATTAACTCCTTGTATATCTACAGTGCTGCATATCACTACACATGTTTCCTGCCGGCAGCGCACCCAAGCCAGCGGGGTCCCCAGCGGCTTGTGATGGTCACAATAGGAAATCCCATTGACAAGAGGTGGGAAGAGAAAATTCCGCCACCAGTTGACAGAGGTGGGGGGGCACCAAGAAACACACGGCTGGGGAAGCGGAGAATCCTATCCCCTGTGTTGGAAGGATTCGACTGAGCAAATCGTTACTGAAAGCTTTCGCGAGGGAGAGAAAAATGAACATTAGAGCTTAAATGTCAGAAACATTTTGGTGGAATGGTCGTTCATGAAATCAGAGGGAGCTCAGTTGTAACCGGTTTGCTAGTCATTTGCTTTCTTCGAAGCCAATCACCAGTCAGGCACTGCTGGCTTGTACCCACTTGCAGTACTTACATTGTCTATCGAAGGAGCATCGTCCAGCAGCAATTGTTCCTCTTTAAATTTGGCGATTGTTTTCTCCTTCATCTTGCTCGTCTTGTTTGAATACCGCTCTGGGATTTCTCGGAATATATCATCCTGAGGAAGGAGGTAAAGAAACACGCTGAGCAATTCGCAACCAGCAGTTTGACAGGAAGGGAGAAAGAATTGGGGGGGCGGGCAATAAATCTTCACCCTTCCTCCCCTCACCCCACCCCCTCCATTCACCCAAAGAAGTCCTTCGAGAACCAGCATGAATCTTGAAAGAAACAGCAACAATAAAAGGGCCATTAAATTCCAGAAACACTCCCTCTTGCAACAGACCATATGTAATCTGCAGTCTCAATGACTCTACCCAGTTTTCAAGAAGGAAAAGAAAAGTGCTAATTTTAGGTACGATCTTGTAACAAGCCATTTAAAAGTGTTTTTTTTTTAATTTAAGAGTACCCAATTATTTTTTTTCCAATTAAGGGGCAATTTAGCCTGACCAATCCACCTACTCTGCATATCTCTGGGTTGTGGGGGTGAAACCCACACAGACACGGGAAGAATGTTCTGACTCCACAGGACAATGACCCAGGGCCGGGATCGAACTTGGGACCTCGGCGCCATGAGGCAGCAGTGCTAACCACTGTGCCGCCCTAAAACAGTTAAACTACTGCTACAGTATTTTTTTTTAAAATCAGAAAATACTGCACTGTATAATTTATGTGGAATGATGCATTCCAAAGTATATCATTTTAAATAAAGATTACTGATGAAGCAGAAGAAAGCATCATAAATATCCATCTTCATTAAAACAGGAATGAGGGGACTAGGCTCAAAGCCACCATTAGTAAATCAGCAACTGAGATTTGGAGTAAATGCTGGATTTTCTGCTGCATAGAAGCAATTGGACTTGTTTCTATTAACATTTGTGTGTGCATCACTCTTACAGAAAACTGAACAGATTTTGTGTAGAGTTTGATTTTTAATTCAAACTGCACCAGTTAAACTGAGCTTCAGAATTGTTTTTATTCATTCGTGAGATGTGGGTGTGCTAACATTTATTGCCCATCCCTAATGGCCCTTGAACGGAGCGGTGTGCTCGGCCATTTCAGAGGGTATTTAAGAGTCAACCATATTGCTGTGGGTCTGGAGTCACGTGTAAGCCAGTCCCAGGTAAGGACGGCAGATTTCCTTCCTAAAAGGACAAAAATGAAACATTAATGTTCTTATGACACTGGTTTCATGGTCATCGTTCAACTTTTGATTCCAGATTTTTATTGAATTCAAATTTCAAACCATCTGATGCGGAGAGATTCGAACATTACCCTGGGCCTCTGGATTACTAGTCCAGTGACTATACCAGTCCAGTCCACTATACCAAGGAAGGTGCTGGAACAAACTTACATCACTGATTGCTTCATCTGAAGAGGCAGGTCGACAAGAACCCGTCTTTCCTCCATGATCAAGGTTTTGCCGGTCTTTCCCTGTGCTCTGCTGCATCACCGCACCAGGACTGGTCGCGACTGCTTCCTAAAAATCAGGAACAGAAAGAGGAATGGATGGTGTAGCGGCTGATCCGCTGAAAATCAGTTCACTGCAGCACTGGGGGAGCCCTGCACTGTCAGAGGCGATATCTTTCGCATGAGGCATTAAGCTGAGGCCCCACCTGCTCTCTCGGGTGGACACAACAGGATATCACGGCAACAATGCAGTCAACTTCAACAGTCCAGTGCCCTGTTAAATTGAGCTCCAGGGGCGGCACGGTGGCACAGTGGTTAGCATTGCTGCCTACGGCGCTGAGGACCCGGGTTCGAATCCCGGCCCTGGGTCACTGTCTGTGAGGAGTTTGCACATTCTCCCCGTGTCTGCGTGGGTTTCACCCCCACAACCCAAAGATGTGCAGGGTAGGTGGATTGGCCACGCTAAATTGCCCCTTAATTGGAAAAAATGAATTGGATATTCTAAATTTATATAAAAAAAAAAAAAAAATTGAGCTCCAGAACTGTTTTTATTTATTATTCGGTCGTGGGATTTGGTGCTGTTGGTCGGGCTCAGCATTTATTACCCATCTCTAATTGCCCTTGAACTGAGTGGCTTGCTGGGCCATTTCAGAGGGTAATTAAGAGTCTTAGCCAAAGTTTTGGCTTCTGGGTTCAGGCATTTGCAGGCGAGCTTTGTTCTGAGGGAGCTTGCTATGTTTCCTCGGTATGCCCCCCCCCCCACCCACCCCGGATGGACAAGGTAATATCTTTGGACGGGGCAGAGGAAGGGAAGCTCTCTGATATTTATGGGCAGTAGGCGGAGAAGGAGTTGGCTTCTCTGGAGGAGATAAGAAAATGTGGGAGGAACACACGGGTTGTGCATTTGCATTTGAGGGAGTAGGGGATGTGGAGTGGGGCCCTGCACAGTGAAAACTCTACCTCCTCGAGTGCGAGACTGAGCTTGATCCAGTTTAAAATGGTGCACAGAGCGCACGTGACAAAAACATGCACGAGTGGGTTCTTTCCGGGGGTGGAGATCAGATGCGAGCGGTGTTCAAGGCGCATGGCAAATCGCTCGCACATCTTTTGCTCCTGCCCTAAATTGAGGAAGTTCTGGGGTTTCTTTTTTGAGATTTTGGGGGGTAGTGGCGGCACCGTATCCATGGATGCCGATTTTTGGGGTATCGGGACGATGTTGCAGGAGGGGCAAATGGCTGATGTATTGGCCGTTGCTGCCCCGATAACCCAGAGGAGGATTCTGTAAGGGCGGGGGACACCAGAGCCGCCTTGGGTGACCACTTGGGTGGGGGGACCAATTGAGAGATTTTCCACCTGGGGAAAGGTACGCACGACATGAGGAAAGTTTCTATGCGAGGTGGAGGATGTTTGTCTTCTTTAAGAATTGGTAGTCGTCAGCAAATTGGGGGGGGGGGGGGGGGGGTTCTGTAAGTGGGATATATGGGTTGGGTTAGTGAGCTTTTTGTTATTATAAAAGTTGTACAAAAGTGAATGTTTGTTGTGTATGTTGTAAAATGGAAAACGTCTTAATAATAATAATTTTTAAATGTCTTGACCAATATTTGTCACAAAATTGGTCAACTGGTCATAATCATATTTCCATAGAATCCCTACAGTGAAGGAGTCTATTCGGCCCATCAAGTCTATACCGACCCTTTGTAAGAGCACCCCATCTAGACCCACTTCCCCCACTCTATCCCCATAACCTGCACATCTTTGAACCGTGGGAGGAAACCGGAGCGCAGACACGGGGAGAAAGTGCAACGTCCGCACAGACACCTAACACCAGAATTGAACGCGAGACCCTGGCGCGTGAGGGAAGAAGTGCTAACCGCTGTGCCCATTGTGGGAGCTTGATGCGCACAAATTATCTATCTGCTGTTTCTCCAAAATTACAACAGTGACTACATATCACCGGCTGGAGAGCACTTTGTGGTGTCCGGTGGTCATGGGAGGTGTTACGTAAAGGCAAGTCTTTCTTTCCTGGCATTTCATCTTGTGGCTGAGGGAAGCCTCTTCCCGCTCAGCCGTGAGGGTCTTACACCGGTAAGTGCAGGTGTGGTCTTGTTTCACCGGGCACGGACAGCAGTACAATTAAAAGGTAGCGTCGCTTGGGGATTGTTGGATGTCCAAGGTGAGAAATGGAAAGTGTAATAAAGCTGCTTTAAAGACAGGAGACTGCATTTCCTATCCAGCATTTTCGCCACTACTTCCCTCTGTTAGCCTCCGCTTTGGAAGTCATTGATTATTTGAAACAATACCTTACCGAAGAGGTCATTATTCATCTGTAGAGAATCGTAAGGATAATCCCATTGCCTACAAAACCCAGAGACTTACACGCTCCACCAAGCTCAGTGTGAAGGAATCTAGGATCACAAATCTTGCATAATTGCGAGTCCAAAGTTAGCACCCCGACTGTTACCCAATTAACTCAGGAAGTCCTGCAGAAAGGTTAGGAACGTCTGCTTAGCTCCTCAATCGCCAACGTGCGCTGGGGTTAACAGCAATCCCCACTGCGTGGTTTCAGTGACTGAGGCACAAGCTGGAGGTCACAATTGAGGCCTTCAGCATTGTATCATTTCACACTGTTAAGCCACCGAGACCCTGAGGAACTGGGAACAATGACTTTAAACATGACTGCGCTGCTCCTCCCCAAAGAACACATCTAGGTTAAGGCAAAAATGGTTGAATCTATCAAGGATCCTCACTGAAGCACACTCCAATGTGGAGGCGGGAGAAAATCGGAGACTGGGACGTTAATGACTAGCTGTGAAATTTCAGGGGGAGAAGAAAGTCTATTTGTTTTCTTTTGTGGATAGTGGCAGGTACTGAGATAAATGGAGAGCACAAGGGACTCCCTTAGTGAAGGGATGCTTGATGATGCTATCAATCTGTTTTACAGTGTGACTGCCTGAAAGCTGAGAGATCTTGGGGGAAAAAAACGTAAATTGAGAAGAAAAGCAATCAAACACCGAGCCCGCCAAGAGGGGAATTGTGCCGGACCCAATACTTAACAAAGTTTTGGGGGTATTTCTCCTTTCTTTGCAGAGTAATAGAATGCTTCAGCTTAGACTTGCTGACCACTCATAGTAGAGGTTTACACTGGGGACGTGGAAGGAAGGAACGCGAGAGTTTTGTTCCATCGGATCTTAATGCTCTTCACACCGAGACAATTTGCAATGGTGAGTCCCTGGCCTACAAACGCCGACATTATTTAAATATTTATAATTGGAGGGGATCCTAGATGAAATCTTGGGTCTTGTGGCGTAATGGACAGTGTGCCAACCTCCAAGTCAACGCCAAGCTTTGGGTTCCAGTCCCTCCTCCGGGACCTGACGGAGAAGGAAGGTGTGTTCCTATTTTGGCCAAGCAGGTTAAATAACAATCTGCATATCTTTCCAAAACACCCACTGCAGACTGTAAGGGAGTGGGACACACTCCTGCTCAGCCATACTTAATGCAGAGCTGAGCCCCTCAATCTATGGGCGGCACGGTGGCCCAGGGGTTTGCACTGTTCCTTCACAGTGCCAGAGACCCAGGTTCGATTCCCGGCTTGGGTCACTGTCCATGCGGAGTCTGCATGTTCTCCCCCTGTCTGCGTGGGTTTCCTCCGGGTGCTCCGGTTTCCTCCCTTGACAATCCCAATCAGAGCAGCATTGAATGGAGAATCCCGGCCATAGTGTCCAACATTACATGCGATCCCACAATTGGGCAACACTTGCTAACTAATCCTGATTGTGATAGGAATTATAATTTAGAATTATCATCAGGCCTGCAGTGCGAGAAACCAGATGCTAGACATGGGGAGAATGTGCAAACTCCACACGGACAGTGACCCGGGCCAGGACCGAACCTGGGACCTCGGCGCCGTGAGGCAGCAGTGCTAACCACTGCGCCATCATGCCACCCAAGACCTTGCCAATCTAAACTGTCCCTGGCAGGTGTATCACCATCAGGACAGAGAAATTAGTACTGCCTGGATATCAAACCAGTGTCCCTTCCCACCCCTTTTGAATAACTCAACACATCCTGAGGAAGCCGAGAACAGTTTAAGGAAGAAGGTCCCATTGTGCAGGTAGAGGAGTCCAGTTGGGTAGCTTTGTTCTAAACTTGATATAGGTTGGGCTTGCATATTGCTTAGCATGAACTGGCAGCCACATATGGCAAGGTCATTCACATAGAGTCCACTGCTAGCTTTCTTGTTACAGTTGTATAGGACTTTGGTTCGGCCACATTTGGAATACTGCATGCAGTTCTGGTCGCCACATTACCAGAAGGATGTGGATGCTTTAGAGAGGGTGCAGAGGAGGTTCACCAGGATGTTGCCTGGTATGGAGGGTGTAGCTAGGAAGAAAGGTTGAGTAGATTAGGAATGTTTTCGTTGGAAAGAGGGAGGTTGAGGGGGGACCTGATTGAGGTCTACAAAATTATGAGAGGTATGGACAGGGTGGATAGCAACAAGCTTTTTCCAAGAGTGGGGGTGTCAATTACAAGGGGTCACGATTTCAAGGTTAGAGGGGGAAAGTTTAAGGGAGATGTGCGCGGAAAATTTTTTACGCAGAGGGTAGTGGGTGCCTGGAACGCTTTGCCAGCGGAGGTGGTAGAGGCGGGCACGATAGCATCATTTAAGATGCATCTGGACAGATATATGAACAGGCGGGGAACAGAAGGAAGTAGATCCTTGGAAAATAGGCGACAGGTTTAGATAAAGGATCTGGATCGGCGCAGGCTGGGAGGGCCGAAGGGCCTGTTCCTGTGCTGTAATTTTCTTTGTTCTTTGTTCTTTGTTCTCTTCTCTCTCGTGTCACATCCGCTGACACCGATTGGTTACTTTGGAATGCTGGGGTTGGACAGCTTAACCGAAGCACGGATAGGTATAGATTAAGGTTAACCCTCAGTGAGGAGACAACAGACTCAGTAACCTTTCGGTTCGATACTAATGGGGCGGGCAGGCATGGATAATGTTTAGCTGCACCAATTTCTCCCAGTTCAGTTTTTGCTGCACATTCTCACCACAATCGGTAAACCGCTTCTGAAATACTTGGGACTCCCAGCTCCCCCTGGTGTCTGATCTGGTTAATGCAACTGACTCAACTAGGTTAGGGAGTAGGCATGGGTTCCCGGGCCTGGGCCATCACCCAGCAACACCTACTGGGGAAATGGTCATGTGTGGAAGGCCATGAAACAGAATACAGGAGGCCATTAACCCTTCGCAGCCATGCCAGCTCTTTGAAAGAACTGTCCAAGCACTGCCCCCTTCCCACTCCCCACAGACGTACAAGGGTTTCCTTTTTTATTCCTCTTTTTGAAAGTTTCTTTTCCATTTTAGAGCAGACAATTCTTTTTTTTTCCAATTAAGGGGCAATTTAGTATGGCCACTCCGCCTACCCGGCACAGCTTTTTGGTTTGTGGGGGTGAGACCCACACAGACACGGGGAGAATGTGCAAACTCCACAAGGACCTCTTTTGAAAGATACAACGTGAATCTCCCTTCAAGGTAGCAAACGTCAAACCCCAACTATTTGCTGTAAAAACACAATTTCCTCCGGTTATTTAGGCAATTATTTTAAATGAGTGCCAGCAGAAACAGGTTCTCCTTAATCTACTCTCATCAAAAAGCGGTCACAACTTTGAGAACCTTTGCTGAATTTTTCCACCAGCTTACCTGCTGTGAGCAGAACAATCCTCGTTTCCCCTCCACCCCATCAGATTGTTCGGCAACTTCTGAGGTATTGATTCCAAGATGGCGCCGAAGCGAGGTGACTCCTTGCAAGCTGTGCCCAGCATACCCTCTAATTCTATCTTTTACTCTCGTTCTATGCTTCTAAAACTTGATTCTAACTGTTTTAAACTCTCTAACAGTGTTATAATTCAATTACCTACAGATTTAGCGATCTTTAGGCAAGAACAGCTTCTTCCCTACTGCCATCAGACTTTTGAATGGACCTACCACGTATTAAGTTGATCTTTTCTCTACACCTTGCTATACCTGTAACATTATATTCTGCAGTCTCTCCTTCCTTCCCTATGTACGGTACGCGTTGTTTGTACGGCATGCAAGAAACAATACTTTTCACTGTATACTAATACATGTGACAATAATAAATTACGGTAGCATGGTAGCACAGTGGTTAGCATTGCTACCCCACGGCGCCGAGGTCCCAGGTTCAATCCCGGCTCTGGGTCACTGTCCATGTGGAGTTTGCACATTCTCCCCGTGTTTGTATGGGTTTCGCCCCCACAACCCAAAGATGTGCAGGGTAGGTGAATTGGCCGCGCTAAATTGCCCCTTAATTGGAAAAAAATGAATTGGGCACTCTAAATTTATATTTTTTAAAAAGTAATAAATCAAATCAAATCAAACTTTGTATAGGCGTGCAAGGGAATGATGGCCATGGAGATGTGCAGAGCGATGCTGTGGCCTGTGCTAACTTACCCGAAAGTAGGGGGTGACAAAGCCGTCAAGCTGTAGATGGGTGAAAGAAATTGGGAGAAATTCTCCTTTTGGAAGTCCTTTGAAAGCAGAACTTTAAAAGTCCACTAAAGTTTTTAACAGAACCCAGCACGGCAGATATTGAAACATTTAAGACGAGGAATTAGTGCTAAAAACCTGGACGTTAATGGCTGGGTTAATGATTTCTGAGTCACCAACAGATCCATGGTGTTTGGGATGTGGCAAGTACTCGCATTATAAAGTGTGGCTAGCAGCTCAAGTTGGAATATTTTTAGACGCGGCAATCATTCAGACTAAATTGCCGACTGTGCCAGAGGGAGCATTTCGAAATGTTTGGAGTTCGGACAGCTTTAAACGCATTTTACAACACTTGGAAAATCTTAACATTCATTTCTGTTCGCTTAATTTCGAGTTGGGGCAAACTTTGCTCTGTGGTGAGACAGCGGCGGTGGCACAGCATGGATGGCAGGAGGGCAAGGCCAAGGGGGAAACCTTGGCAGCGGGGAGCACAACACAATAAGAGAACGTCAAAACAGGGCCCGCCGACAACATCAGTTCCAAACTGTTCACCTGCGTGGTTTTCTTCCTTTTCACAGGTGGCTCAGAAGACCTCAACTCAACCGGTTTACTCTTCAGGATGGGTGGATTGGTCGAAGGACCGTTCTGCAGAACAATAAAGGTCCCCGAAGGTCGCGAAACTCCATCAATCTGCAAAAGGAACAAAGGTTCAGGGCCCATCACCGCGGTGCACATTTAAAAGCCAGTCAGAAATCAGGTTCGATTTGGGTTTGAAACCATCTAAGTGTCTTCTTTTTTTTTTAAAGTTAAGAGTCATAATGGCACAGAAGGTGGCCACCCAGCCCATCGAGTTCCCGCTCGGGTTGCCCTGTTCCCCCTCGGGTTGTCGTGGAGTCTCCGGGAATTGAAGATTAATCTCCAGAACACTGGGTGTGGAACCCTGGAGAAAATCATCAGGACATTAAAAAATAAACCTCGCTGCTTATCTTTTTGTCATTTTCTTTGAACCTTTCTCTTTCTCAAATACAAAAAAATGATGGGGAAAGAAAGGCTGAGGGTCAAGCACTATCCAACTGGATAACGAGTCTTTTTAATTTCCAATCGACGTTGGAAGGCCGTAGGATGGATGTGTTTCCCGATTAATAACTGGGATGCTGGGGGCAAGTCATGTGGTGAAAAGTGCAGAAATACATTTACTCACGGTTCGCAACTGTAGCCCTAGAGTAATGACTACTTTAAGGGTAGCAAATATTTGGAATAATCTGACAGGCAAAATAGAAGGAATAACAGGACCATGCAAAATTTAGTCTTTCCTGTGGCTGGGCAAATTAGGGTAGCAGGGGGCTCTTCTGATCCCCTCATCCTCGATTGCTCCTATGTCTACCAACTGCACAAAGTTGCATCTCGTTCTGCACCCATTATCGATTGCATTTAATTTTTCCAGTTTATCGCACCCCTCGGGAATGGCAAGCATGTTCCCCGTCCTTACTTGGTGCCCCCACATGTTTCAACACAGAAGGAGGCCATTTGTGACTGAGCCACCCAATTAAACCCACTGCCTGCCTCAAGCCTTGCGTTGTTTAAACCAACACCCACTACCCGGTCTCCAGAGGCGAATGAGAGGCAGCAAAGACAGCAGCAAGCAAGCCAGTAGCGGCCGCCCCCTACTCCAACACATCAAAGTTCAGGTCATTTGCATGACATAAGTGACCGGTGTCTTGGAAAGAAGGAAAGGACTATAGGATATCTTCCACAATCTCAAGACAACCCAAAGCGCTTTCCAGCAAACCACACAATCGCAAAAGTGCTAACTACTGGTAACGAGGCCTTCAAACCGCTCAAAGCTAGGTTCCACATGGGAGGCGGTCAACACCGTCAGGCACTGCTGAGTAGCCACTCCGGCTGATTATTCATGGGTTATGGTCATCTGACTGCTGTCAGGCAACTGTACACCGTATTACGAGGAAGAGAAAAGGCTGAGACAAAGGATACAGTAAATAAATGAGACGTTATATTCTTTGTTACGGTCACACTTGTATGAACATTTTAAAAATTGGATAGAAATAAAACTGATATCAAATGATATGCGAAATAGCACCAAGGCTGGAAATCCCACTGGCCGTTAGATGCGATAAACACTTAAATGCCTTTATATGACAGGGATGAGGGCTTCAGTGATGGGGAACGGTTGGGAATGTTTCAGCTGCTCTTCTTGGAGCAGAGATGGTTCAGCAGCAACCTCGGGTTTTCAAGACAGTGAGAGGTTTGGATGGAGGGAGATAAAAATAAGATGCCCTCTGTTCAGTGGGCCATTAACCAGAGGAGTTGTGCGGAGTCTGCACGTTCTCCCTGTGTCTGCAAGGGTTTCCTCCGGGCGCTCCAGTTTCCTCCCACAAGTCCCGAAAGACATGCTGTTAGGTGAATTGGACATTCTGAATTCTCCCTCTATGTACCCGAACAGGCGGCAGAATGTGGCGACTTGGGGATTTTCACAGTAACTTGCATTGCTTTGTTAATGTAAGCCTACTAATAAAGACTATTATTATTATTATTAACACCACCGGCAAAAGATGTAGAGGAAGATAAGGAGAAACCTTTGCACACCGTTCTCAAGAATTGTAAAGCTCTGTTTGAACAAGTGGTGGAAATGCACTCCCTAAATAATTGTAAAAAGGAAGTTGGACAGGTGCTTGAGGATGAGGAACGTACAGAGTATATTGTTAACAGTATGAAAGTTAGGGAGATACAGGTGGAGGGCAACTGTATCCTATATAAAGAGAACACATATAAAGAGAGACTGCCTGTTTTTTTTTTTGAATTTATTGATGTTTTTAAAATTTAGAGTATCCAATTATTTTCTTTCTCCAATTAAGGGGCAATTTAGCGTGGCCAATCTACCTACCCTGCACATCTTTTGGGTTGTGGGGGTGAGACCCACACAGATACGGGGAGAATGTGCAAACTCCACACGGACAGTGACCCAGTATCGAACCTGGGACCTCGGTGCCATAAGGCAGCAGTGCTAACCACTGTGCCGGCGTGCTGCCCATTTGATTTTTATTATTAAGCGTATAAAGAGAGATTTGTTCCTTCAAGGAGCTGTCAATGTGTTGTTGATTTGTAGACTCAAAGAAAACACGTAAAGAGAGACTTTGGGGACACTAGGTGTTAGTAATTTGCATTGCTGCATTCTGTAAGTAGATCTAGCATATCTGGTTTCCTATTTTAACAACTGACTTCAGAATGAATTAACATTGCGGCAAAAGGTGGGGATGTGGGACTAAGCACGAATGTGCTCCACCTGTATCTCCCTAACCTTCATACCGCAAGGGGCAGCACGGTGGCGCAGTGGGTTAGCCCTGCAGCCTCACGGCACCGAGGTCCCAGGTTCGATCCCGGCTCTGGGTCACTGTCCGTGTGGAGTTTGCACATTCTCCCCGTGTTTGCGTGGGTTTCGCCCCCACAACCCAAAGATGTGCAGGGTAGGTGGATTGGCCATGCTAAATTTCCCCTTAATTGTTAAAAATTAATTGGGTACTCTAAATTTATAATTAAAAAAAAACCTTCATACCGCTAAAAATATACCCTGTCAGTCTTTCATGGAACCAGAATAGGCATGGGGGGCGAAATGGCCTCTGGATTTATGACAACTAAATTTTTTTAAAATATTTTTATTCTCCTCCTTTTTCACATTTTCTCCCAAATTTATACCCACCAACAATAAACAATAATCAGTAACAAATATGTCAATACCCATATCAATAACAACGATCCCTTCCTCCCACCAAACCCCAGACATTAGCCCGCATGTTCACATAAACAAATGACAAAAAGGAATCAGGAATCACCCATTGTCACCATTAACACACACCGCCCCCCTCCCCCCAACACTCCCACCCCCCCTCCCCAACTAATGGTCGATGTTATCCAGTTCTTGAAAGTGCATAATAATAATGCCCATGACTTGTAGAACCCCTCCGAGCTTCCCCTCAGTTCAAACTTAACCTTCTCAAGAGTCAAGAACCTAATACATCAGGTTCGGGAGACCCAAACCCCCTGCCTGCCTTCCCCTCTGTAGCAGCACCTTTCTAACTCTGGCCACCTTCCCTCCCCGTATGAACGAGGTAATCCTTCCCTCAATCTCTCTGAAAAAAGCCTTTGGCAGGAACATCGGCTCCCAGGACTAATTCTCGCCCCTACAGGGGGCCAGCACGGCCCTGGAGCGGTTCGCGCCACTCCAGCTGCCGATCCCGGCGCGAACTGTGCACTGCGGGATCCGCGCCTGCGCAGTTGCGCTGGCGCCAACGAGGACATGCGCAGTGGCCTCCTTCAACGTGCCGGCCGCGACGCAACATGGTCCAGGACTACAGGGGCCGGCCCCCCCAACCCCTACGGTGTCGGACCCCCCCCCCCCCCCCCCCCCCCCCCCCCCCCCGACCCTTCCACGCCGAGGTCCCACCGATCCAGAGCAGGTTAGAACGGCGCCGGCGGAACTCGGCTCTTTTCTTACGGCCAGAGAATCGGCGGGCTGGTCGCGTAGAGCCGGTGCCGCGCCAACCAGGTCGGCGCCAATGGCATAGATTCTCCGCTCTGCGAAGAATCACATGCCGGCGTCGGGGCGGCGTGGCACGATTCGCACGGCCCACCGGCGATTCTCCGACCCGGCATGGGGTCAGAGAATCCCGACCAAGATTCTTAGGGGGTTCGACAGGGTAAATGTTGGGAGGATGTTTGCACTCATATATCAGGGAATCACTACAGTGCAGAAGAGGCCATTCAGCCCATTGTGTCTGCACCAGCCCTTGGAAAGAGCACCGCACTTAAGTCCACACCTCCACCCCAACCCAGCAATCCCACCCAACCCTTTTGACACTAAGGGGCAGTTTAGCATGGCCAATCCACTAACCTGCACACCTTTGGACTCATGGAGAGTCCACAATCTCGTACAATCACTGAACATTTTCCAATGCTCAAGGACGCGGAATCAACAGCTCCCTGGGATAAAGAACTCCAACGGTTCACCACTCTTTTTTGAGAGAATTTTTCTTTCCTCAAATCCACCTTAAATGCTTATTCTGCGACTGTGACCTCTGGTCCCAGCATCCCCCTGTTCTGCGGCACCTCGATCGCTCAGTGACACGCACGAGACCTGCGCACTCCCACACCATAATGAACCTCCCCCTTTTGGTAGCAACCTCCGATTGGATCGAATGAAAAGTAAACCATAGACCTCAGTTGGGTTAAAATCTGGAACTCGGCTAACATTATTGGTGACATGCATTTTTGATTAACCGATTTCCCAAGTGTGTCGGATGACAGAGGTTTTATTGTATAATACGGCCAGTACACTTGCTTAAAACAAACTTGCTAATGACTCAGTAAATAAACATACCTAGCAGGGCGGCACGGTGGCGCAGTGGTTAGCACTGTTGCCTCATGGCGCCGAGGACCCAGGTTCGATCCCGGCCCCAGGTCACTATCCATATGAACAAAGAACAAAGAAACTTACAGCACAGGAACAGGCCCTTCAGCCCTCTAAGCTTGCAGCGACCATGGTGGCCGTCTGAACGAAAACCCCCTCCCCTTCCGGGGACCATATCCCTCTATCTAGGGGCTGGTTTAGCACAGTGGGCTAAACAGCTGGCTTGTAATGCAGAACAAGATCAGCAGCGCAGGTTCAACTCCAGTACCGGCCTCCCCGAACAGGCGCCGGAATGTGGCGACTCGGGGCTTTTCACAGTAATTTCATTGAAGCCGACTTGTGACAATAAGCGATTATTATTATTATTCCCATCCTATTCATCTTTCGTCAAGGTGCCCCTTAAAAGTCACTGGCTTATCTGTGAAGTTTGCACATTCTGTCCGTGTCTGTGTGGACCTCACAATCCAAAAGATGTGCAGGGTAAGTTGATTGGCCGCGCTAAAATTCCCCTTCATTGTAACAAATAAACACACACATACACAGACAAACCATTGAATGGCACCTTTGGGCTCCAAAGCCTTTACTGCCATCCGATGGCAAAGTGGCAGTATTGCAGCGACTTCATTCTGCATTGGTGAGTCAACGTACAACACACTGTGATCCTGGGCAGCACGGTGGCACAGTGGTTAGCACTGCGGCCTCACGACACCGAGGTTTCGGGTTCGATCCCGGCTCTGGGTCACTGTCCGTGTGGAGTTTGCTCATTCTCCCCTGTGTTTGCGTGCGCTTCGCCCCCACAACCCAAAGATGTGCAGTCTAGGTGGATTGGCCACGCTAAATTGCCTCTTAATTGGAAAAATTGGGTACTCTAAATATATATTTTTTTAAAACACACTGTGATCCTGTGGAACACTTCAGTTACATGGAGAGACCAGAGAAGCTGAGAGTCTCTCTCTGAAAAAGGCTAAGGGGAGATTTAGTCGAAGGGTATATGAGGGGTTTTGATACGAATACATAAGGAGAAGCTGTTCGCTGGAAGAAGGCATCACAACAGGACAGAAATTTAAGAGATTTAGGAAAAGATTTACATAGAATTTACAGTGCAGAAGGAGGCCATTCGGCCCATCGAGTCTGCACCGGCTCTTGGAAAGAGCACCCTACCCACTACCCAAGGTCAACACCTCCACCCTATCCCCATAACTCAGTAACCCCACCTAACACTAAGGGCAATTTTTGACACTAAGGGCAATTTATCATGGCCAATCCACCTAACCCGCACATCTTTGGATTGTGGGAGGATTTGGCGGCATGCTGCACAGTGGCTAGCACTGCTGCCTCACAGCTCCAGGGACCCGGGTTCAACTCCGACCTCGGTTGACTCTCTATGTAGAGTTTGCACTTTCTCCCCGTGTCTGTGTGGGTTTCCTCCGGGTGCTCCGGTTTCCTCCCACAGTCCAAACATGTACAGGTTAAGTGGATTGGCCGTGCTAAAATGGCCTTTAATTGGAAAAAACATGATTGGGTACTCTAAATTTAATTTTTTTTAATGGGCTTAAGTAGGGTGCTGGTGCAGACTCGATGGGCTAGACGGCCTTCTTCTGCAAATTCTATGGTTCTATGAACCAGAGCAGAGATAGAGAATTAGAGAATTTTTTTTTATGAATGAATGGAGAAATTTGCAGAGAAAGGAGAAAAGAGCAGGATAGTGGGACTAATGAAATAAATCTTTCGAAGGGCTGGCACAGACATGATGGGCTGAATGGTCTCCTTCTGTGCTGCAAAAGTCTACAATCCATTCGGCCCACAAAGATCAGTTTCAATCCATGGTCCATGCTGAATTAGTTGACCTCAGGCAGCCCAGCAGTAGAAGCACTCTAGCGGTCGAAGATCTTTAGGAACAAGGACTGGAAAAATCAACCGCGATATGTTGTCTCAAACAACACAACCACTTCCTTTCGACATCTGCATGTGAAGATTTGTGGCGTGGGGTGGACCTCACATACAGAGGTTGAAATGTACATCAGCAAGAGTGCAACTCAATTCTGGGGACAAGTAACTTGCATTTATTTTTTTTTGATAAATTTAAAGTACCCAATTCATTTTTTTTTCCAATTAAGGGGCAATTTAGCATGGACAATCCACCTACCTTGCACATCTTTTGGGTTGTGGGGGCGAACCCCACGCAAACACAGAGAGAATGTGCAAACGCCACACGGACAATGACCCAGAGCCGGGATTGATCCTGGGACCTCGGCGCTATGAGGCCGCAATGCTAACACACTGCGCCATTGTGCTGCCCGTAACTTGCATTTCTATTGCACCTTTTACAACCTCCAACTGTCCCCAAAACACTTCACAGTCAATGACGTGTTTTGGAAGTGTAATCACTATAATACTGAAGGAAACACAGCAATCAAACTGTGCACAGCAAGGTCCCAGAAATAGCAATGGGATAATGAGCAGATCATTTGCTTTGAATGACATTAGCTGAAGAATCAATATTGACCAGGTCACTGAGGGAAAACTGTCTTGTTGTTCCTCAAGACGGAATCTTTTCCATCTACGGCTTAACACCGTGTTCAAAAGATGGCAGCTCGGACAGGGCAGCACTCCCTCAGTTCTGCAGAGAAACGTCAGCCTAGGTCTTTGGAGTAGGACCTGATCCCAGAGCCTTCTGACAAGGAGGCAAGTGTACTACTCCCTGTTTACAGAATGGAGAGTCAGAATAGATAAACATTTCAACCCTGGCGGGATTGATTTAACTAAATGGGAACAAAGTCGCATAGCAAGTGCGTTTAGCCACATGCTTCCTGGCACTCGCAGCGCTGAGAAATACAAAGCTATAAAATATCTCTTGGGTTAGATAGAGGACCTCAGCAGGGAATGTGCATAGTTTTCTGTACTGAGGAGCCGGAGGGAGATTGAGGTGCCACACCCAATCTCTGGAGCCCCCGACAACCCCAACCCCCCTCCAAACCCAACCCCCAAGTCCCAACTCACTATGAGGGGTCCCCGAGACTCCCCCCCCCCTCCTCCCCAACACCTGTGCAGGGCACACCAGTCCATTCGCTGTCATGGGAAAAATGCAAGCTTGGCATCTTGGCAGTGCCAGCCTGGTACCCTGGCAATGTCCCTGCCAGTTGGCAGTGCCACCTGGGCACCTTGGCAGTATCAGGGTACAACACTGCCCAAAGGGCTTGAATATGGGGTCCTCCGATTCCCTGGGAGACCCCCACGATTGATGTCCCATCTGTTCCACGCTGGTAAAGCCCAGTTCTGAACGGCGCTCGCTGGAGATCTCCGAGGCGATGGGGCAAGATCCCAACAGCTCGGGTGCCTCGGGAATCTGCATATTACAGTGAGACTAGCTGTCTCACTCTAAGATGCAGATTTGCCAAAAGATGTTCCTGCCATTGCAATGTGGCGTTGCGAGCTGGGTAGATCCCGGGAGCAGGGATCTATCGGGCACATTGCGCCGCGGCGCACTGCTTTTCAGGTGCAGCGTGGCTGTTCGATCGCGCCCAGTATAATCGCAATTGTTAAACTTTTTACTTTTACCCAAGCCACTGGTTCTATTATCAAGAACATTTTTACTAACGGTCAATTCTTTTCCGCCTTACCCGTGGTGTAATTCGGACAGGTATTTGTGCCGTTTCCTGGGCCATTTTGTCCACAGTCTGTGGCAGAATCTTTTTCTCACGGATTTCTATTTTTTTTTTCCTGAAGACGGGAAACAAGAATTTTTCAGTTAAAGAAAAAGCAAAATACGGGAACGGGAGAAGCACATCAGGGGTGGGATTCTCCGGCTGTAGAATCAAAGTTTGCGACCAAATCGGGAGCGGCGTTGCTTTCGCGATTCTCTGCCCCCTACAAAGCGGCGTACTCAAGAGAGTACGCCACGCGACATATCGACAGCCCCAGGGCGTCGCCCGAGGCCTGCCCCCTGATGCTCCACCTCCGACCGGCCGAATTCCCGACGCCGTCGCTCACGTGTGGTCTCCTCCGACGGGAACTCGACGGGGCGGCTGCGCACTCAGTCCAACGCCAACAGTCGGGGAAGGGCCAATCCGCGGGGACTTTGCCAGGGGCTGGGGGGGCACTGTGGAGGCGGGGCGGGGGGTGGGTTGGTCCGGGGGGTGCGAGCCTGCCAAAGAGGGGGCACTATTTTGCAGGCCGGATCCAGGAGCACCAGCGTCATGTTGCATGGTGCGGCCGCTGCAGGCCGCTTGTGCGCATGGCCATGGACCCGGCAATTCTCCCGGGCCGTATCGGCAGCTAGAGCCAAGTGCCCTACGCTCCCTTGATGTTAGCTCCCAGCCAAACGGAGGATCGGTGGTTGTAAAACGCCATTGTTCTGTCGTAAAACGCCATTGTTCTGTCGTAAAACGCCATCGTTCCTACGCCAGCATGGGGCCATAGCCTCAAAATCAGAGACTCCAGCCCAAGATTCACGCTATGGGTGGGATTTTTCACTCTGTTCCCCACGTCCCTCCTCCTTTTGCACATGGTGCTAACGTTTAATTACTGCCCTTCAGAACTTGCTGCACAACAAATGATTCACATTAACTGCGGCTGGAATAACTCCCTCAAAGCTGTGGTATTATCATAAATGTAAGAGCTGCAAGGGTTAATGATCAGCCACTAGAGGGAGCTAGAGTTACAAGTATATAACACATTGATGCTAAGCCTTGTGTGGGGAGAGAAGTGAAGGAGTTAGCTGGAGTACAGACTGAAGTAAAGATAGTGTGAGTAAGAGCAGATCATAGTTTATAATAGTGCAAAGATTAGTTGCAGGTGAGTGTAGATTATATGTTAATTATCAACCGTGTATTATTTAGGAGTACGCGCCAAATCCAAATTAGTAGTGTGAACAAAGTTATAGCTTTGTTCAAGTTAAAGCTATTTTGTGGTCTTTCTGAACACTTAGCCAACCATCCTGAATTTAGCAACACATAGAACACCACAAAACCTTCCAGTCGGATCATGAGCAACAGTCAGGATATAAAAACCACGAGTGCCAGGAATAAGACCGCATTCCCAGAAATTAAAAAAAGAGCTGGAAGACAGGACAGAATAATAACATAGAACAGTACAGCACAGAACAGGCCCTTCGGCCCTCAATGTTGTGCCAAGCCTTGTCTGAAACCAAGATCAAGCTATCCCACTCCCTGTCATTCTGGTGTGCTCCATGTGCCTATCCAATAACCACTTGAAAGTTCCGAAAGTGTCCGACTCCACTATCACAGCAGGCAGTCCATTCCACACCCTAACCACTCTCTGAGTAAAGAACCTACCTCGGACATCCCTCCTATATCTCCCACCCTGAACCTTATAGTTACACACCCTTGTAATAGCTACATCCGCCCGAGGAAATAGTCTCTGAACGTCCACTCTATCTATCCCTCTCATCATCTTATAAACCTCTATAAGTCGCCTCTCATCCTCCTCCGCTCCAATGAGAAAAGCCCTAGCTCCCTCAACTTTTCCTCATAAGACCTATCCTGCAAACCAGGCAGCATCCTGGCAAATCTCCTTTGCACCCTTTCCAATGCTTCCACATCCTTCCTATAATGAGGTGACCAGAACTGCACACAATACTCCAAATGTGGTCTCACCAGGGTCCTGTACAGTTGCAGCATAACCCCGCAGCTCTTAAACTTAAGCCCCTGTTAATAAACGCGAACACACTATAGGCCTTCTTCATGGCTCTATCCACATGAGTGGCAACCTTCAGAGATCTGTGGACATGAACCCCAAGATCTCTCAGTTCCTCCACATTCCTCAGAACCCTGCCATTGACCGTGTAATCCACATTCAAATTTTTCCTACCATAATTAATCACCTCGCACTTATCAGGGTTAAACTCCATCTGCCATTTCTCGGCCCAGCTCTGCATCCTAATGATTTAGAAGACAGGACAGCGTAATGATTTAGAAGACAGGACAGAGTAATGATTTAGAAGACAGGACAGAGTAATGATTTAGAAGACAGGACAGAGTAATGATTTAGAAGACAGGACAGAGTAATGATTTAGAAGACAGGACAGAGTAATGATTTAGAAGACAGGACAGAGTAATGATTTAGAAGTCAAGACAAGAGTAATGAGTTAGAAGTCAGGACAGAGTACTGATTTAGAAGTCAGGGCGGAGTAGTGATTTAGAAGTCAGGGCGGAGTAATGATTTAGAAGTCAGGGCAGAGTAATGATTTAGAAGTCAGGACGGAGGAATGTTTAGAAGTCAGGTCGGAGGAATGATTTAGAAGACAGGACAGAGGAATTATTTAAAAGCCAATGGCTGTAACGAGGGTTCCCTTTCCTCTCTGCCGTCAGTAGGTGGCGCCCACTACACAAGTAAAACTCTGAATCATCACAGCGAGACAGGAACCTTTCAATGAGATAATACCAACTTCCAGGGTGTTGAAACAATTTTTCCTTACCTTCTTTGGCAGCGATGAACTTCGCTGTGCAGAAGAATCTTTTGACACTACATTCGGAACGAGCAACTGAGAAGTGTCTGCAAGCATATAATAAATTTGGACAAATTATGCTTCAGTTATTCGACAAGTATGGCAACCCATCAGAACTTCACAGGATAATAATTAATATTTGCACCGAGCCATTCACACAAAACTAAACACTTTATTGGGGAAGCAATGGACACAGAATAGGAGCAGGAGAGGAAGTACATTGGTGAAGATTGGCTGAAGGCAACTGAGGTAAGGCGGAATAAGTCTGTAGGGGACGTGAAGATGTAAGGAGCTACAGGAATCAGTGGAGATGGGCAAAGGAAGTGCCCCACCACACGCTCATACAGTATTCCATGATATTCCAGATTCTAAAACACTCGCTGTGTGAAAAAGCTTCTCCTCGTGTCACTGGGACTTGTTTTGCTAATTAGCTTAAATATGTTCCCACTCATTCCCGTTCCTTCCACCCTTATGGTTTTAGATACCTCGATCAAAACTCCTCCCAATCTTCTCTCGAAGGAAGATTGTTCCCCCAAATTCTCCAATCTATACTTACTTTGGAGATTCAGGTGCTAGTTGACAGTGTGAATTACGCTTTCACATAGCCGTCCGTCAGTCCAGAAGTAAAACACTCGAATACGTCAGTAACGAATATTCGTTTATTCACGGCCGGGACAAATCTCTAAGTAGTCGGGGAACCACCTTCGAGAAGTGCCAAAGTCCCAGAGTACGGACTGTCCCTTTATACAATCACAGCTTAGAGGTGGTCCCCTTAAATTCCTAGATACACCAATGATTTGGCAAGGATCCAGAACATGTACTTATATGGAGTTGTTTTCCTGAGGTAGGGTGGTGACTATGACATAATCATTAGCACGGTTCACTAATACTGCTGCGGCTAACGGTTTTCCTATCCTATCCGTCCATCAGGTCCAACTTCCTTATCTCCTTCCCTCTCGTGCTCCTGAGTCAGCTCTTTCACATTCCAATGCCCATTGTCTCAGTTGACAAGGTTTTACACACTCACCTTTGCTGTCTCTGCACTAACAGATACAGAGATCTGTTCTCATTTCATTCCCTCAACCCTTTAACATCTTTTTCACAGATACATTTCAGAGCCTTAATATTAAACATAGCAGCAAGGTAACAAGACAATAAATGTAATCCACTTCCACATTCCCCCCTTTGATCATTCCATGATCATATAACACTCAAGATATGTTAGGTGGAAATGTGAGCGAGGCGGAGGAATTCCTTCTCTACTGGGTTCTGGCGGGACGCCATCTCCTCATGTAGGTCGGGGGCAGGTTGAACCAATTTTTCCTTTTCGTCTGGGGCGGATTTCTGAAGCATTTGTGGTAATGCAACAGCACCTAAGCGGTTGCACAGGCATTTCACACCGGTAGCTATGATACAGAGCAACAAACAGAGGGCAACGAAGATAATAAGCCCGTGGAACAGGTAAGTGGCCCAAGAACTGGACCACATCCAGTTCCACCAGTCATCATTACTGGTGGGTCACAGGCGCTGCACTCCATCTCTGATATGGGTCACCAACTGCGTGATATTCTCTGAACTGTCAGGAATGTAAGTGCAGCATTCGGTCCCTATGACAGCACAGGTGCCCCCTTCCTTGGTCAGTAAGTAATCCAAGGCCATGCGATTCTGTAGGGCTACCGTTCGTATGGCTACTAACTCTGCACTGAGTTCACTAAGTCCCTCCGTGGTGTCGTTTGCAACCTGTTCCAATATGTCGCGGAGGAGCTCGTACTTCTTCAGGGACCAGATGGTGCCTATCTGGGGCCAGAAGAGGGAAGTCACCACCTCCCATGGTGGTATTGACCTCTGGGCCCGATGGAGGGGATGATGTCCAAGTTGCGGATAGTGCGTAATGCCCGGAACAACGAAACCCAGGTAGCAAGACCCTGCCCAATTAGTGGGGAGCCAGGGGTAGGCCTTATGGCCACAAATAAAGTAGGTGCCATTATAGGGTGTGAGGCTAGTTACCATCGAGGAGGTCCATATTTGAGTCCAGTCAGGACCCCCTGTATGGTTAACAATGTTATTAATGAGGGCGAAGCCTTTCCAATTGGAAAAACCAAGAGTGTAGTTATATGAACTAGATCCTAACACGTGGGTTCCGGGGGTTTTTACTTCCCGGAGTAAGCAGACTGATCCGGTCTGGGGGTTCTGAATATGAAAGAACGGGGGTGTGTGATCTGATGAGTAGGGTGGCTGTCGCCAACCAGTAAAAGCACGTAACTGGTAACTGGCGCTTTGCCAGTCCTGGGCTGCTTTCCTGTGGTTAACAGAGGAGGACTTGGAGAACCTGGTTGGTAAGGCAAAGTGATTAGATACTGTCCTGTTCTGGAATATAACCCATTCAGCCGTCTGCTCTAATGAAAAAGGAACAGGCACCAAGGGAACGCCTCCATGGGCATGGGTGGGGACATGTGTACATACCCAACAAGAGGAGACATTCGCTTTCTTAGCATAAACATAAGACGTAAACAAAAATGAATTTGCAGTTATATGGTGCGCTGCCCGCTTCCTCCTGGAAGGCGGGTGGGTGAGAATAGTCCTTCGGTCAGGACCTTGCAGCCTGATTTTCTTGGTGCACCGGCAGTTCCACCGGCAAGTGTGGCGATCGTAGATCAGAGACATTTGCATAGTCAGGAATCGAGGCTGCTGGTCGTCGGTGGTCATGCAGGTGCGGCCAGGAGTGGTGATCCATCGGAGATCTGGCGTCGTTCCATATCGTGAGGTCTCTTCTCGGCACAGAGGTAGACGTCGGCACCCAGGTAGATATCTCCCTCCTCTGGATGCAGTGAAAGAGAGTAGGGTAGCGAGTATTGTGGCGACGAGGAGGAACTTCATCCTGGTGTCCGCGTCCCTAAGACTTAAAGTAAAGTTTAAAACATCATGGATACTTAATTAACTTACAATGGTGCATATGTACCCATGTGTTTCGCCCCTCCACTTTTACTGCAGTGGGGGTAGTGAGTAGAACCTGTAGGGGACCATCCCATCGAGGTTCCAAACCTTTACGTGTCCAATTTCGAATTAGGACATAATCCCCAGGGTTGATAGAGATGTGATGGGTAATGGACGGGATCTCTTCCTGGGTGGCACGGACCCGGGAATGTAATCCTTTCAAAATTCTAGTTAGTGTTAATATATAATTAGCCATCTCGGTAGTCATGTAATGAAATTGAACATTCCGTGGAATACTGCTGTCCCAAGGCGTTCGAAAGGGTCTTCCATATAGTATTTCCGCTGGGCTTAGGCGAGTTTTTCCTGCGGGAGTGGCACGTAGTTGGAAGAGTGCTAAAGGCAGGAGTTTGAGCCAAGTGGCCCCAGTGTCTGCTTGTAGTTTAGCGAGTTTAGTCTTTAGAGTCTGATTAGCCCTTTCCACCACTCCAGCGGCTTGTGGTCTATAGGCACAATGAAACTGTTGCTTTATTCCTAGCAGAGCACAGAATTCCTTATTGATTTGACCTATGAAGTGGGGACCATTGTCAGAGCTCAGCCGGGCTGGGATTCCAAATCGCGGAACAATTTCTCGCATCAACACCTTAACTACTGTCGAGGCCTTGTTATCCGTAGTCGGGTAGGCCTCGATCCAATTGCTAAAAGTATCCACAATGACTAACACATATTTATAGCATTGACATCTTTCCAACTCAATGTAATCCATTTGTAGGGTCTCAAATGGACCCTCAGGTAAGGGGGTTGTGCCAGGATCATAGGGGACGGCCTTACCGGGGTTGTGCTGTTGACAGATTAGGCACCGACTGCTAATTTGTTGGGCCATCTCTTGCAGTCGTGGGTGCCACCAGCTTCTTAACAATATGTCCCCTGTGGCACGAGCGCCACAGTGAGTTGCAAAGTGTACACATTCGGTCACCCAGGCTGCTAATGCATCGGTCATACATGTTTGTCCTACCGGGGTGACCCACAGCTTATTTTCGTTATCATATATACATCCTAAGTTCTTCCACATATTTACAGCAGTTGCAGGAGCGTCCTCCTGCATTTGGATTATGTCAGCAATGGTTGGCATTGGTTTTTCAGAGGGAGACTTTTCCGAGGGGGTTTTAGTCTGCCTCATCATTCTAGGCACCATTATTGTGCCAGATTTAGAAATTTCTTTTGCCTTCTTGTCCGCTTGCCTGTTGCCCGTTTCCACCAGTCCCGTTGCCTTTTGTATGGGCTGCGCATTTTATCACCGCTATCTTGTCTGGGAGCATAAGAGCCTGCAATAACTGGGTTACTAACTGCTGATGTGAGATAGGTGTCCCAGCAGAGGTTAGAAATCCTCTGTTTTTCCATAATCACCGTCTTGATCGATGATTGCATAGCCAGATTGTCTATCCCCCCTTTCGCCGATGGAAGAACTACCATCGGTGAAAAAGGAACAATCTGAACCCGGGATGGGTATGTCGGAGAGGTCGTCTCGGACCGAGGAGACCTCTCGCAACAGTTGTAGGCAGTCATGAGTTGGGTCGAGCATGTCCTTGGGAGGATACGTCAAAAAGTTAGCAGGGTTGATAGTGATGCAGTGGGCAAACTGGACTTTCGGGTTATTAAGGAGAGCAATCTCATATTTATTCTGACGAGCCATCGTGAGATGTTGGGTTTGTAGCTGTCCCAAAAGAGCTGTAACAGAATGGGAACTATAGACAGTGATATCTTGTTGGAGGGTAATATTAGCAGCCGATTGCAGGCTGTTGTAGATAGCTGCAAGAATTTGGGTACAGATAGGATAGCCAAGGGCTACCGGATCGAGTTTAGAGAAGTAGAGTATGCGACCGGGCGACAGCGGTCGCCGTGGCGTTGGGTCAGGACAGCTGTGGCGCAGTCGGCAAGGACTGTGCAATAGAGCTGAAAAGGGCGATCGTATAAGGGTCGACTAAGGGCAGGGCCGCCTTGAGACGGTCAAAGGCCAGTACGGCCTCCGGGGAAAGGGTAAAAGTATCGGGTTCATTGGTGTAAGGGGTAAGGAGGCAGGAATCCAAAGTGATATTCGGGATCCACTGACGGCAATAATTGACCATGCCCAGCCACTGACGGAGCTGCTTGGCAGTCGTTGGGGGTGGGAAATCGCAGATAGGGCGGATTCGATCTGGATCTAAGGAACGAGAGGTGGCAGATATCCTAACACCAAGGAACTTAACAGTAGGTTGAGCAATCATAACTTTCGAGGGAGAGACAATGTAACCAAGGGAGGCCAGAAAATTGAGTAAAAGTTGAGTATCGGCCCGACATCCCTCCTCAGTAGGGTTAGCGATCAAGAGATCGTCGACGTACTGAACAAGAGTGGAGCCTTGGGAGAAGGAGAGGGATTGTAGTTGGTGTTGGAGACAGCGGGAGAAAAGAGTGGGAGAGTGAATAAAACCTTGAGGCAAACGTGTCCAAGTATACTGTTGGCCATTATAAGTGAATGCAAAAAGATATTGGCATGATTGATCGAGTGGCAGAGCGAAAAAGGCATGTTGGAGGTCTACAAGGGAGAAGAATAGTGCATCTGCAGGAACCTGGGCTAGAATATGCGCAGGGTTAGGAACAAGGGCATGGAGAGGCTGAACAATAGAATTGATAGCACGTAAATCCTGTACGAGGCGATATTGATCTGGTTTCCCAGGTTTGGGCACCGCTAGGATGGGGGTATTGCACGGAGACTGACAAGGAACCAGGATGCCTTGGTCGAGAAGTTTAGCTATGAGTGCATCGATAGAGCGGCGAGCTTGGGCCTTAATGGGATATTGTCGGATCGAGGGGAGTTGAACATCGGGGAGGAGAGGAATAGTGATAGGCTGGGTAGGGACGAGACCAACATCAAACTTATCCGCAGCCCATACGTGGGGAGATACAGTCGCATCGGTCTGGGCGCGATGGTGTAAAAGAATGGACTGGGATGTAGCTGGTTGTGACATGTATGTAATGGTAAGACCGCCAGGGAGGAGTTGGGGTTCCAGAAGAGAGGGGTCAGACTGGTCCAATGCCTGTCGGACCATTGGCCCTAGATCCTTGGCATGGTGGGGGTAATGGACATGGCGGGTGACGTGCGGGGCGGTGTACCCGTCTTGGCGCCATAGCCAGGTAGGCACTTGTGCCGCATCCGCAGTCCCTTGGGGCCCGCTCACAGAAGCAAAAAGGGTGACTGAGAATTCTTGTTCAAGATGAGGGCTGTAAGTGTCGACCAGGCCCTCGTCGGCTCCGGTCGAATCGTAGGCCAGCGTGACGTGGAACAACCGCTCAGGCATCAAATGAAGTGCCCACCATTGTGGGTGCACATGAGTGATTAACTGGCGTGGTATGCTGGGCGAATGGACAGTGATCCCGTTATCCTCACATTCAAGATGTATTCCAAAGGCACAGAGAAGGTCTCGGGCCAGTAGATTACAATCTAGTCCGGTTGTCATGGTATGTTCAGCATTAGGGTCATAGGAAGGATTTGGCACCTGGCGCATTGGCATCTGTCATGGTGGGGCTAGGGGATGGTCGGGGGCTGGTGGAGGAGGAGGGGGGAAGTCCTCATCCTCATCCAGATTTTGGAAAAGACTGTCTAATTGTTCTCCCAATTCTTCCTTTAACTGGACCAATTGCGTGAATGGTCTCCCTCCTCCCCTTGTTCTTGACCTTGTACTCATGGCCGGGGGCTGATATGCTGGTTGGGGACGGCGATGGTGCATAAGGTGGTGGATTCTGACTTGGGAGGGGTATAATAAATTGGATGGGTGCATTAGGGAGGGGTGGTAGAGGCGGTGGCTGTGGAGGCTTCCGACGTCCCCGCAATTGAACAGATGTTCCTCATCCCCATCGTCCCCGTCCTCCCAACCTTGCTTCGCATTGCTGACCGGCGCCGGGGTAGGAGTAGCATTCTTTCGTTCTTTACATTCCTTTTTTAAGACCTCTACTGTTTTAACAATTCCCCCTTCAGTGAGGCCAATGCCCAATTTCGAGGCATTAGCCTGCCAGCTAGCCAGTGTAGATGCATCTTTCAATGACTGACAGTATTCCCTCCATAAAGCAATTAATTTCTTTGCGGTGGAACCGCGATTGTTTTTCCAGATCACCTGTTGGGCCTCTAGGACAGGACCCAAGTCTTTAGGTCCCCCCAGAGGCCATTTATCCTTGCCTAGGTTTTTATGGAGGGCTTCCGACAATTGTTGGAGTTGCTTTGAGTGTTTGGGGTATTGTTCACAGAGAGTCCGGAGCGCACTACCTGGGTCATCACAAGTATCTACGGTATTACCCATGGTGGAATTCCAATTCCACTCTCGTTTCCTAGTAGTCTAGAGAACACTGCCCGAGAATTACCTAATAGTCTGGAGCACACAGCCCGGAATCGTCTCCTAGCAGTCCCGAGAACCCCGCCTGTAAATTCTAGAGAACACAGCCCGGAATTATGGCGGCAGTCCCAGACTGCCCCTAGTGACGATAACTGCAGGGGTCACTTACCCTCCTTAAAACGGGTTCGCTGGACTGACCTGGATCTCGCAGAGGCTTCTCGACAAACCAACGGCAAGGCTGAGCAACGATCAAACTAGTAGTAGGCGAATACCAAGGTGGAAAAGAAAATTTTACTCACATTGGGGGCCAAATTCGTCCTCTACTTTGAACGAGCTCAGTCGATTACGCCGGTTGGGTAGCGCAGACACCTCTGGAGATCCCACCGCTGCCACCAAATGTGAATTGCGCTTTCACATAGCCGTCCGTCAGTCCAGAAGTAAAACACTCAAACACGTCAATAACGAATATTCGTTTATTCACGGCCGGGACAAATCTCTAAGTAGTCGGGGAACCACCTTCGAGAAGTGCCAAAGTCCCAGAGTACGGACTGTCCCTTTATACAATCACAGCTTAGAGGTGGTCCACTTAAATTCCTAGATACACCAATGATTTGGCAAGGATCCAGAACATGTACTTATATGGAGTTGTTTTCCTGAGGTAGGGTGGTGACTATGACATCACTAATACTGCTGCTGCTAACGGTTTTCCTATCCTATCCGTCCATCAGGTCCAACTTCCTTATCTCCTTCCCTCTCGTGCTCCTGAGTCAGCTCTTTCACATTCCAATGCCCATTGTCTCAGTTAACAAGGTTTTACACACTCATCTTTGCTGTCTCTGCACTAACAGATACAGAGATCTGCTCTCATTTCATTCCCTCAACCCTTTAACATATTTTTCACAGATACATTTCAGAACCTTAATATTAAACATAGCAGCAAGGTTATAACAAGACAATAAATGTAATCCACTTCCACAACAGGAGCCATGGTTTAAATGATTTGTTTTTCATTCATGATGTCATAACCCTCACGAGATCCATGGAGACGACTCAATTGATCTCCCCAAGGGGCTTGTGGAAAACAAGCTCCCCACTGAGGGGCAGAGACCTAGAGGATGAGGCTCGTGAAACTAACACTTAAAAAGCCGGCCCGGATTGGGATCGGCATGATGGGTAGTCCTGCATTGCGGCCTTTTAATTTGCCTCAAGCACAAATCTGTGTTTGTATCACCTTCTCCGGTCTCCTGAGGATTTCATATACGGGATGTGGGCATCGCTGGCTGGACCAGCATTTGTTGCCCATCCCTAATTGCTCTTGAACCGAGTGGTTTGTTCGGCCAGCGGGCAGTGAAAAGTCAACCACATTGCTGTGGATCTGGGGTCCCATGTAGGCCAGATCAGATAAAGATGGCAGATTCCCTTCCCTGGCGGACAATCGTGAAGCGATTTCACGACAATCAACAAGGGCCATCATTAGACTTTTAATTTTAGATTTTTTTTTAATTGAATTCAAATTTGACCATCTGTTGTCAACCCAGGTCCCCGGAGCATTACCCTGGGCCTCTGGATTACTAGTCCAGTGACGATACCACTATTTCCCCTGTGCAAAAATAAAACATTTGACCTAGAATACGGAGCTCTAATGAGTAACTAATAAAGATATCAAATATGCAAAATCAACAAAAAGTGCTGGAAATATGCACCATGCAAACAGAAGTAGGCCACTCAGCCCTTCAAACCTGTTCTGCACCATTCAATTCTGTATCTCAGCTGATTTATTCAATTTAGGTCCATATCCCTTGACGACCTCAGCTAACAACAAACAGCAAGTTCATTAGCAACTGGGAAAAGGCGCAGATTTTTTAACGTTCTGCCAGAGCACCAGGTGCGACAAAGGGTTGGACCCATAAACATTAAGCTCTCTTTTCTCTTCCCAGATCCTGAGGGACCTGCTGCGTTTTTCCTGCATTTCCTGTCTTTCCTGGTGGTAAGCTTCCGACCCAAGTCTCTGGTTTGAGTGAGGTGGGAAAAATGCTCTCCAAGCAGAACAAACATAAATGAGAGGGGAAAAAAATACATTTCCTGTCGCAAAGTAATCAACCAAATGTCCCCTGTCGTCAAGTTTGAACGCGAGTAAAATTTCAATCTGTCCTGAGATTCGAGCCGTTTAAAGAACTGTCTCCAGGAAATCCTGTCGGATCCATGTATCTGTCGATAAACTCCACAAATCTTGTTCATGAACAGCTGTACAGTTCAAAGCTAAGCAGCAAAGCATGATGGTTAAGATTGTTCGCAAAGCGTTAAGATATAACGATAGCTCATGTTATCACGTGTATACACAGCTCAGCAGCTGTAGAAGGAGAAGAGAGATTAGACAGCTGAGCTAGAGTTTTCGAACCGGGATTGCGTGTGAGAAAACGGACAAGTGGCTCCTGTTTTCAAATTTTGATTCTTCTAAATGAAGATGTGTAAATTTCGTTGCTACTACAAGATGAAAATTAACTGAGTTGTTAGACTATACAAACATGACAAGGTTTATCGCTCTAGCTGCTGTACGCTTTAAGGGACCTTGACCTTTGCCTGAGTAAATGCTGGAAAATATGCTTTTCTCTTCCAAGACGAATGGTGTGAACAGCAATTATAGAAGTGCAAAGTTGCAGAAAATGTTTTGATGCCAGCAGATACATGAGCCTTGGATTGCTTCCAAAGAGGAGAAAAATAGGAAACATCCTTAAGGGCCTGTGTGTTGACCCTGGCCATGTTTATGGACAACCAATGAGGTACCCTTGGCCCAATCATGCTGGCCAGAGACAACTATCGCCTCTTGTGGCATGAGAAGGGTCTCTCTCCAGTATAAAACGGACACTTTGAGGCACCATTGACATACCTCGAGAAACGACGTGACTACGGTCAATAGAACACAACAGAAGACGATGCCCAGTGACTTTGCAGAGTTCACTACTGCCATTAAGTATCAATTTTGTTTATGCCAATTGAACTAAATATAAATGTGATTATATCGTGATACTATTTGAAGCATTCAAGCTCCATTGGGTCAAGGAATTGTTAAGATGTCCACAGTGCTTACTTACAATCCCTCACTCGCATAAAGAACTTGGTACGGTCTGCAAAATTGCTCATAAATCTGCCATGATCTTGGTTGTCCAATATTGGCTGATCATACGCCCAAACAGAAGGATATTTGCCATTTCCTCTTTTCCACCTTTTTCATTTGATTTGTCACTCGCAAATAGTGGTGTTCAGAGTTCAAGTACCACTGTGTCTCACATACCCTCATTGATCATGGGATATGTCACTGGCCCAACTGCTGAGAGTTCTGGAAGGAGATAAACAGTCAACTAGCCCATGTTTCCTTTCGTCACTGAGGAAAGCTGATCCATGGAGAGAGGGATGTATTGGGAATGCACTGATGGAGCCAATTGTGAAACTAAACTGAAGCGCGCCTCAAAATACTTCTCCTGTCTGTGGCTCTCACTTCCAGCCACATATTCTCATTCAGCCTGTTGCACACACAACTACCAATGCATTGCTGGCTGATTGAGGACTGATTTGAAGTTTACGTTAAATCAAGGGGACAGAAACTGTAGATCACGGGTTGCATGGAGCCCTGGAACCTGACAATCATTCTGTTGACTGCAATTAGGACTGAGCTGCCAAAGTTTTGAGATAATGAGAAAAAATTTTAGGCCTGTACTCTCTCGGGTTCAGAAGAATGAGAGGAGACCTAATTAATGTATACCAGTTGATAAAAGGTAGTGACAAAGTAAATATAGAGTGGGTACTTCCTCTTGTGGGGCAATCTAGAACAAGAGCCCATAGTTTTAGGATGAGTAGCAGAATTAAAACAGAGATGAGGAGAAATTACTTCTCTCGGGCGGCACGGTGACGCAGTGGTTAGCACTGCTGCCTCACAGCGCCGGGGACCAAGTTTCGATCCCGGCCCCGGATCACTGTCCGTGTGGAGTTTGCACATTCTCCCTGTGTCTGCGTGGGTCTTGTGTTAATCACCCTGGGGTAACACACACTGCAACTGGATGCAGTTGCACTTGAAAGTAGACTCCAAACCGTGATGTTAGTTCAATACGCTTTATTGAACTGGTTAAGCAGTGCACAGTTCGCTGTGGGTTTGACACTCTACTAATCTAAGCGTTCTTACTATAACTAACTAGACCAGACTAGCTCTGAGCCACGTGTAGAAGGTACTAACTGATATGTACACCCTGACTGTCACTACAGTTGTCACCAGTGGAAAGACGCAGAGTGTCGATGCCTTGTGTGTTTTATAGTGGGAGACCACCATCTAGTGTTCTGCTTGGTGATTGGTTGTGTTCTGTCCTGTGTGTTGATTGGCTGTACTGGGTGTCTGTCACTGCCTGTCTGTATCTCTTTATGTGTATGAGTGCATATCATGACAGGTCTCACCCCCACAGCCCAAAAAAATGATGTGCCGGGTAGTTGGATTGGCCACACTAAATTGTCCTTTAATTGGAAAAAATAATTCAGTACTCTAAATTTATTTTAATTTTAAACTACTTCTCTCAACGGGTTGTGAATCTGTGGAATTCACTATCCCAGAGTGTGGTGGATACTGGGACATTGAGTAAATTTGAGGAGATAAGACAGATTTTTAATATAATGGGTTGAGGGGCTACGGAGAAGAGGCAGAAAAGTGGAGTTGAGGCTGAATAGGTAAGTATTGAATGGCAGAGTGAGTTCGAGGGGCCGAATTGCCTCCACCTGCTCCTAGTTCTTCCGTTATTATTATCTCAAAACCTCGCCAACTCAGTCCTAATTGCTCTTAAAATTTCTTATTCAGTGGTTTGATCTGCTCTAATATGCAGAGGCTCAGGAACACGAAGATGTGAGAATTAATAACTTGAGAAATATGTAAATTAACATGCTTTAAACTTCGTAAATGGGCCTAGGCTCTATTACATGCACCAACGTAGGGAGCAAGTTCAGGGAACATTTATCCTCGTTACAGTCTCCAATTGCAGTTATGTGCCCCAAGCTCCCAAAACAGCAAAGTGTTATTATATTTTACTGAATTACTGGGAGAGAAAGAAAGATATTGTCCTGGACACTGGGGAGAATTGCCCCTCATCTTCTTCTAAATAACGCTGAGGGATCTTCACATCTCCCTGAAAGGGAAGGAGGGGGCTTTGGTTTAACTTTTCATCTGAAAGGTGGTGCCTGGGGCAGTACAAGCACCAGGATGTGACCTTAGTGTTTGTGCTCGGGTCTCTGGAGAGGGTCGTGAACCTGCGACCTTCTGACACAGCGACTATTGTGCCCCGCACTGAACTATGGTGGGTACCACTGGACAAATTCCTGTTCAGTATATTGGAACAACAGAAAACAATCCCCAAGCTACACCAGATTTAAAAAATACCAAGTAAAATAGATATTGTCCCCTCACCCTGCTTGGAGTTCTGGGCAGCTGAAGGTTTGGCCGTAACGCGGTCCTGTTTCTTGTGTGAATCAATGCTGGATTTGACAGTTATCTCAGACGGACAGAGCTTTTTACCACCATGTGTCGGCTGTTCGTTGTTCTCCCTGTGATCGAGAAATCAAAAAGAGAAAATCAGTCAGCAAACTGCTGCACGTGAGAAGTCTTCAACCTCGTCCTCAATTCGGGCCCTACGCCTGATCTCTGCCAAAGCTACTTCCTGTCAGTCAGACAGGAGAAGTGTGCAAGCCGTTTTTAAATCGACTCTCTGGGGAAACACACATTCTTGCTTCAGAGCCAGTCCCCGCCCTCACACAATCCATCAGAATCATGCAAACCTTTGGTGCCTTTATATTTGACTATTCCGATACACACTTGACTGCTCTTCCACACTCCACCTTCCAGAAACTCAAAGTTATCCAAAACTCAGCTGCCTGTGTCTTACCTGGCACCAACTCCGATTCCTCAGTCACCCCTGTGCTCACGGCGGGGGGGTGTTGGGGGGGGGGGGGGGGGGGTGGTTAGGTGCATTGGGTTGGGGGGGGGGTGTGGGGGTGGGTGGTTAGGTGCATTGGGTTGGGGGGTGGAAAAAGAGTCGCTGGGAGAATCGGGGGGTCTTTGATTGGGTCTCAGTTCTTTATTATCCAAGAGCTACATTAGGATTTTTCTCTCTAACGTTTCCTTGGTAATCACTGTACGTATTCTGTTCAGTCCTGTCTTAGATTGTAGCTCAGAGTCGAAAATATTCACGGAGAGTTCTGTGGAGAAGGGGATTGCCCATCAGGAGTTCATACCTCGTGGGCAATTCACAGGGAGGGCAGGGCGTCGGGTACAAACGCAGAGTACAACCGATCTCCAACCACCAGGAGACTAGAAGATCTCCACCCTTCTTTAAAAATGTAAAGCAGCTTTGTAGGGAACAGCTCGCTAAAGGTCCCTGCAGTCTACTTATCCTGGCAGAGCAGTGAACGTCACACAAACTGGGGAATCCAACCCGTTTTTCCAGCCCCGAACAGAACGCAGCGGCCTGTGCTCGGTGCAAGATGTTGACCACATTGGACAATGGGGCTCTGATGTACAAATGGGCTGTGGCTTTTGTGTGAAAGATAAGATGCTGAGCTGAGGTACTGGGGGCTTCGCTGATGGGTTTCATCACCCCCCCCCCCCCCCCCAATAGAAAGTTGCGCAGGCTAGCTGGAGTGGCCACGGTAAATTGCACCGTAATTGTAGAAAAAAAATGATTTGGGCACTCTAAATTTGTATTTTAAAAAACTAGCTTCCCTTTAAATGCATCAATGCATAATGTCCCTCAACCTGAGGCAAGTTTCACATTCTCACCACTCTCCTGGAATAGGGTTCTGCTCAATTCCTTATTTGTGACTGCTTTATGGTTCCCACAGCAGGAAACATCCTCCCTATAAAACCCTTTCTTCATCTAAAAGACATCCTTCGGGTCACCCCACTCTTCTCTCGTCCTCTCTGGGGGTAGGAGGCCCAGCTTGTTTAATCATTCCTGATAAACACAACCTCTCCGTTATGCTATCAGCCGTGTGAATGTTGTTTTGCAACATTAGAGCAGAGTTTTGATCACAGGCTCCACAATACCTCCCGGGGCCTGCTGAGGACAAGTTAATCGCTAGTCTGCTGAATCTCAAGGCCACTTTACAAACACAACAGGGTTTTCAAGACGAAATAGCTTCATTGTTAAACGTTACATACCTTTGGTAAACTTTGCTTTTTGCAACCTTTACTGGGTCATTGCCAGAATAGTTCTCTTTCTGCCAATATAAAGAAGAACGGGTTAATTGTACAACTTACCTTTCGAATGACTGGAATATTATAAACCTGGAGTACAGACTGTGGCGGGTTTATGCTGGCAAACTTATAGTCCTTCAACAATAACATAGTTCCCCATCATTGTTCTACCTTTGAAGCAAGACAATTTTCCCTTTGCAGGAGATTTGCCTCGCCGTTAAACAGCAGAACCAATTGTTCAAAGGGGCAGAAATGTTATCCAGTGACTGACAGGGCACATATCCTAGCAAATAGCAGCCAAAGGCAGAATTCCCCAGCCGGTCGCTGGCGGCGATATTCTCCGACCCCAGCCGTAGCGCACACCCCGTCCGGCATTTCCCGGGTAGCGTGGGATGGCTTCAATGGGAATTCTCATCGACAGCAGAGGGAGCAGAGAATCCCGCCGCCAGCGAGCGAAGGGGGCGCTGCCTCCCGCTGCCGAGAAGCACAAGGCTGGGGGGACGCAGAGGATCCCGCCCAGGGCGTTTGCGGAACGTCAAAATGACGAGGTGCATTTGTTCAAATAAAGTAGAAACTCGAGGTGACAATTCTTTAGCTGCAGCATTAAATAAACTCCCATTTCAACTTTTGTGCATCAGCATTCTTTGCATGTTTGTTTGATTAACAGCTTACATGATCCTACAGTTTTGAAAATGCAACACCCAAAACAACTGGCCTCTCCCAATCGGTCACTGAATCACATCACAACCTAATATATTGATCCAGGCAGGCCTTAACTGGGATGTCCACACCAGTTCTACTGTAAATGAGCTAAAAGCTGTTTGAACATACATGAAATGAAAAAAATGAAAATGAAAATCGCTTATTGTCACAAGTAGGCTTCAATGAAGTTACTGTGAAAAGCCCCTAGTCGCCACATTCCGGCGCCTGTTCGGGGAGGCTGGTACGGGAATTGAACCGTGCTGCTGGCCTGCTTGGTCTGCTTTAAAAGCCAGCGATTTAGCCCCATGTGCTAAACCAGCCCCTACATCAAGGCTGAAATGTTGTCCGCTCTCGAGCGATCACATGACCATTTCCACAACTTTGTTTTTTGCTTTGGAATTTGGAGCACATCCGCAGTAGAGCAAAGTCACAGAGCAATAATGTTTTCAGAGTTACTCGAAATGGACTCCCACATTTGCGGCCTGGAAGCAATTGACTCTGCCGCTCTTTGGCAAGATCGCTGTCACCCTCCAAACTTCACTACTAGTTTTATCTTATTTGTTCTTGGGATGTCGGCTTCACTGGCTGAGCCACAATTTGTACGAAACTCAAAACAACTAATTAACTTCAAGTTATTATGAAATGAAATGAAAATCGCTTATTGTCACGAGTAGGCTTCAATGAAGTTACTGTGAAAAGCCCCTAGTCGCCACATTCCGGCGCCTGTCCGGGGAGGCTGGTACGGGAATTGAACCGTACTGCTGGCCTGCCTTGGGTCTGCTTTAAAAGCCAGCGATTTAGCTGAGTGAGCTAAACCAGTTAAGAATAGCCCTATCCCATCTCATCCACACAATTAATAAACACTAATCGTGGTTACATTTTCAATCTTGATTAGGTGAAGATCAATGATCAATTCGTTATTTTATTCCGCTCGACCTTTTTGTTTGCATTTTACTTGGAAAAATTATGGATTGTAAAACTTTTATAAACTTACGAGTACCCAGTTATTTTGTTTCCAATGAAGGGGCAATTTTAGCATGACCAATCCACCTACCCTGCACATCTTTGGGTTGTGGGCGTGAGACCCACGCAGACAAGGGGAGAATGTGCGAACTCCGGGGCCAGGATCGAACCGGGGTCCTCGGCGCCATAGGCAGCTGTGCTAACCACTGCGCCACCGTGCCGCCCATGGATTGTAAAACTTACCTCAATACAGCACTGGACCACACCAGAAGTTGATTTCAAATAAATAAACCTTTGCTGATAATAATGTTGGCCTTGAAATGCACCTCACAATTTTTTCCCCCACACTCCAGTGAAGTGCTAAATTTAATTGGACCACCAAGGGCAGCGCAGAAGGCAGAGGCTCATCAGGAAATGCGGAAAGACATTTCTGGCTAAGCTCCTAGCCTGCGACGATGAGTGGCAGAGCCACCGCCACCGGTCCACGGTCCGAGTGAAGATTATCCAGGATTTCCATTCGGCAGCAAATTCTGCTCGAGGTACATGTATGGATGGACTAGACTCGCCTGCAACACTTCCCGCAGTCAAGTATCGCAGCGGCCACTGAGGCAAGGTTGTGTGCAGCACTCCTGCTCTCCCAGTCAGTGTCTTTGGAGCAGTCAGGAAAGAAAGAAATTAGTGAGGGAAGCAAATGAATTGGCTAGACTTCATCGACACGACTGGGTACATCACCTCGAGTCCTACCTCTGATATACAATGACGTCCCTTCCCCCTCACGCCCATATTCCAATTTTTCAGCATTACGCACCCGCTTGTGTTGGTTGCTGTGTGTCACTGATTGGACATTCTTCCTGTGGACTACACTTGCCTGCTCCTTGCCACTCTCATCACTGTTGGGTTTACAGTGAGGAATATGCTTTTCCTGATGCCTCTGATCAATAACCCGAGGAAGACTTTGACTGTGTGGAGATTGACTGCGTACTTCCGGTTTACTTTGAAGACATCTTCTATAGACTAGCTCCATCTCTTGACTGTGGGACTGCAGAATAGAGAGAGAGAAAAAAGAACACACCGTATTTGCTGCAGGTCTTGACGTAAAGATATACAGACACGGCCTCAAGCATCAATTTGGTTAGCCAGTTCCACCAGTGTGAAACTGACAGCGCACCACGGACCACAAATTACTTGCACTTTGCAGCTTGAGAGGTTTACAGTCTTGACAGCGGGTTGCATAAACCTGGCGTTCATTTCCAGGAGGATGAAAGATTGAGAGGATGATCGGATGAAAAAGGGTTCAAAATGTTACACAAAGATCCAGCAGAGTAGATGGAGGAAACTATTTCCTCCGGGGAGGCTTGAGGGGTGGGGGGCAGGAAATCAGCTTTGTCACGGGTGCCGGACTCATTCCTCGACCCACATCACTTTACAAAAGCAAAACTCTGGGGCCACCATCAGATTATTGCTTCTGGGGGTTTGCTGTGCGCCACTGGCTGCCACCTTTGCTATATTTACAATAGAAATTGCGCTTAAAAAGGACGTGACTGGCAGCAACGGGACGTCCCGAGGGCTTTCTTTTGTTTCTCTTTCCCAGCATTCAGTGCAACTAGTGACTCCATTTTGTGCGGCCACTTTGTGAGCTGAAACGCCATTTTGTGGCAATATTTCAGAGAGTTCATGCTTCATTTGCCTTCAGTCCTTGATTAAAATATTGCCCATCACCCCTTGCTGTCTGCATTCACACATGTACGTGGCCCTTGAGAGAGGAACTAAAGGCAGCCAGCAGAGCGAGCATAAAATTGTAATCGGGTGCAAAAGCATATTTCAAGTGTTCAGCTCTACTGTATTTAATATGCGTGTATTGTACCATGTGTGTGCAATGTTCAGGGACGAATCACACATTGTGTTGGCTGTAGCATTACACACCTCACTGCACACTGCAATCTAGAGTGTACAATTTGAAATCTGTAAGCTCTTGTAGTCCCAGCCAGAAACTGCCAAGTCACTTCCCCCTCAACGCCAGCTCAATTTCTGCCAACGCCGCCTGCCCAGGAGTTTTTCTGTCACAGTGCATGTCACATCGGTGTCAAAATCTACAATGAGTGATATTTGGTTCCTAATTTGAGCAACAGAAAGCCATATCCCACGCAGATCACAGAATTCAGTGCACCTTAGTAACGGGCTGTGAAAGACCTATTATAAGGCAGATCATGTCCTTCAAAAGGAGTTTATTAGTTGCCTGGCACGCTGCCTAGTTTTTCAGATGGCCTAATCTGGCAAAGAACAGTAAAAATTATGGGTACTTACGGATTGCGCTGCTGGGTATGGATATTGTCTATAATTCTTCACATACATATTATATTAATCAGGTCAGTAGGAGGTAAAAACCAACAGCAGAAAGTTAGGAAAATATTAAGCAATCCACTGTTAAACCTCAAATGTTTCAGAATATTTTTATGAACGGCCTGCCAATACTTACATGCATTTTCATCACCTAAAACTCCCCATCATCATTGGCCAGCGGTGGCTCAAGTTGGTCACACTTTCGCCCCAGTCACAAGGTTCTGGGTTCAAGTCCAGGACATTGACACAAAAATCAAGCCTGGCTCTCCACTGAAACACTGAAGGCGCGATTCTCCGCAAATGTGGCGAGTCGTAAAGGCTGCCGTGAAACTGGCCGTGTTTCACGGGCAGCCTCCACGCCCCCGTCATCACGCATATGCGTCAAACCCGCGCATGCGCGGGCCGTCATGCCCCTCAGCCGCCCCGCGGACTGATCCTGCGGGGCGGCGGAGGAACAAAGAGTGTGCGGGTATCGGACCCGCTGCCCGCGATCGGTGCCCACCGATCGCAGGCCCATGCCACCCTTGGCACGGCCGTGGTGCGGCCGTGCCAATCGGTGACATGGTTGTCCGGGACGGCACTTTGCGGCCGTTTTCACGAACGGTGAGAGCAGGTGTGCTTGCGTTCGTGAAAACGGCCGTAAAGGCCTGGGAACTCGGCCCATCGGCCTGGGGAAAATCGCTGTTCGCCGTAAAAAACGGCGAGCAGCGATTCATGTCGTGGGGCGGCCGTTTGGGGGGGGGGGGGGGGGGGGGGGGGGGGGGGGGAGAATAGCAGGAGGTCGGCAGCGTGGCGTGATTCGCCCGGACCTCCCGCGATTCTCCCACCCGGCGTGAGGAGCGGAGAATCGCGCCCAGTGAGTCAGGCTGGTGCCGACCTCTGCTGACCACTGATGTTTTAGCAGGGAGCACTTTCTTAAGTGGAAATGTTTCTGCTGCAAGCATTCATGATGGCTAGTGGATCGGAAGCTTGCCAATCACTGCATTCAGTCCTCAATTTCAGTCTACACTTTGACTGAACTGTTGTTTACCCACGAGCAATGGATTATTACCTTCACACTCCAACTACCACACACACGCTCATCCAGTGCAGGCAAGGAGGCAGGCGGCTTATAGATTTCTGAGACATTTACCTTCATTTGTTGAGCTCAAGAGATAATAATAATAATCACTTATTGTCACAAGTCGGTTTCAATGAAGTTACTGCGAAAAGCCCCCTGTCGCCACATTCTGGCACCTGTTCGGGTAGGCCAGTACAGGAATTGAATTCGCGCTGCTGGTCTTCTTCTGCATTACAAGCCAGCTGTTTAGCTCACTGTGCTAAACCAGCCCCTGGAGATTGATCCATTGCTGTGTTTACTGATGATTCCGAGTGCCTTTTGGCTTTCCTTCAACATCAAGATTCTGATCGTTCAAATGATTGAGGAGGAATTATTTCCCGTTCTGATTTGCTGATTTCTTTTTGTGCACCGCTAGAAATTTATTTCTGAAAATCAGGATGAGATCAGCGGTAATGAAGGCTCTGCTGTTTGTCAAGTGCTTCCAGCAGGTTTAATTACCACTCTAGATGAAGCTGCACAGGATTTATACCCAGAGCTGTATTATGCCGAAATTAGGCTCATTGCCAACATTTCATTCAAAACAACTCCACTGAGATGCAAAGGACCCGGGAGGAGGCAGCAGGATTCTGTTCAGCGTTGATGAAATTATCATTCAAACCAACTCGCTCGGTACATATCAAGGACGTGATGTCGCACACTTGCCATTGCTGCTTCACCCTCCCGCATAGAGCAGCTGGTTAAGGCAGTGAGCAACTTAATCACATAGGCCAGCCAGGTCTAGAGTTTCCGTATCTCCAGCAGTGGGAGTCTCAAGGTTCTTGACCTCGAAGATAATCAAGCACATCGAAATGAATAGCGCTTGATAATAGCTCAGAGACGCACCACAAAGTTCAACAGAAAGTCAAAACTAAAAGGTGCAAGTCACCAGGCAGGCAGCAAGAGGGGGCACAGTAGCACGGTGGTTAGCACTGTTGCTTCACAGTTCCAGGGTCCCAGGTTCGATTCTCGGCTTGGGTCACTGTCTGTGCTGCGTCTGCACGTTCTGCCCGTGTCTGTGTGGGTTTCCTCCGGGTGCTCCGGTTTCCTCCCACAGTCCAAAGATGTGCAGGTTAGGTGGATTGGCCATGCTAAATTGCCCTTAGTGTCCAAAAAGGTTGGATGGGGTTACTGGGTTAGGGTGGAGGAGTGGACTTGGGTAGGGTGCTCTTTCCAAGGACTGGTGCAGACTTGATGGGCCGAATGGTCTCATTCTGCACTGTAAATTCTATGATAAGAGATCAGGGCATCACTCCTACAGCTTGAGCCTGTTAAAGAAAAATTTACATTTATATAAAGCACTTTTCACCATTCTCCTGATATCTCAAAGCACTTTCAGTCCGATGAATTGTGTTGTAACGTCGTTCTAACAAACTGCTGGCAATGTACACATGGGCCGGGATTCTCCCCTACCCGGTGGGGCGGGGGGTCCCGGCGTGTTGGAGTGGCGTGAACCACTCCGGCGTCGGGCCGCCCCGAAGGTGCGGAAGTCTCCGCAGCTTTAGGGGCCAAGCCCTCACATTGAGGGGCTAGGCCCGCGGCGGAGTGGTTAGCGCTCCGCCGGCTGGCGTGAACGTCCCTTGGCGCCACGCCAGCCGGGGCCGAAACAACTTCACCGGCCGGCGTAAGTCCGCTCATGCGCCGGAGCGTCAGCGGCTGCTGACGTCACCCCCGCACATGCGCAGGGGAGGGGGTCACTTCCGCCTCCGCCATGGTGAAAACCATGGCGAAGGAGGAAGGAAAAGAGTGCCCCCACTCCACAGGCCCGCCCGCCGATCGGTGGGCCCTGATCACGGGCCACCGTGTGGGCACCCCCCCCGGGGCCAGATCGCCCCGCGCCCCCCCCCCCCTCCCCCCTCCCAGGACCCGGAGCCCACCTGCGCCGCCAGTCCACATCAAGTAGGTGTATTGATTCCCACTGGCGGGAGAGGCTTGACAGCGGCGTGACTTTGGCCCCTCGCATGCCGGAGAATCGCCGGGGGGGGGGGGGGGGGGCCTCGCACGACCAGTGTGGCCGGGGCGGATTCCCCGCCCCCACTGAATCTCTGGTGGCGGAGAATTCGGGAGACGGCGGGGGCGGGATTGACGCTGGCCCTCAGCGATTCTCCGACCCGGCAGGGGGGGTCAGAGAATCCCGGCCCTTATATTGGTGAATTATACGGCAGCACTGTGGTGCAGTGGTTAGCATTGCCGCCTCACAGCACCGAGGTCCCAGGTTCGACTAATCGCTGGCTTTGAAAGCAGACCAAGGCAGGCTAGCAGCATGGTTCAATTCCCGTACCGGCCTCCCCGAACAGGCGCCGGAATGTGGCGACTAGGGGCTTTTCACAGTAACTTCATTTGAAGCCTACTCGTGACAATAAGCGATTCTCATTTTCATTTCATGTGCAGGTCAGGCGGATTGGCCACGCAAAATTGCCCCTTAATTGGAAAAAATGAATTGGGTACTGTTATTATTATTATTTATTAAATATTGGTGAATTGTGTACAAGAATCTATCACCAATCCTCCCAGCATCATCGAATGATTTTGTCATTGACCCCTTCCGATTTTGATGTCAACATTAATTAGCAATCTCCTCTTTTAAACATCCTTTTTTGCGATACAGATTATGGTGAAGAGGTTTAAGAGCAGCCTGCACAACCCAACTCTGCTAAAGAAATATGCTACCTAAAAGTATGTCTTAAGACAATGTAGGGATTTCTCTTAGTTAAAGGGCGTGTAAACAGATACCACCACGTTTGGCTAGGTTGATCCTGCAGAGGGCTGGCTTAACTCTTCAGGAACATCTGTTAATTCTCCCTGACAAGCAACGCATGATGGCAAGAGACATCTTATTCAGTGGAATGCGGCCTGTCTGCGATCTATAGCTTGCACTCCCCAGTGTGTACCCTCGACCCCATTGATGGCAATCTGGTTCAGAGATTATAGGCTCAAGAATCATACCCGAGATGAGCTAATAAACTATGTTCACTCGTCAGTTGAATACGGAGGGAGTGCTGCATTTCTTTTTCAAGAGGCACTTTCCTTCAGATGAAATATTAAAGTGAGACCTCCCTTCTTTACCCTCCTCTTCCTCCAACAGATAGTTTGAGTGACTGTCAAACCATCCCACATCGCTTTTAAATGGTCGCTGCACTTAAAGCACATTTGAGAAGTTTGGCAAGAATGAGAACACTTGGTGAGGAGAAGCTTTTTTAAAAGTTTACAGTATCCAATTATTTTTCCAAGTAAGGGGCAATTTAGCGTGGCCAATCCACCTACCCTGCACATCTTTGGGTTTTGGGGGTGAGACCCATGCAGACACGGGGAGAATGCGCAAACTCAACGCGGACAGTGACCCAGGGCTGGGATCGAACCCGGGTCCTCAGCGCTGTGATGTGCCAGTGCGCCACCGTGCCACCTTGGCGGGGAGAAGCTGAGATCTGGCAATGATGTGCTGCCCACCCAGCATTCTCCTCCACCCACCTCCACATTTCCCCCGCCCCACCCCGCATTCTCCCCCGCCCCCTGTATTCTCCCCCGCCCCCCCCCTTCATTCTCCCCCCCGCACCCCCTGCATTCTCCCCCCCGCCCCCCCTGCATTCTCCCCCCCCGCCCTCCTGCATTCTCCCCCGGCCCCCCCTGCATTCTCCCCCCACCCCCCCTGCATTCTCCCCCGCACCCCCTTCATTCTCCCCGCCCCCTTCATTCTCCCCCCCACACCCCCTGCATTCTCCCCCACCCCCCTGCATTCTCCCCTGCCCCCTTCATTCTCCCCCCTGCACCCCCTGCATTCTCCCCCCCACACCCCCTGCATTCTCTCCCCCCCCCCTTCATTCTCCCCCCCGCACCCCCTGCATTCTCACCCCCGCACCCCATGCATTCTCCCCCCGCCCTCCTGCATATCCCCCCCGCACCCCCTGCATTCTCCCCCCGCCCTCCTGCATATCCCCCCCCGCACCCCCTGCATTCTCCCCCCGCCCTCCTGCATATCCCCCCTGCCCCCCTGCATTCTCCCCCACCCCCCTTCATTCTCCCCCCCGCACCCCATGCATTGTCCCCCCCGCCCCCTTCAGTCCTCCCCCCGCACCCCCTGCATTCTCCCCCGACCCCCCTGCATTCAACCCCCGCCGCCCCCTTGCATTCTCACCCGCCCCCCTGCATTCTCCCCCGGCCCCCCCTGCATTCTCCCCCCACCCCCCCCTGCATTTTCCCCCCGCCCCCGTTCAGTCCTCCCCCCGCACCCCCTGCATTCTCCCCCGACCCCCCTGCATTCAACCCCCGCCGCCCCCTTGCATTCTCCCCCGCCGCCCCCTTGCATTCTCCCCCGCCCCCCCTTCATTCTCCCCGCCACCCCTGCATTCAACCCCCGCCCCCCCTGCATTCTCCCCTCGCCCCCCCTGTATTCAGCCCCCCTGCATTCTCCCCCCACCCCCCTGCATTCTCTCCCCCCGCCCCCCCTGCATTCTCCCCCGCCCCCCTGCATTCTCCCCCCACCCCCCGTGCATTCTCCCCCCCCCCCCCTGCATTCTCTCTCCCTCGCCCCCCCTTGCATTCTCCCCTCAGCGCCCCTGCATTCTCGGCCCTCACCACCCCCTGCATTCAACACCCGCCCCCCTGCATTCTCCCCCACCCCCCTGCATTCTCCCCCCGCACACCCCTGCAGTCTCCCCTCCGCCCCCCTGGTATTCAGAGCCCCCCGGCATTCTCCCCCCACCCCCCTGCAGTCTCCCCCCCCGCGGCCCCCTGCATTCGTCGCCCCACCCCCCCTGCAATTCTCACCCCCCCCCCCCCTGCATTCTCCCCCCCGCCCCCCCCCGCTTCTCCCCTCGCCCCCCCTGCATTCTCCCCTCGCCCCCCCTTCTCTCCCCTCGCCCCCCCTTCTCTCCTCGCCCCCCCTGCATTCAACCCCCGCCCCCTGCATTCTCCCCCCACCCCCCTGCATTCTCCCCGCAGCCCCTGCATTCTCCCCTCGCCCCCCTGTATTCAACCCTCGCCCCCCCTGCATTCTCCCCCCACCCCCCTGCATTCTCCCCCCCGCCCCCCTGCATTCTCCCCCCCACCCCCCTGCATTCTCCCCTCGCCCCCCCTGCATTCTCCCCTCGCCCCCCCTGCATTCAACCCCCGCCCCCTGCATTCTCCCCCCACCCCCCTGCATTCTCCACTCGCCCCCCCATGCATTCAACCCCCGCCCCCCCCCCTGCATTCTCCCCCGCCGCCCCCTGCATTCTCCCCCACCCCCTTGCATTCTCCACCCATTCTCCCCCCCCTTGCATTCCTCCCCCCCACGATCGATAAGCTTACAGACACTCAATGGCAAGCCTCATACATTGGGAAGTCTACACTTGGACAAGGTGTCAAAGAATTCCTGATGCTTATGAAACTCCAGGGGGGGAGAATGCAGGGGGGTGCGGGGGGGAGAATGAAGGGGGTGGGGGAGAATGCAGGAGGGCGGGGGGGAGAATGCAGGGGGTGTGGGGGGGAGAATGCAGGGGGTGTGGGGGGGAGAATGCAGGGGGTGTGGGGGGGAGAATGCAGGGGCGTGCGGGGGGGAGAATGCAGGAGGGCGGGGGGGGAGAATGCAGGGGGTGTGGGGGGGAGAATGCAGGGGGTGTGGGGGGGAGAATGCAGGGGGTGTGGGGGGGAGAATGCAGGGGCGTGCGGGGGGGAGAATGCAGGGGGTGCGGGGGGGAGAATGAATGGGGCAGGGGAGAATGCAGGAGGGCGGGGGGAGAATGCAGGGGGTCAATAAATGAGGCAAAAAAAAAGGGTCGTAATAAAAAGACTGCACTAACAAACCCCATGCCAGCTCAATGGAACCATCTCTTCACAAGGATAACAAACTTTTCCAACTTCCACCTCATTCTTCCTTTCTGCCCTGAAACAATAGCTTCCACAGACACACACACTCACACACACACACACAATCTAGTAGTGCGTATGGTATTAAAGATGCTACATAAATCAAATTGGACATACCCTTTGTCCTTCGTTAACAGTTCCATTCCAAGAGAATAATATATCGAATGGCCCAATTTTCCTAACTGCATGGGTTTTCGTTATGCAGTCATTGGACCGGATTCTCCGATTTTGAGGCTATGTCCGGGACATGTGTCTGGTCTGACGACCAAAATGTCAGCGGCGCCTCCGCACCGTTGCTCCACCTGACGGAGAATTGCCGTACAACATGGCAGTCTTACCGTTTAACATGGCTCCAGCCGCGCGCGGAACCAGCCTGCCAGGTAGTGCCCACGTGTAACCCCCCCCCCCTCGCCACCTCCGGGCCACAGCCCACCAGTCCCCCCCCAGTCCCCGCCAAAGTCCCCCCAGCCATCGGAATGGCTCCCCCCTCCCCACCGACTGTAGCTTGGCACAGTCCATAGCCGCCACGCGATGTCCTCGAAAGCTGTTCCCCACGCCGTCGGGAAGTCAGCCCATCGGGGGGCGGAAAATTGGGGGAGGGTCTTCAGGTGACGTCCTGAGGCCGCCCCAATGGCTTGCAGCGTTATCAGCGATTTTGCCGTTTTTGAGAGGGCGGAGGTGTCGATTTGTTTGTTTCTTTTATGACGCTCTCCCACCCTATCTCTGTAACCTAACCTGTATGTCCTTGGACACTAAGGGGCAATTTAGCATGGCCAATTCACCTAACGTGCACAGCTTTGGACTGTGGGAGGAAACCGGAGCACCCGGAGGAAACCCACGCAGACACGGGGAGAATGTGCAGACTCCGCCCAGACAGTCATCCAAAGCCGGAATTGAACTCGGGTCCCTAGCACGGTGAGGTGGTAGTGCTGACCACTGTGCCGCCGGGCCACCATCATGGCAGATCTGTGATCTAACTGCATATACCTGCCTTTTTCCCATATCCCTTAATAACGTTGATTCGCAAATATCTATCAATCTCTGCTCTGAAATTTACAATTAATCCAATGCCAATCATAATTTGTGGAAGGAGTAGGGCAGCATGGTGGCACAGTGGTTAGCATTGCTGCTTACGGAGCTGAGGACCCGGGTTCGAATCCCGGCCCTGGGTCACTGTCCATGTGGAGTTTGCACATTCTCCCCGTGTCTGCGTGGGTTTCGCCCCCACAACCCAAAAATATGCAAGGGTAGGTGGATTGGCCACACTAAATTGCCCCTTAATTAGAAAAAATAGTTGGTTACTCTAAAAATTTAAAAACAATTGGTGCAAGGAGTTCTGATGGACGACATGATAGCACAGCGGGTAGCACTGTTGCTTCACAGCTCCAGGGACCCAGGTTCAATTCCCGGTTTGGGTCACGTTCTCCCCATGCCTGTGTGGGTTTCCCCCGGGTGCTCCGGTTTCCTCCCACAAGTCCTGAAAGACGTGCTGTTAGGTGAATTGGACATTCTGAATTCTCCCTCTGTGAACCTGAACAGGTGCCGGAATGTGGCGACTAGGGGCTTTTCACAGTAACTTCATTGCAGTGTTAACGTAAGCCTACTTGTGACAATAATAATGACTATTATTATTATTAAACTATCATCCTTTGTGTGTCAAAGCTTTTCCTGATTTATTTCCCGAAAGGTTTGGCTCTAATCTCTAGACCCGTTGTCCTAAACTCCCCAATCAACCAACATAATTTCTCGCTTTTTATTCTCACTTTTCCTAAATATCTTGAAAATTTTAATTAAATTACCCCTTAACATTCGAAATTCGGGGAATACAACCCTCATTTATGTGATCTCCCTTTGTAATTTAACCTTTAGAGCCCAGGTATCATTCTGGTAAACCTGTGCTACCCTCTCTCCCAAGACCAATATATCCTTCCTGTGGTATGGTGCCTTGAACCTGTCACGTACTCCAGGTGTGGTCCCTGGTACTCCAGGTGTGGTCCCTGGTACTCCAGGTGTGGTCCCTGGCACTCCAGGTGTGGTCCCTGGTACTCCAGGTGTGGTAACCGGTACTCCAGGTAACACAAGTGGATAACACTGTGGCTTCACAACACCAGGGTCCCAGGTTCGATTCTGTGCGGAGTCTGCACATTCTCCCCGTGTCTGCGTGGGTTTCCTCCGGGTGCTCCGGTTTCCTCCCACAGTCCAAAGACGTGCAGGTTAGGTGGATTAGCCATGCTAAATTGACCAAAAAGGTCAGGAGGGGTTATTGGGTTGCGGGGATAGGGTGGAAGTGAGGGCTTAAGTGGGTCGGTGCAGTCTCGATGGGCCGAATGGCCTCCTTCTGCGCTATATATTCGATGTTCTATCTGCCCCTTTACCTCCTCCCTGCTCACCATCTCAGGCCCATCTTTTCAAGTGAGGCAGCACTTCTCATGAACCTCCTTCAATCAGGTCTATTGCATTCATGGCTCTCAGTGCGGTCTACTCTACATCGGAGAGACTAAACGCAGACTGGGTGACCACTTTGCACAACACCTCCGGTCCGTCTGCAAGCAGATCCAGACGTTCCTGTTGCTGCCATTTCATCTCACCATCCTGCTCTCATGTCCACATGTCTGTCCTTGGCCTGCTGCAATGTTCCAGTGAAGCCCAACGCAAACTGGAGGAACAGCACCTCATCTTCCGATTAGGCACGTTACAGCCTTCCGGACTTAACATTGAGTTCAACAACTTCAGACCGTGAACTATCTCGTCCACCTTCACCCCATTTTTATTTCTATCAATTTGTTTTCATTTCTTCCATTGATCTGTTTTTCCCTCACCATTCATAGAATTTACAGTGCAGAAGGAGGCCACTCGGTCCATCAAGCCTGCACCGGCCCTTGGAAAGAGCACCCTACTTAAGCCCACGCCTCCACCCAATGAAGCGTGGAGTATGGGTGGCACGGTAACACAGTGGCTAGCACTGTTCTTCACAGCGCCCAGTTCGATTCCCGGCTTGGGTCACTGTCTGCAGGGTCTGCACGTATCCCAGTGTCTGCGTGGGTTTCCTCCGGGTGCTCTGGTTTCCTCCCAGAAGTCCTGAAAGACGCTTGTTCGGTGAATTGGACATTTTCTTTTTCGAATTTAGGGGCAATTTAGTGTGTGTTGTGGGGTTGAAACCCACGCAGACACGGGAAGAATGCACAAACTCCACACAGACAGTGACCCAAGCTGGGATCAAAACCGGGTCCTCAGGGCTCTAGCAGCAGTGCTAACCACTGCGCCACCACGCTGCCCAGGTGAATTGGACATTCTGAATTCTCCCTCAGGCACCGGAGTGTGACGCGTGGGGATTTTCACAGTAATTTCATTGCAGTGTGAAACTTGTGCACTTGTGACACTAATAAAGGTTATTATTATCCCCGTAACCCAGTAACCGCACCTAACTTTCTGGACACTAAGGGGCAATCTAGCATGGCCAATCCGCCTAACCTGCACATCTTTGGACTGTAGGAGGAAACCGGGGCACCCGGAGGAAACCCACACAGACACGGGAGGAAGTGCAAACTCCGCACAGACAGTCACCCAAGGCCGGAATTGAACCCAAGTCCCTGGAGCTTGAGGGGGCAGTGCTAACCACTGTGTCACCCTCACTCCACTTGGGCCAACTATTCCTAGTTGCCGTTTGACACATTGCTCAACTTTGTTCTGCCATTCACACATTCCAATCTCTTTATGTGCCAATCTGAGCACTCACTTTGCCTTAATCACTATTTACATTCCCTTTGTCTTCTGTCCTTGACATCTTTGTCAATCTATTGCTGGCCCCCATCCAACCCCACCGCCCAACACCACCCCCTCCCCCCACTACAATATCAATCTGACTCCTTTCCAGATCTCTCCAACTTTGACAAAGAGTCATCCAGACTCGAAACGTTAGCTTCCTTCTCTCTCCACAGATGCTGTCAGACCTGCTGACATTGTCCAGTATTTTCTGCTTTTGTTTACGAATCAACCGCAGTTGCTGTGGGTCTGGAGTCACATGTAGGCCAGACTGGGTAAGGGCGGCAGATTTCCTTCCTTAAAGTACATGCCAGATGGGTTTTTATGACAATTGACAATGATTTAATTAGACTTTATCATTCCAGATTTTTATTGAATTCAAATTACACCAGCTGCCATGGTGGGATTCGAACCCAGGTCCCCAGACAATGACTGGGTCCCTGGGTGACGAGTTGAGTGATAATACCACCATGCCTCCTGTTTGATTACCAAAAAATACACATTTTTCAACCACAGGGTCCCAGAATTCTTCACAGACAATTAAGTACTTTTGAAGCGTGGTCACTGTTGCAATGTACAAAACACAATGTTGACCCAAGTACCACTATGGTTCTTTTTTATCCATTAACTTCAGCCAAATGCGACCCACGAGGGGCTGGTTTAGCACAGTGGGCTAAACAGCTGACTTGTAATGCAGACAATGCCAGCAGCGCGGGTTCAATTCCCGTACCGGCCTCCCCGAACAGACGCGGGAATGTGGCGACTGGGGGCTTTTCACAGTAACTTCATTGAAGCCGACTCGTGACAATAAGCGCTTATTATTATTAATTTTATTACAGCAACTGCGAGGATCAATCCCTACCATAAAATTAGCTTTGACTCTCCGGATTCATACAACTTTCCATTTAAACTGAGCCTTTAACAGCGTGGCCCCCACTCTGTTCCCACCAGAGCAATTGCCCAGCGGGTTTCCAAAGGCCATCACTCTGAATAATATCATTCTGCCTCGTTTGAAGGCAGTTTGTTGGAGCATTGGTCCAACACACACACAGCAACAATGTAACTCCGATTGGAAACCAATACAGAAAGGAGATACTGTGGACGCTGCCAACCTGGCCATTCTCTTTGTCACTGGTTTTCCATGGGGACTCCACCCACGTCCGTTGTCCTGTCCCCCTCCTCTTCTGTCTGAACCCTGGCTCCCAACTTTGTTCAGCTCGAATAAAACCCCAAACTCTCGTTTCCCCCTCCGCTAACGTCGCTATTTCCTGCTTCTCAGGAAGACTGGAGGGTACTTTGGTAAATAAAAGTTAACAAAAACTACAGCACACACACAGAGTACAGTAACTGGTGAAGCAGCAGAGTGGCTCGGAGTCAGGGGGACTGTTGAGATTCTCTGCTCTATCCCAGCCTCAATAAACAGGGTCTGCTTCAAGCTGACAGCCTGGTCCTGCTAAAGAGTTTGGCTGACACTCGGGAATGGACAGAACACAGAGACAAGTCATACCGTTCAGCAGCTCCCCAATAAAAACCGTCCTTCCACCTCTGAACTCGGTCTGAGCCAGCTGACTAGCGATCTTCTTATTAATCCTGCACACTCTCCTCCTGCTTTCTGCCTCTCCCCAGGATCAGGCTGTTGGCATCTCCGGAATAGATTCCCCGGCTGGTACAACAGGCGTTTTCACCCTTCTTTGCTGAGTCAATGTGTTCACACTCAGCTCTGCCCAGAGCCCAGCGTTTGGAGAGCGAGCCCTCAGCACCTTTGCGATGTGCAATCTGTGCTTCAAACGTGACAAGTCCTTTCACATTCCATTTACAACAGCTCCCACACAGAATCCATGTGCAGTAATTTCCAAAACCACCATAGCCCGGGGGGGGGGGGGGGGGAGAATGTACAACTTGCTGCCACGTGAGAGTTCAAGCCAGTCCTAGAAATGCATTTAAATTGAAGTTAGTCAAACAGAGGAGGGAGAGAGAGGGGGTGGGGGGAGGGTGGGGGTTACGCTGATAGGGCGAGATGAATGGAGGGGGAGGGGGGGGGGGGGTTGGAAATAAATCCTGGTGTTGGAAGCTGTCCAGAGAAGGTTCAGTTTCATTAGGGTGATCCCAGTCTGGAGGGATTTTCTCATGAGGACAGGTTGACAAAGTTGGGACTGTACTCATTGGAGTTTAAAAGAATGAGAGGGGGGGCAGCACGGTGGCGCAGTGGGTTAGCCCTGCTGCCTCACGCTGCTGAGATCCCAGGTTCGATCCCGGCTCTGGGTCACTGTCCGTGTGGAGTTTGCCCGTGTTTGCGTGGGTTTCACCCCCACAACCCAAAGATGTGCAGGGTAGGAGGATTGGCCAAAATTTATGTGGGGGGTTACTGGGTTACGGGGATGGGGTAGATACGTGGGCTTCAATAGGGTGCGCTTTGTAAGGGTTGGTGCAGACTCGATGGGCCGAATGGCCTCCTTCTGCACTGTAAATTCTATGATTCTATGGTCAGTTAATGTTGGAGTTAGATGAAGAGGAGGGGATTCATGAGTAGGTTGAGCCTGTACTCATTGGAGTTTCAAAGAATTGGACACATAGGATTCTCAGGGGGCTTGAGAGGGTAGATGCTGAAGTGGGTCGTCCACGTAAGACAGAGATAAGGAGGAGATTTGTCGTCAGAGAATCTCTGCAATACTTCACCCCAGGCGGCTGCCAGAGGCTGGGTCGTTAAGTATATTCAAGGTTGAAATGGACAGATTTTTAATCAAGGGTTATGGGGATAAGGCAGGAAAGTGGAGGACTATCGTTTCAGATCAGTCATGGTCTCATTGAACGATATAGAACATAGAACAGTACAGCACAGAACAGGCCCTTCGGCCCTCGATGTTGTGCCGAGCAATGATCACCCCACTCAAACCCACGTATCAATCCTATACCCGTAACCCAACAACCCCCCCCCCTTAACCTTACTTTTTAGGACACTACGGGCAATTTAGCATGGCCAATCCACCTAACCCGCACATCTTTGGACTGTGAGAGGAAACCGGAGCACCCGGAGGAAACCCACGCACACACGGGGAGGACGTGCAGACTCCGCACAGACAGTGACCCAGCCGGGAATCAAACCTGGGACCCTGGAGCTGTGAAGCATTTATGCTAACCACCATGCTACCATGCGGATGATGTGGAGATGCCGGCGGTGCTGGACTGGGGTGAGCACAGTAAGAAGTCTTACAACACCAGGTTAAAGTCCAACAGGTTTGTTTCAAACACGAGCTTATTGAACGATGGCGCAGACTCGATGGACTTCTGCTCCTACATCTCTTGGTTTAAAAGGGCCAGCATTGATCAACTGGGCCAAATGGCCTGTTAGTTTGCAGTGAAGCCAATTTGACTGCTGAGTATTTCCAGCATTTTCACTTTGCTATTTCAGACTTCTAGGCTATGCAGACCCACCAATCTCTACATTTGATCTTTACCTCATCCTCAAGACACTTTTTTTCAGCCTTAAGGGTATCCAATACTGAGGCATACTTACCTCTTCACTTGGCTTCTCAAATACAAAAATAAAAAAGTCTCCTTGAAACAAAGTGGAAACAAACTGTTCAGGTTAGAACTGCTCAGGTGAATGAGGTTAAAGTTGAGAAAACTGCCTCACAGATTAATGGTTTGATGGCACCGAATAGCCTTTCATTATAAATCACTAGCTGGGAGGGGGTCAATCCTCCTTTGAGTGCTTCAGAAATCTGTTGTAAATACAATACGTACAAATATTTAACAGATGCTAATCCAGTCTGGGCTGAGGTAAGAGTTTAGACAGACCACTTGAGGTAGATTGAAGTCATTGTCATTGAAGCATTTTGACAGACACTCCTGATGAATATAACATTAGCCTTATTTGCCTCTCAAAGGAACAACTTCACACCTGAAATGAAAGAGTTGAGGGGGTGGGGTGCTTTTTAAAGCAGTGTTTTTAAAATCTGAAATACAACATGGGTGCTGGAAATAATAATAATCTTTATTATTGTCACACGTAGACTCACATTAACACTGCAATGAAGTTACTGTAAAAAGCCCCTAGTCGCCACATTCCGGTGCCTGTTCGGGCACACAGAGGGAGAATTCAGAATGTCCAATTCACCTAACAAGCATGTCTTTCAGAACATGTAATAATAATAACTTATTGTCACAAGTAGGCTTCAATGAAGTTACTGTGAAAAGCCCCTAGTCACCACATTCCGGCGACTGTTTGGGGAGGCAGGTACAGGAATTGAACCCATGCTGCTAGTCTTGTTCTGCATTACAAGCCAGCTGTTTAGCCCACTGTGCTAACCCAACCCCGAGGAAACCAGTGCACCCGGAGGAAGCCCACGCAGTCACAGGGAGCATGCAGACTCAACACAGACAGTGACCCAAGCTGCTAATTGAACCTGGGACCCTGGTACTGTAAAGCAACGGTGCTAGCCACTGTGCTACCTGGCCGCGCACAGATCTGGTAGACTCTGTGGTCAGAGAAACAAAGTTATTTTAAAAATTTTGAGTGCCCAATTCATTTTTTTCCAATTAAGGGACAATTTAGTGTGGCCAATCCACCTACCCTGCACATCTTTGGGTTGTGGGGGCGAAACCCACGCAAACACGGGGAGAACGTGCAAACTCCACACGGACAGTGACCCAGAGCCGGGATTGAACCTGGAACCTCAGTTCCATGAAGCAGCAGTTAACAAAGTTAACATTTTGAGTCAAATATGAGTCTTCTTCAGCACTTTTCAGTTTTAATTTCAGATTTCCAGCATCTGTGTTTTGTCTTTATATCGTGTTATATTTAAGCACTTTTAACTGGTTACTTAAAACTGCATTCAACTTCAACGATAGAGTACCTCGTTTCACTTTGCAAGTTAGAGTGAAATCGTCCTGAAGGCAATTCCATTTGAGAATCACTCTGGGCCGTCACATTTCACTTACCTTGCACAAGGTTAGCATTGGTGTGAAGCTGAAACTACTTTGCACCTCACCCAGCCTGAACACGAATTCTGAACTACCGCACTCATTAGGGGCTTCAAACCCTTCCTTAAACTGTGTGTTTATTTCACATAGCTCTTCAGAACTTTCTGCCAGTTTACACAATAGGAACAGCACAATAATAGGTCAATGAGCCCAACAGGCCCAACTCTTCCCACCTTGACTCAAGACTGACCTTTCAATTTGCCTACATAAGTAAGCACCCAGTGCTGCAGCTTCCTCCCGGCAAGAGGTCTTTCTGCCGGGCAACATTCTAGCCCCAGGCACCAAAAAATCAGGAAGGGGTCTGTCAATGTAAGATATACATATGCAGAGTAGAATTAAAGACAGAATTCCTTCTTCAAGGAATAATCTTCATTCCCAGAACACCTCCAGCATACTAAACATCCCAAGATGCACTCACAAGTTGCTGTTGACACACACAGTGGAGGGGATATTATCACTCAACTAGCAACCAGGGACCCAGAGTAAGTACTCTGGAGCCCCAGGTTAAAACCCACTACAACAGTAGCAAAATTTGAATTACATTTAAAAATCTGCAGGTCTTATGATGACCATGTTGATTGTCATAAAAAACCATCTGGCAAATTAATTCCCTTTCATAGAATCCCTACAGTAGAGAAGGAGGCCATTCGGCCCATCAGGTTTTCACCGACCCTCTGCAAAAGCAACCTGCCTAGGCCCACACCCCCATCCTATCCCTCTCTTCCTTACCTGGTCTGGCCTACATGCAATTCCAGACCCACAGCAATGGTGTTGACTCTTAAATGGCCGAGCAAACAACTTAGTTCAAGGGCAATTAGGGATGGGCAATAAATGCTGGCCCAGAAAGCACCTCACATGTCTCAGAAATGAATAAATAAAACAAGTTAAGGGTAAAGTAGTAGCATGGAGAGAGGATTGGTTAATTGGTTGGCAATCAGTAGCTAGTGGTGTCCCTCAGGGATCAGTGTTGGGCCCACAATTATTCACAATTTACATAGATGATTTGGAGTTGGGGACCAAGGGCAATGTGTCCAAGTTTGCAGACTACACTAAAATGAGTGATAAAGCAAAAAGTGCAGAGGATACTGGAAGTCTGCAGAGGGATTTGGATAGTTTAAGTGAATGGGCTAGGGTTTGGCAGATGGAATACAACGTCGCCAAATGTGAGGTTATCCATTTTGGTAGGAACAGCAAAAGGGATTATTATTTAAATGCTAATATATTAAAACATGCTGCTGTGCAGAGGGACCAGGGTGTGCTGAGTCGCAAAAAGTTGGTTTACAAGTGCAACAGGTGATTAAGAAGTAGAATGAAATTTTGTCCTTCATTGCTAGAGGGATGGAGTTTAAGACTAGAGAAGTTATGCTGCAACTATATACGGTGTTAGTGGGGCCACACCTGGAGTATTGTGTTCAGTTTTGGTCTCCTTACCTGAGAAAGGACGTACTGGCGCTGGAGGGTGTGCAGAGGAGATTCACTAGGTTAATCCTAGAGTTGAAGGGGTTGGATTACGAGGAGAGGTTGAGTAGATTGGGATTGTACTCGTTGGAATTTAGGAGGGTGCAGGGGGATCTTATAGAAACATATAAAATTATGAAGGGAATAGATAGGATAGATGTGGGGTGGTTATTTCCATTGGCGGGTGAAAGCAGAACTAGGGGGCATACGGTGGCGCAGTGGGTTAGCCCTGTTGCCTCACTGCGCCGAGGTCCCAGGTTTGATCCCGGCTCTGGGTCACTATCCGTGTGGAGTTTGCACATTCTCCCTGTGTTTGCGTGGGTTTTGCCCCCACAACCCAAAGATGTGCTGGGTAGATGAATTGGCCACGCTAAATTTCCCCTTAATTGGAAAAAATGAATTGGGTACTCTAAATTTTTTTTAAAAAAAGAACTAGGGGGGCATAGCCTCAAAATAAGGGGAAGTAAATTTAGAACTGAGCTTAGGAGGAACTTCTTCACCCATAGGGTTGTGAATCTATGGAATTCCCTGCCCAGTGAAGCAGTTGAGGCTCCTTCATTAAATGTTTTCAAGATAAAGATAGATAGTTTTTTGAAGAATAAAGGGATTAAGGGTTATGGTGTTCGGGCCGGAAAGTGGAGCTGAGTCCACAAAAGACCAGCCATGATCTCATTGAATGGCGGAGCAGGCTCGAGGGGCCAGATGGCCTATTCCTGCTCCTTGTTGTTATGTTCTTATGTTCTAAATAATTTTATTTGTTCGAAAGTAGAGTTTAATTAATCATAGAATCATAGAACCACTAAGGGTTGTAAATCTTCCACAGTTTATCAATGATTCAACTTCTTGCTCACTAACTTTACCTGTATTCACTTACATTATGACTATATATCCATAAAGTAATGCCCCTGTGAAATAGAATGTCATTGTCTTCTGGAACACATTGTCTTCAAGCTTGCCACTGGCCTTTTTAAATAGAATAATTACAGTGCAGAAGGAGGTCATTTGGCACATCGAGTCTGCACCGACCATCTGAAAGAGCAACCTGCCTGGGCCCACGGCACTACCCCGTCCCCGTAACCCAATAATCCCATCTATCCACAGATCTCTCAAGGTTGCCACTCACGTGGATAGAGCCGTGAAGAAGGCTTATAGTATATTAGAGTTTATTAACAGGGGGCTTGAGTTTAAGAGCCGTGGGGTTATGCTGCAACTGTACAGGACCCTGGTGAGACCACATTTGGAGTATTGTGTGCAGTTCTGGTCACCTCATTATAGGGAGGATGTGGAAGCATTGGAAAGGGTGCAAAGGAGATTTACCAGGATGCTGCCTGGTTTGCAGGATAGGTCTTATGAGGAAAGGTTGAGGGAGCTAGGGCTTTTCTCATTGGAGTGGAGGAGGATGAGAGGCGACTTAATAGAGGTTTATAAAATGATGAGGGGGATTGATAGAGTGGACGTTCAGAGATTATTTCGTCGGGTGGATGTAGCTATTACAAAGGGGCGTAACTATAAGGTTCAGGGTGGGAGATACAGGAGGGATGTCCGAGGTAGGTTCTTTACTCAGAAAGTGGTTAGGGTGTGGAATGGACTGCCTGCTGTGATAGTGGAGTCGGACACTTTCGGAACTTTCACGTGGTTATTGGATAGGCACATGGAGCACACCAGAATGACAGGGAGTGGGATAGCTTGATCTTGGTTTTGGACAAGGCTCGGCACAACATCGAGGGCCGAAGGCCCTGTTCTGTGTTGTACTGTTCTATGCACATCTTTGGACATGAAGGGCCAATTTTGCACGGCCAATCCACCTAATCTGCACATTTTTTGATTGTGGGAGGAAACCAGAGCACCCGGAGGAAACCCACGCAGACACGGGGAGAATGTGTAAATTCCACATTGTCTGGCACAACAACTGCAATTTCAGCTTTGACAAAGGGTCATCTGGACTCGAAACGTTAGCTCTTTTCTCTCCCTACAAATGCTGCCAGACCTGCTGAGATTTTCCAGCATTTTCTCTTTGGTTTCAGATTCCAGCATCCACAGTCATTTGCTTTTATTCACTGTTCCCCTTCTCGTCATTTTTGTAAAGCTACTCAAGAACGATCAGTCCCTGGGGCAGTGGTTAGCGCTGCTGCCTCACGGCGCCGAGGTCTCAGGTTCAATCCCGGCTCTGGGTCATTGTCCGTGTGGAGTTTGCACATTCTCCCGTGTTTGCGTGGGTTTTGCCCCCACAACCCAAAGATGTGCGGGGTAGGTGGATCGGCGACGCTAAATTGCCCCTTAATTGGAAAAAAATAATTGGGTACTCTAAATTTTTCTATCAAAAAAAAAGAATGATCAGTTCCACTGACTTATTTATTTTTCCCAGGTCAGTAAATTCAAGCATCTGGTGTCTTCTTCGTGTTTTTTTTCCCCAAATCATCCTCAAGGTCCCCGTACTTGTTATTTGTCAGCTATGTCCTTGTTACAATCTCTTTGGTGCCATTGCAACTGCTTCCCACGTCCTCCCTTTGCAGAAGTATGTATCCAATTGGAGTGAGCGTTTGGCATATTTCCATCTGGTTAAATTTTCCCAGGAACCTAATTTTAGACAGCATGACACAATAGTTTGTACAAAACATACACAGGTAAATAATGTTTTACATAATACCAATTTACCTGAAATACCAGTTTTATGGACACGCTTGCTGACTTGTCTGGATTATGATGGGTAGTCTCCTTCCCATAGTGGGTGGATTTACATCGGTGATTGATCATCTTCAAACACAGTCAGCACTGGTGGACTTGTGTCAATTTACTTCTTCCCAGAAGCTGCAGGTTTAACCATGAGAGTTCTGGGCTGGTCAGTGCTGTACCCCCTCCACACAGACTCACATTGCTGATTGGGTCAATTAGGCCGCAGAGTCCAAGTCACAGGATAAAATGTATTTTAAAAATAGAGAGACAGAGAGGCTGTCAGCTTCACTGTTGAACTTCCTGCTGAGAGTTTAGGAGCATTTGCCTTGTTAAAATGATCATTAAACCGATGATATCACATAGATGGTATCATTACTGTAATGTTGTGGAGATGCCGGCGTTGGACTGGGGTGAGCACAGTAAGAAGTCTTACAACACCAGGTTAAAGTCCAACAGGTTTGTTTCAAACACGAGCTTTCGGAGCACGGCTCCTTCTTTAGGTGAATGGAAAGGCTTGTTCCAGAAATGTTTATATAGACACAGTCAGAGATGCCCCGGAATGCGAGCACCTGCAGGCAATCAAATCATCAAAGATGCAGAGAGAGAGGTAACTCCAGGTTAAAGAGGTGTGAATTGTCCCAAGCCAGTTCAGTCGGTAGGCCTCTGCAAGTCCAGGCTTGTTGGTGGGGGCCGAATGTAATGCGACATGAATCCCAGATCCCGGTTGAGTCCGCATTCATGCGTGCGGAACTTAGCTATAAGTTTTTGCTCAGCAATTTTGCGTTGTCGCGTCTCCTGAAGGCCTCCTTGTAGAATGCTGACCCGGAGATCAGAGGCTGAATGTCCTTGACTGCTGAAGTGTTCCCCAACTGGAAGGGAACAGTCCTGCCTGTTGATAGTTGCACGATGCCCGTTTATTCGTTGTCGCAGTGTCTGCATGCGACTATCAACAGGCAGGACTGTTCCCTTCCAGTTGGGGAACACTTCAGCAGTCAAGGACATTCAGCCTCTGATCTCCGGGTCAGCATTCTACAAGGAGGCCTTCAGGAGACGCGACAACGCAAAATTGCTGAGCAAAAACCTATAGCTAAGTTCCGCACGCATGAATGCGGACTCAACCGGGATCTGGGATTCATGTCGCATTACATTCGGCCCCCACCAACAAGCCTGGACTTGCAGAGGCCTACCGACTGAACTGGCTTGGGACAATTCACACCTCTTTAACCTGGAGTTACCTCTCTCTCTGCATCTTTGATGATTTGATTGCCTGCAGGTGCTCGCATTCCGGGGCATCTCTGACTGTGTCTATATAAACATTTCTGGAACAAGCCTTTCCATTCACCTGAAGAAGGAGCCGTGCTCCGAAAGCTCGTGTTTGAAACAAACCTGTTGGACTTTAACCTGGTGTTGTAAGACTTCTTATCATTACTGTAGGAAGTGGCTTTTACAGGAAGAATGCAACTTCAAACTGACACAACACAGAACTCTTGGGCACAATATACACATGATTTGGCGGAGGCAGGTTCCTTCTAACTTTGCCATAATTTCGGAACTGCAATTCACTTCCCCATTGCCTTTACCTCTTCCGCTAACTCCGAACCCCCAAATCACCTATCACCGCCCCACTCCTTAACACGCTTGAAGATGCCGTTTCCTCAGAAAGGATACATTTATTAATATTCCAGCCCTTACATGGTTTACAGGCAGGAATCCCTTACCCTCACCAAAGCCATCCCACTCAGCTATACAGTCCACCACCCGTCCTGTCCAAACTGACCCCACACAGTATCCTGCTCATCACGTCCGATCCTCCCCCACTACCACAATACCAGTTTTAAGGAAAACCGTTCTTTACAGAATGAACTCGGTCCCGGTCCATTTCGTAAAAACGGGATTTACCCCGAATATACAGAAAAAGATCAAATGCCTTACATTTAAACAACCCTTGCACACCTCGGACCATCACACCAACGGGACATCACATGGTAACACAGTGGTTAGCACTGTTGCTTCACAGCATCAGGGTCCCAGGTTCAATTCCCAGCTTGGGTCACTGTCTATGCGGAGTCTTCACGTTCTCCCCCGTGTCTGCGTGGGTTTCCTTTGGGTGCTCCGGTTTCCCCCCGAAAGCATGCTATTAGGTAATTTGGACATTCTGAATTCTCCCTCTGTGTACCCGAACAGACGCCAGAATGAGGCGACACGGGGGTTTCTCACACTAACAGGGGCTGGTTTAGCACAGGGCTAAATCACTGGATTTTAAAGCAGGCCAAGGCAGGCCAGCAGCACGGTTCAATTCCCGTACCAGCCTCCCCGAACAGGCGCTGGAATGTGGCGACTAGGGGCTTTTCACAGTAACTTCATTTGAAGCCTACTTGTGACAATAAGCGACTTTCATTTCATTCCCCTGCAGCATGGTTGCACAGTGGTTAGCACTGCTGCCTCACAGCGCTAAGGTCCCAGGTTCCATCCCGGCTCTGACAATAAGCGATTTTCATTTCATTTCCACCTTATTGCAGTGTTAATGTAAGCCTACTTGAGACAATAAAGATTATTATTATAAGTGATTTTCAGCAAACAAAATGCATTTTTAAAAGTCTGGTGTCTACCTCACCTAATGTAGAAGACATGGAAACCAATTCAATTGTGAACAGCGAACAGATAATGTCCAGGTTGTCTGTTCTCAGTGATGTTGATTGAAGGATAAATGTGATCCCTGGTTTTGTGTGCTCTGCAATAAATAAATATGGTACGTTTCAGGATCTCGGGATGTCCCAAGGGATTTCCCAGCCAAAAGGGTACGCACTGGCAAGGAAACCCTGCAGCCAATTTTCTCATCGTAGGGTCCCACAAACTTGAAATAACTGACTAAATATTCAGTTTCAGTGATGTTAATTAAGGGATAAATGTTGACCAGGACACAAGGTTCCTCGCCCTACACAGAAACATGTCCATTTCGGAGGGCAAACAGGGCCTCAGTTTAACCTCTCACTCAAAAAAACGATGGTACCCGCCGCCGACAGTGCAAATCTCCGGAGTGGGACTTGAACCCTCAGCCTTCTGAGTTAGAGACCTGAATGAGTTCTTACTCTTTCTCTCCTCCACATCCTGGTATTTTCTTTCACTGAAACTCTCGTCTCATTAAAGCTTTGCTGTCATATCCAGGTCAGGACCAGGTTCTACTCTCCCAACACCCTGCATCAGCTCCGAGGGCCAACCCACCCCCCCCCCCCAAACTCCCGATAGTGTGCAGACTCCTCAAGCAATCACTGTCACCTCCTCCAGCCTTACAAACCTGAGATCTCAGCCTAACTCTCATCCTACATATCCATGGCGCCCTTCATCCCACGACTGAAAGCGATGGCATCAGCCATCTAGATCGTAAAGTCCAGCATTTCATCCCGAAACCTCTCCTTTCTGGTCCTCTTACAAACCCAGGCTTTCAGACACCTGGACCATGGATCCATAGAAAGTTATGGCACAGAAATAGGCCATTTCAGCCCATTGTGTCTGGGACATCCAAAATTTTAAAAAGTGAAAAAGAAACTAGCTGCTAATGTTGCTTTCTCGAGTCTGTGCCTTTTTATTGTGTATGAATTTTTATCGTCTCTTAATGCTCCTGTGAAACATCTTGGAGTGTTTTCCCACATTCAAACTGCCTTATCGGTGTAAGTTGTTGTTCATTCATTTTTTTTAATTAATAATTTTTATTGAAATGTTTACAAAATACAAAATATAAACATCTTAACTCTATTAACGTACAACCGCAGTAATACCCCATAAACAATGCCCCCCAGCTTCAAGAGCAACTTCAAACAAAAGGAAGAAACAAAAACAAAGAAAAAGAAAAAAGAAAAAAAAACAAACAAAGGAGAGAGATAGCACCCTCCACAAACCCTTGTGCACAGTTCTCCCTCCCCCCAATCCTTAATTCATTTTTTTTTAGATTACCCCATCATTTTTTTCCAATTAAGGGGCAATTTTGTGTGGCCAATCCACCTACATTTTTGGGTTGTGGGGGCGAAACCCACGCAGACACAGGGAGAATGTGCAAACTCCACACAGACAGTGACCCAGAATGGAACCTGGGACCTCAGCGCCGTGAGGCAGCTGTGCTAACTATGAGGCCACCGTGCCGCCCTAGTTGTTGTTCATTCATGATATCCATCTATTTGTGGCCATTCCATTCCATTCACCTGGCTTCTGTTTTTCTACAAGTTCAGGTGTGACGCTCCCAAATCAGGACACAATTTCAAAGCGGTGAACTTTTTCTACTTCTAAAGATTCTACTTGGAAGCGGCACGGTGGCGCAGTGGTTAGCACTGCTGCCTCATGGCACGGGGTACCCAGGTTCAATCCCGCCCCTGGGTCACTGTCCGTGTGGAGTTCACACATTCTCCCCATGTCTGCGTGGGTCTCACCCCCACAGACAGTGACCCAAGCGGGAATCTAAACAAACTATTTATTATAAAGAATAGACTATGTACAGAGTATAAGAAATGTGCTGCTGACTACTTCAACACCAGTTCCAGCCTGGCTGGCAACACCTACACTCAGCTCCAGGGTTCGCGCTCTCTGCCTAGTTGGCCGATTGGTCACATGGCCCCAAAACCTCATCCCACTCCTCTTAAAGGGGATCACTACTCCATTCCTCCCCCCTCAAGTCCCTTATTACCATGTTCAAACAAAAGTTAAACCATTTATAACAAAGCAACAATAAACAAGTTACTTAACACAGTCCATCATAAGGTCAGCTCGTCAGGGGACTCTCTCTTCCGCTGGGAGCAACGTCGTTCAGCAGGTGGTGTCTCAACAGCCGAGGTAGCTTCATTTTGACTTCCAGAAATTGGACTCTCAACTTGTATCTGTGTTTCTTACGTCTCCAGTTCCTGCAGGAACACGACTTGGTCCTTCCTCAGGTTGACTTGCTTCTGTGCTTGCTTCACTCGCTGGAACATTACTGGCAGGTAAATCGGAGCACGCCGCCTCACTGGTTCTCTGTGTGACTCGCTTCTTCTCAAGTGGCCTAAATGCCTTTTTAGAATTTGATCTTGAACTTCCACCTCATCCGATACCGGGCCTGTTCTGGCGCGACCACACCTGGGGCTCAACTCAGCCCAGCCCCAATTTTTTAAAACTACATCATCTACTTTGAATGTTGTAGCAATCTGGGATGGCCAGTTACAAAGGATCCCGGGAAATATGGCCACCTGCAAAGGACCATGGGAAATATGGTCAACCCAGGACTCAGACGCTCAGAACTTATGGCAACTCAGATAACTAGACGCTATCGAAACCCCCAGCTACTTTGCATTCTAATGGCCCATTTCCCCAGAACAAAAGACCTGCACTCAGGTAACAGATACAGAAACAGACTCATCGGCGCCACTCCCTTGCTCAAAGAGCCCAAAAGCCAAGGTCAATGACCGCTCAGGACACGCCCCCCATCAAGGCACCCGCCCCTTTATTGGCCAAAATCGAAGGCAGCAATCGAAGCCTGCTGAATTATTGGGTCCAAAGCTAAGGACCGCCCAAAGAGCGCGAAAGCCCAGAAGGGTAAAGAGAGACACTGCCATGTGTTCGGTCTCCCTTGGCCCGGCGCCCGGTCTCTCTTGGCCCCGACCTACGCCTAAAACCAAGTGTAGCATTCACGACCAGAAGACAAGTTCAAGACTAACGATCGCTACCAGACGGATGAACCCAGCAGAAACGAAGTCACTTCTCCAGACCCAGCCACGCAAGATCCGAAAAAAGACCTTGTTCCTCTGCATAAAGCCGGGTGCCTGAAGTTAAGTACAGGTTGTTCTAGTGTTAGGTGTAATTTAGCTTGTAGTGTTTTATGTTGCATGTCAAAGTAATTCTTGTGTGTAAATAAACTATCATTGAACTTGAACTAACTAACTAGTTGTTTGGTCTTTGATCGATATCCAGTAAAACCTTGTAGTGGTATAATTTGATACCTGGCGACTCTGAAAAGCAATATCATCATTGATAACTGTAATATCAGCATCCAGTTAAAAAGAGCAACATTATTGGTGTCTCCGGTGCCGACTGGCAACAATGTCCTTCCAGTGGTTGGCACAGTGGTTAGCACTGCTGCCTCACAGCTCCAGGGATCCGAGTTCAATTCCAGCCTTGGGTGACTGCCTGTGTTGAGTTTGCACTTTCTCCCCGTGTCTGCGTGGGTTTCCTCCAGTTTCCACTCACAGTCCAAAGATGTGCAGGTTTGGTGGATTGGTCATGTTAAAATTGCCCCATGGTGTCCAAAAGGTTAGGTGGGGTGAATGGGTTACTGGGATAGGGTGGAGGTGTGGGCATAAGTAGGGTGCTCTTTCCAAGGGCCAGTGCAGACTCGATGGGCCAAAAGGCCTCCTTCTGCACTGTAAGTACTATGATTCTATTGTTGAATCGCAGTTCTTCTTTTGAACACTTTGCTTTTTCTCCACTCTCCCCGCTAAATTGGGAAAGACCAGCTCTAACATAGTCCTCATACGCCTGCCCATCAGCAACTCGGCAGGTATAACTCCAGTGGTCATGTGTGACAGTGTCCGGCAGCACAGTGGCGCAGTGGGTTAGCCCTGCTGCCTCACGGTGCCAAGGTCCCAGGTTCGATCCCAGCTCTGGGTCACTGTCCGTGTGGAGTTTGCACATTCTCCCCGTGTTTGCGTGGGTTTCAACCCCACAACCCAAAAGATGTGCCGGCCAGGTGGATTGGCCAGGATAAATTGCCCATTAATTGGAAAAATGAATTGGGTATTCTAAATTTTAAAAAAAAAATGTGTGGATTGTCCTACAAGGAATGAGGAAATGTGCCAATTATATCTGCAGAGATGCTGGTGGCTGCTTTTTACTGGCTGCCCTCTCAGCGCGTCCATTAGGTCAGGGCTAGTAAGGTGCAGCATGTATATGTTTAATGCCATTGCATGAGAAAATGTTGGAACTCTTTGCTGGTAAACACTGTTCCATTGTATGAAACCAACACCTCCAACAACCCATGGGTGGCAAAACTTTGTCTCTTTTCCACTGTTGCAAAATAAGCCGTGGACTTCATTTCATAAATATCCACCCATTTGGAGTGTGCGCCCACTCTAACTAGGAACATCGTACCCATAAATGGGCCCATAAAGTCCACAAGATTTCACCCATGACTGACCTGACTGTTCCGAAGGGTGCAACGTAGCTGCGAATGGTAACTTCTGTTGCACCTGGCATTGGCCACAATGCTTAACCATGCTCTCTATATCTGCATCTATCCCAGGCCGCCAAACGTAACTGCGAGCCATCATTTTCACCTTGGATACACCTGGGTGGGCGCTGTGTAATTCGGCAAGTAACAACTTCCTGCCAGGCATGGGGGCAACCATCCTGGACCCCCCCCCCCCCCCCCCCCCCCCCCCCCAGGAGGAAGCCAGCCACCACTCAGTTCATCTTTCCTTGTTTGAAAAGGTCTTCTAGCTGTTCAGCCATTTGAATAATATCAGATCTCGGTCCAGTGTTTGCTCTGCTGCAGACAGATAGCGCATCGAGAAAGTTCAAAGCTCAAGGGTCATTTCTGGTGGCACTGCTGGGGGCAGCGTACTTTCCAGCAATGGGAGACGGTTTGAGACGTCTGCATTTGATATATGTGTCCCTGGCTGGTAGGAAGGTGTATTCATAGACGGCCAACAATAAAGCCCAATCCTTGCAGACGCTTTTGGAGAGATTGCCTTATCTTCTCTATGCAGTCTGTTCATGTAACATGTCTCTATAGGTGTGGAGATGCCACCGTTGGACTGGGGTGGACACAGTAAGAAGTCTTACAACACCAGGTCCAACAGGTTTGTTTTGATTCACCGGAGGAAGGAGCAGTGCTCCGAAAGCTGGTGAGTCGAAACAAATCAGTTGGACTTTAACCTGGTCTTGTAAGACTTCTTACTGTCTCTATAGGGGCAGCACAGTGGTTAGCACTGGGATTGCGGCGCTGAGGACCTGGGTTTGAATCCCGGCCCTGGGTCACTGTCCGTGTGGAGTTTGCACATTCTTCCTGTGTCATAGAACATAGAACATTACAGCGTAGTACAGGCTCTTTGGCCCTCGATGTTGTGCCGACCTGTGAAACCCCTCTAAAGCCCTATTCCCTTATCGTCCATATGCCTATCCAATGACCATTTGAATGCGTTTAGTGTTGGCGAGTCCACTACTAAAAAATCCACGACAGAACCCGAACCTGCAATCTTCTGATGTCATCACCAGATTCACCGAAGTCAGACGCCGTATCCATTAGGCCACGCTGCCACCGCCTTTTTTAAAAATAAATTTGAGTTCCCAATTCATTTTTTCCAATTAAGGGGCAATTTAACGTGGCCAATCCACCCAGTCTGCACATCTTTGGGTTGTGGGGGCGAAACCCTTGCAAACACGGAGAGAATGTGCAAACTTCACATGGACAGTGACCCAGAGCCGAGATCGAACCTGGGACCTTGGTGCCATGAGGCAGCAGTGCTAACCCACTGTCCAAACCATGTGTGTCACCCCCACAATCCAAAGATGTGCAGGTTCGGTGGATTGGCTACGCTAAATTGCCCCTTAATTGGAAAGAAAATAATTAGATACTCTAAAAAAAAAATTTAAAACTTGTCTCTATAGAGTGTCAACTGATGAAGCAGACAATGGACACTTCTTACCAAACATCCCTTACAACCTGAATCTTTATTCATAACTGAACATTAAAGCATTTAACATACACCGAACTCTCTATTCGTATCACTAAACCGATGGAATAAGACTTAGAGCAATCTCAAGTCTCATGACTTGGGTTTAGATATTACCAAAACGAGCCGAGTTGATCAGGCTCACGTTGGAGGTTGGTGATGGTCTCGATTGTAGCTCAGGGTGCTCTTCATAATGGTTAGTCCTAAGGTATTGCTGCAAAGGTTCTGAACCTCTTCCCTCTTATAGGGTTTCGTCCAGTTTTCAGAATGTTCCAAGATGTGCTTGGACACTGTGCCTCAAAACCCGCATGACCCGATGTTTGACATCGTCAATTCAACGTCGTTAATTCAGTGACCATTGTAAACAGGACGTATCTGCTTCATTGTTCCAGTTATCAGGTCCTTTGTTTAGTAACCTCCCTGATCACATCAATTTCACGTTAGGTAGCTGCTTGTAAGCGATCTTGTTCCTGTCTCTGATGATCTGCAGCCACCTCTCTTTTCACAGGTTTGAGGTCAACTGTGGGATTGTCAAGCCAGCATGGTGGCGCAGTGGTTAGCATTCACGGCGCTGAGGTCCCAGGTTCGATCCTGGCCCCGGGTCACTGTCCGTGTGGAGTTTCCACATTCTCCCCATGTCTGCGTGGGTCTCACCCCCGCAACCCAAAAAGATGTGCAGATTAGGTACAGTGGTCACGCAAAATTGGAAAAAGAAGAATTGGGCATTCTAAATTTATTTTAAAAAGCTGTGGGATTATCCATTTTCCCAGAATGTTCTGAAACCTGTCTGTTCGTCCATAGTGAGGGATTATGATGAATGAATATGATAGGGCAGCACGGTAGCGCAGTGGGTTAGCACTGCTGCCTCGCGGCACCAAGGTCCAAGGTTCGATCCTGGCTCTGGGTCACTGTCCGTGTGGAGTTTGCACATTCTCCCCGTGTTTGCGTGGGTTTCGCCCCCACAACCCAAAAGATGTGCAGGCCAGGTGGATTGGCCACGCTAAATTGTCCCTTAACTGGGAAAAATGAATTGGGTACTCTAAATTTTTTTTTTAAAAGAACTAGGGGGGCATAGCCTCAAAATAAGGGGAAGTAGATTTTAAACTGAGTTTAGAAGGAACTTCTTCACCCATAGGGTTGTGAATCTAAGGAATTCCCTGCCCAGTGAAGCAGTTGAGGCTCCTTCATTAAATGTTTTCAAGATAAAGATAGACAGTTTTTTGAAGAATAATGAATAAATGAATTGGGTACTCTAAATTCTTTTTTAAATGAGTGACTTTGATGAGTTATTACAGTCAAATGCCGGTCATAAACATACTGGTGAGGGTGGCATGTGGCGCAGTGGACAGCACTGGGACTGCGGCGCTGAGGACCCAGGTTCGAATCCCGGTCCCGGGTCACTATCCGTGTGGAGTTTGCATATTCTCCCCGTGTCTGCGTGGGTTTCACCCCCACAACCCAAAGCTGCGCAGTCTAGGTGGATTGGCTATGTTAAATTGCCCCTTAATTGGGAAAACAATAATTGGGTACTCTAAATTTCTAATAAATAAATAAACATACTGGTGGAATTTTTTCTCCCGGAAAATGACGACCATCCCCTCTTTCTCGAACCGTGAGTGTGTATTCTCTGCATTACTTCAGGGCCCCTGCAGTGTAGCCAATTCATTTCTGACCTGTCATTCAGTTTATGTGACAGTAAGAGTGACTCACATGAGGAAGGAGCTGCACTCCGAGAGCTAGTGACTGTAAACAAACCTGTTGGACTTTAACCTGGTGTTGCAAGACTTCTTACTGTGCTCACCCCAGTCCAACGCCGGCATCTCCACATCACAGTTTGTGACAGACAGTTCCATTTCCATAAGGAAATGCATCATAAGTGAGAATGATTTCTTCACAAGGATTGAGGTGGGTTAAAAGGCAGCTTGACTGTAGCGTTTGCTTCACTGGCCTGAAGGCTTCTTTTTGCTGCGCCTTCCAGTACCACCTTTGGTGTTTTTTAAATAATGCTTGATAAAGTTACCAGCATCAGAGACAAGTTTGGAATGAATCTCTAACAGTAATTTACCATTCCGAAGAAAGAATTTAGCTCTGGTGTATTCTCCTTAATGGCCCCAATCTTCCCTTCCATCAGATACAATCCTTGTGCATCCACTTTAAAACCCAAATAAGTCACCTGAAAAGTACATTTCCCTCTTTTTGGTCTTACTCTGGCTTTCTGGAACCTTTTTAAAACCTCCTCCAGCTTTGTTAGGTTCTCCTCTTCTGTGGCTCCCGTGATTAGCACATCATCCAAATCGACGACTACTGTAGGCAAATCTTGCAATAGACTCTAGATGAAAAGGCTGGTTTAGCTCAGTGGGCTAGACAGCTGGTTTGTGATGCAAAACAAGGCCAGCAGCGCGGGTTCAATTACCGAACAGGCACCGGAATGTGGTGACTAGGGGCTCTTCACAGTAACTTCATACTTGTGACAATAAAAGGTTATTATTATATTATTATTGTACATTGAAAAATTACACAAGCAAACAAGACTCTAAATGGCAATCTGGTGCAGTCCCTTGATGTATATTAATAGTGTCAAAGCCCCTGGAAGTGTCATCCAGCTCTAGCTGCTGGTACACATGACTCATGTCTAACTTGGTGTATGTTAGACCCCCAGCCAGCTTTGTGACCAAGCCCACTGTTTTAGGTATAGGGTACATGTATAATTTTGCTGCCTGGTTTATTGCTACATTATTATGGTGCTATCCAACTTGACTACTGGCACATTGGGAGCTGCCCACTCCGTAAATTGCACAGGCTTTATGATACCCTAATCTTCTAATTGTCTAGGTTCAGTCTCCACCTTCTCATGCAACGAATGAGGCACAGGTCTGGCTTTGTAGAATTTTGGTGTAGCCTCCGGATCCACAAGAACTTTGGTTTTTAAGCCCAATCCTTTTTGAAATACCTTCATGGGCCTTCATGTAGGCCCCCTTCGATAACTTTAAAACTTTATAGCCAATTTAGATCAATTTCCTGAACCCAATCTCAGCCCATCAAACTTGGTCCTTGGCCCGGAACAATTCAGGGCAGTTGGGCAGATTACTGCCTGTAACATACATGTGTTGTTGTTGTTCCCAAGATCTGTACAGTTTCTCCCGTATACGTAGCCAGCTTGATGGTCGTAATTTCTAATCTCAGGGATTGGGCCATTCCCTGTAGGTATCGATAAATTTGCTTTACCTCTACTATGGCGGATACTCCTGTATCGACCTCTATTTTGACTGGACCATTGTTGACCATCGGTATTATTGAGATAGGGGCTACTGTTCCCACCTTAATATTATTCAATTCAACTACATTTGGTCCCCCTTCAGAAATACTTTCAATCCTGGAATCTTTGCCCTGCTAACACTGGGCAGGCCCTGCTTGATCTTCCCATATGTTCCTTTTCTTTTTTTTTAAATTTAGAGTACCCAATTCATGTTTTGCAATTAAGGGGGAATTTAGCGTGTTCAATCCACCTACCCTGCACATCTTTGGGTTGTGGAGTCGAAACCCACGCAGACACGGGGAGAATTTGCAAACACCACACGGACAGTGACCCAGAGCCGGGATCGAAACTCGGATCTCGGTGCCGTGAGGCAGCAATGCTGACCACTGTGCCACCGTGCTAACCATTGTGCCACTGTGCTGCCCCTCTCATCTGTCCCTTTTCTGCCACAGACATAACACACAGCTTCCTTGAACCTACACTTCTCCTGGGGGTGGTTTCCCCCACATTGATACCACTTCACAAATCTTGGTTTGTTGGCCAAATCTCTTGTACATCTGCACTCCCTCAGGCCCTGCATTTCTTTGCTCACCAAACCCCGTGCCTTCATCCTTGGCACTGCTGCCATTAGCGGCTTTCCTGCAAACCTGGTTAACCTCGCCATGGTGGCGAAGGTCGGCCGGCGTGGGCGGTGAAGGTAGGCCAGCGTGGGCGGTGAAGGTTGGCCAGCGTGGGCGGTGAAGGTTGGCCGGCGTGGGCGCGATGGTCAGCCGGCGTGGGCGGTGAAGGTTGGCCAGCGTGGGCGGTGAAGGTCGGTCAACGTGGGCGGTGAAGGTCGGTCGGCGTGGGCGGTGAAGGTTGGCCGGCGTGGTTGGCAAAGGTCAGGCAGCGTGGGTTGCGAAGTCGGCCGGTTGGTAAAAATGAGTCCCGGGCAAAAAGGTTTGGTAAAAAAACTGCTTTCAAGGACATTAATATGTTAGCGGGGTTTTAGGTAGGGAGCTGGGTGTAAAAGGAGAGGGGGTGGGACGAATGTTAATTTTGTCTGTTTGGGGGCGGCAAGTGGCACAGTGGTCAGCACTGGGACTACAGCGCTGAGGACCCAGGCTCAGTTCCCGGCCCTGGGTCACTGTCCGTGCGGAGTTTGCACATTCTCCCTATGTCTCACACCACAACCCAAAGATGTGCAGGTTAGGTGGATTGGCCACGCTAAATTGCCCCTTAATTGGAAAAAATAAATAATTGGGTACCCTAAATTAAAAACAAAATTGTGTTTGGTTGCTGTTGTTGTTTCTGTTCTGTGTATATTTGAAAATACCTCCAATAAAATATTTTTCAAAGAAAATTGAAAAATTATAAATTTCTACATATTAAAAACATCCAAGGATATGAGGATGGTGCAGGAAAACATGCCATGAACTCACTGAGTGACAAGCACAAAGGTCTGTGCCTGCTCCTATTTTGTTTGTTCATTCTTTCCCCAACTCACTGCAATTTGTTTCTCCAGGTATTTATCCAGTTCCCTAGGGCAGCACAGTAGCACAGTGGGTAGCACTGCAGCCTCACGGCGCTGAGGTCCCAGGTTCGATCCCGGCTCTGGGTCACTGTCCGTGTGGAGTTTGCACATTCTCCCCTTGTTTGCGTGGGTTTCGCCCCCACAACCCAAAGATGTGCAGGGTAGGTGGATTGAACATGCTAAATTGCCCCTTAATTGTAAAAAATGAATTGGGTACTCTAAAATTTAAAAAAAAGTAGCCAGTTCCCTTTAGAAGGCTATAATTAAATCTATATCTGCCACAATATCAGGTATTCTAAATCCAAACCACTCATTGCACAAGAAAGCTTTTCCTCAAGGTACCTCTGGCTCATTGTTGGCTCCACACACCTACAAAATAGCAAGCTCATTTGCTTATATAACTGCCACTGCGCAAAACAAATCAGAGAGAAAAAGTATTTTTCCACTCTTACTTATTTATTTTTTCAAGGCATGTAGGCGTTACTGGCATTTGGGTCAGCATTTAATGCCTATCCCTAATTGCTCTCGTGAGGATGGTGGTGAGCTGCCTTCTTAAACCGCTATAGTCCATGTAGTGTAGGAACACCCACAGTGCTGTGAACAAAGGTGGTTTTTAAACACCAGTTTTCTTCCTCCCGACCTCTTTTTAACATTGTGGTTCTGGATGTCACAGTGTCACGTGGCCACATTATGCTGGTGTGACCTAGGTATAGAGACTACCGCGGGGCTCAGTGCTAGCAAGTCGTGACATGAGTCAGAATGTTGCGGGGGGTGGGGGAGGGGGTGTTTAAATAGCATTCTGGGACATGTGCCCCTAATCTACAGTGACCCTCCGGGGCAGTAATGGGGGCATTGAGCAGAGCCAGAAGTGCCACATTTTAAGCTGAGACACAATCCCAAGTTCTCTTTGCCTGCTTGAGTGCATTCCACTGTTTCAGAAAAACAGGGCTGTCAGAAGAAAATATACATTTCCCTGGTTTGTTTAATGTCAGGTAGTTTTAGTTATCTACAGTCCTCCGCTCTACCAAAGCTGAGCTATTGAAGGGGAGCTCTAATGTAAGGCAGTTAACTAGCTGGATTAGTGACAGCTGAGAAAACTGCCCGATTGAAATGCATGACCGGCAGACATTGTAGATTTTATCAATGTGTGCTAAATTCGTTTTTGCAACACATTCTCCCCGTGTCTGCGTGGGTTTCATCCCCACAACCCAAAGATATTCAGGGTAGGTATTTTGGCCATGCTAAATTGCCCCTTTAGTGGGAAAAAATAATTGGGTGCTCGAAATGCATTTTATTTTAAAATTGTTTTTGCAGAAATTACATACCAAATATTGTGTTATTCTGTTGCTTTACAGCGCCAGCGATTGGAGGCTCTGGGTGGTCAGGCTCTGGGCGAGTGCTACCCTGGCAGTGCTTTTTATAAAAATAAATTTAGAGTACCCAATTCTTGTTTTTCCAATTAAGGGGCAATTTAGCGTGGCCAATTAATCTACTCTGCACATCTTTGGGTTGTGGGGGTGAGATCCACGCTGACACGGGGAGAATGTGATACCGGGCAGTGCCAAGGTACCCAGGTGGCATCTTGTCCATGCAAGGGATCGGGCCCGGGGTGCCATGCCCTTATGAGGTGGGATGAGGAGAGCTCAAGGACTCCCTAATCGGTAAGTTGAGGCATTGGGGGGATCCGGGAGTCACTGAGCTTCTCAGTGCAGGAAATGAAGGAACGTTTGGCTCCGCCAGGGGCCTTCCTCGCCGAGGCCCAAAAAATCCCGTTTAATCGCGGGGTCGTTACCGCTGCACGGCCTTTTGGCTAAGATCAAGAGTCAGATCAAACACAGAATGAGGTGCAATGCCTTTTTTTGTCAGCTTGGATCTTGTGTCTCTCTTGTGGAGACCTTGGCTGGGATTCTCCCTTCTGGGGACTAAGCCCCCACACAGGCAGGAAATCCGGCGGCAACGACTCCGGCGCCAACAGCCCCCCAAGGTGAGGAATTCTTACCTTTCTAGGGGGCTAGGTGGGCGCTGGAGGGGTTGGCACCTCTCCAGCCGGTGCTGAACTCCATGCGAGTTCACGCATGCGCAGACCGGCCGGTGTATTTTCGCGAATGCGCAGGGGGGGTTCTCTTCTCCGTGCCGGCCCCCAGTCAATATGGTGGAGCCCTATAGGGGCCCGGCGCGGAGGAAAGAAGTCCTCCCACAGAACAAGCCCGCCCACAGATCGGTAGGCCCTGATCGCGGGTCAGGTCACTGTGGCCTTGTAACTTTAAGGATGGGCTAAAAAGCACTGGGAAACACTCCGCTAAAAGAGCTCGGCACCATCTCTTTTTTCCCCCCATTAAATTGCGGCCAAAGAAAAAATAGACTCTTTTGACCAGCGAACCTTACAGGGTAGTTTGCAGAACAAAGGGGAGCGGAACCATTGAAACTAAAATCATCATGTGGGTGAAGCCCTTAGAGGAAAGATATTGCTTCATTTCCCCATAAGAAGAGGCAAACGTGATGTATTTTTTTAGGGGGAAGCTAGACAAGCTGAAGGGAGGGTCAGGGCAAAGGAGTGTATACAGTATCAAGGTAGTTAGGACAAAGAGCAAGATATAATAGCAAGGATGAATGTGACAGCATTAAATGATTTGGTACATACCAAGGTTAGTTTATGAGACAAAGGCTATGAAATAAATAATAGAAAATGTATTCCTTAAGTGTAGGTACTTGTAGCAATTATTAACAATTAAACATACAATCTTAAAGCATTGTAGTAATGAAACATATACATTTTTGTTAATAGTAAAATGCTCGCGAGGCACAATGAGACGTAGTTAACTAAAGTTAGCCACATTCTTCAGGGAAGAGGAGTCACATATGATACAGTCTGGTCAGCAGAAAGCATTTCTTATCAGCAGCCCCAGACAGCCTTGATGAATATAGACAATAGCTCCAGTTAGGAACCGGGCTAAGGCAGGAAGGATTGTCTGCACAAAGAACTAAGGACAGTGGATAAGGGGTCTGAATAAACATCAGAAGGTCATGTGAAAGGTCTTAAAGGCCCATGAGCCGGTTACACAGCCCCTAGCTGCCTAGTGGCCGAAGTCCTTTGGATTGGATTGGATTTGTTTATTGTCACGTGTACTGAGGTACAGTGAAAAGTATTTTTCTGCAAGCAGCTCAATAGATCATTAAGTACATGAAAAGAAAACAAAAGAAAATACATAATAGGGCAACTCAAGAAACACAATGTAAATACATAAACACCTACATCGGGTGAAGCATACAGGTGTGGAGTATTAATGAGGTCAGTCCATAAGAGGGTCGTTTAGGAGTCTGGTAACAGTGGGGAAGAAGCGGTTTTTGAGTCTGTTCGTGCGTGTTCTCAGTCTTTTGTATCTCCTGCCCGATGGAAGAAGTTGGAAGAGTGAGTAAGCCGTGTGGGAGGGGTCTTTGATTATGCTGCCCGCTTTCCCCAGGCAGCGGGAGGTGTCGATGGAGTCAATGGATGGGAGGCAGGTTCGTGTGATGGACTGAGCGGTGTTCATGACTCTCTGAAGTTTCTTGCTGTCTTGGGCCAAGATGTTGCCATACCAGGCTGTGATGCAGCCAGATAGGATATTTTCTAAGATGCATCTGTAAATGCATCTGAAAATGCATTGGTCAATGTATGTAATCTATAACAGTAATGATTGGATCATGTCCAGCCAAGGTGGGGCTATCAGCCTTCTGAAAATTGTGTAAGTACCAAGCTAAGAACAATGACAGTTAATCAGAGTTAATCAGGGGATTGTCAGGCACTGGGAACTAAATTAAACAGAGTTAATCTGGAACCTGCCCCAGATAGCACTCCCACATACATTGGCCAAGCTTGGAAAATAAAGGCCATCTTTAACCGCAGTTGCTGTCTCCACGAGTCTTTGTGTTAGATGAGCTGTAATGTGCTGTTGCTGCAAGATGTGGGAGCTGATAGATCACCTTGCGAACTGCAGTGACCACATCTGCTGCAGTAAGTGTTGGTTGCTTGAGGAATTAAGGCTCAGAGTTAATGAGCTGGAATCTGATCTTTAGACACTGCGGCACATCTGGGAAGGGGAGAGTTACCCGGACGCTTTGTTTCAGGAGGCGGTCACACCCCGTAGATTAAGTGCCTCAAAGACAGTCAGTGGTCAGGGACAGCAGGCTGTGACTACAAGTGAGGCAGGTAGAGGGATCCTGAATTCAGGAACGGAGGAACCTCAACTCTTGACCTTTGTCCAACAGGTATGAGATACTTGTTCACTGTGTGGATGAGGAAAAGGGCTGTAGGGAGGATGAGCTAGCCGACCACTGCACCATGTTGCAGGAGGACATTCATGCAGGGGAGCAAAGAGACAAGGGTTAGTTGTCGGGGATTCTATAGTTAGGGGATAGATAGCATCCTTTGTAAGCAATATCGAGAGTGGAGAGTGAGGGACATCTCTGACCGGCTTGAAAGGATATTGGAGTGGGAGGGGGATGATCCAGTTGTTGTTGTCCACATTGGGACAAACAACATCGGCAAGACTCGGAAAGAGAACCTGTTGGGGGATTATCAGGCACTAGGAACTAAAGAACAGGTCCTCAAGGGTCATAATCGCTGGATTACTATCCGAGCCACGTGTGAATTGGCATAGGGATGAGAAAATTAGAGAAGTAAACACGTGGCTAAAGGAGTGGTGCAGGAAAGAGCGGTTCCATTTCATGGGGCATTGGCATCAGTTTTGGGACAGGAGGGATCTGTACCGTTGGGACAGTCTCCACCTGAACGGATCTGGGACCCAGTGATCAAACGGAAAGGATAAATAGGGTGGTCTCAAGGACTTTAGCAAGTGGTGGTGGTGGTGGTGGGGGGGGGGGGGGGGGGGGGGGGGGGGGGGGGGGGGGGGGGGATAGTATGGGCAAAGCTGCGGGAAAAATAATAGTTAATGAGAAGCAAAGCAGCAGGTTAGCATGTAGGAGGAGGGTTCAACTACTGGGAAAATTATTAAAAATGTTAAAGGGTAGAAGAACTCAGATGTTATTAATGGAGGTGTTAGGATTCAAGAAGAAGGTGAAAAAAACTAGCATATTGGCACTTTACATGAATGCTCATAGCATTCAAAACAGGATAAATGAGTTGACGGCACAAATCATCGCAAATGAGTATGATTTAGTGGCCATTACAGAGACTTGGGGCGGGATTTTCTGAGCCTCCGCGCTGAAATCAACTGATGCGTGTAAATATGATATGGCGGTTATCATGGGGGATTTTAATCTACATGTCGATTGGTCAAACCAGGTTGGTCAAGGCAGCCTTGACCTCACATCGCCGAGGTCCCAGGTTCGATCCCGGCTCTGGGTCACTGTCTGTGTGGAGTTTGCACATTCTCCCCGTGTCTGCGTGGGTTTCACCCCCACAACCCAAAGATGTGCAGGCGAGGTGGATTGGCCATGCTAAATTGCCCCTTAATTGGAAAAAATGAATTAGGTACTCTAAATGTATATAAAAAAAACTTTGTGATGGTACATGATTAGATGTAATAGTGCAATTCTGCACTGCTGCCTCACAGCGCTGAGGACCCAGGTTCGATCCTGGCCCTGGGTGACTGTCCATGTGGAGTTTGCACATTCTCCCCGTGTCTGCGTGGGTTTCACCCCCACAAACCAAAAGATGTGCAGGGTAGGTGGAATGGCCACGCTAAATTGAAAATGAAAATGAATTGCCCCTTAATTGGAAAAATTAAAAAAATAATAGTACAATGCTTTAGTTCTTTAATACTCAATAGTATGCATCAACTAAATCTATAAGGAGACTGGTTTAGAATGTCACATTTTGAACAGTGACTGTTGCTAAAAACTCCTTTGTATACTCACTGTATAGTTATAGTGCAACTTGCATTGCAACTTTCTGTGTTAGTACCTTGCAGGATTCTGTATTAGATAAACATAGTTTTAAGTTGTCAGCAACTTTACCACTTTATTCTTTGTTCTAAATTGTAAGCAACATTGTTCTTTGTTCTAACTTTGAAGTGGCTCAGTTCAAGCCCCACCACCTACAGATAAAGGACATTGCCTCTAAAGCAGTCACTGACAGGGATTAGATTTAATGAGGAGCCTGCAGCAATTAACAAATCCCAGGGTGCCGTGCTCAATGCACCAGTCAATAGGATAAGATAGCATATATCCTCTCCCCTAAACAATGAACAAGGAAGATGCCATAAAACATCCTTTGGTTTTAGCAGGAGGTGACAGGAACAAACTTTAATGAGGGATGGTGCCACAAGTTTTTGACGCCACAGGAGGGCCAGTCAGAGGACTATGGGAAATGGTGTCATTGATGAACAACAACCTCGGGGAACCAATTAGAAACTGATCATATACCCAATCGCAGATTGATCACGTACCCCTTCAGCCAATTGAGAAACAGCCTCACCTCATTCAGGCCAATCAAGAAACAATAACATAATTTTTAAACATATATTTAGAGTACCCAATTATTTTTATCCAATTAAGGGATAATTTAGCGGGGCCAATCCATCTAGCCTGCACATCTTTGGGTTGTGGGGGTGAGACCCACGCAGACACAGGGACAATATGCAAACTCCACACGGACAGTGACCCGGGGCCGGGATCGAACCCAGGTCATCAGCGTTGCAAGGCAGCAGTGCCAACCAACAATAACATCATTGATCATGCTGTGGGTTGTGGCTTGAGGGAGGAATCAGACTGTCCAATTCACCTAACAGCGCGTCTTTCGGGACTTGTGGGAGGAAACCGGAGCACCCGGAGAAAACCCACGCAGACACGGGAGAATGTGCAGACTCCGGACAGATAGTGACCCAAGCCATGAATTGAACACGGGACCCTGGCACTGTGAAGCAACAGCGCTAACCACTGTGCTATCGTGCCACTACACACACTCAGTAAAATCCTGAAAACAATGATAGTAATTATAAGGGAGCCAATTTACCACCATTTCCAATATTTTACACTCTTGATATTGGCTTGTCCATATTTACCCCTTTTATCCCCTTTGGGCAGCACGGTAGCACAAGTGGCTAGCACTGTGACTTCACAGCGCCAGGGTCCCAGGATCGATTCCCCACTGGGTCACTGTCTGTGAGGAGTCTGCACGTTCTCCCCGTGTCTGCGTGGGTTTCCTCCGGGTGCTCCGGTTTCCTCCCACAGTCCAAAGACGTGCAGGTTAGGTGGATTGGCCATGATAAATTGCCCTTCGTGTTCAAAAAGGTTAGGAAGGGTTATTAGCTTACGGGGATAGGGTGGAAGTGAGGGCTTAAATGGGTCTGTGCAGACTCGATGGAAGAATGACTTCCTTCTGTACTGTATGTTCTATGTATGTTCTATCCTTTCCTCCTCTCTTGAACAGAGTTGTTACAATGACAGCCCTCCATTCCTCTGATTCAGTGGCCATATTCAAGAATATTTGGAAGTGTCCAGTTGAAGCGTTTGCTATTTCCTCGCTGAATTCCCTGTGTAGTATAGGATGCATGCCACTAGGGTGCAGTACCGGCTCCAAAGAGGTCAACCATTTTATCAGTACTATTCCTTATTTGAAGTCAACCCATCAATTTGCACCATCACTTTCCTTTTGTTCTTTTTGTTTTCATCATCCACACTCATCTGAGGGAACTATCTTCAGCCTGGACCACAAGATAATATTTTCATCTATTTTTTGTAATAAATTTTGAGCACCCAATTATTTGTTTCCAATTAAGGGGCAATTTAGCGTGGCCAATCCACCTTGCCTGCACATCTCTGGGTTGTACCCCGTGTGTGCGTGGGTTCCTCCGGGTGCTCCGGTTCCCTCCCACAGTCCAAAGATGTGCAGGTTAGGTGGATTGGCCATGCTAAATTGTCCTTAGTGTCCAAAATTGCCCTTAGTGTTGGGTGGGGTTACTGGGTTATGGGGATAGGGTGGAAGTGTGGGCTTGGGTAGGGTGCTCTTTCCAAGAGCCGGTGCAGACTCGATGGGCCGAATGGCCTCCTTCTGCACTGTAAATTCTATGAAACCCACACAGACACGGGGAGAATGTGCAAACGCCACACGGACAGTGACCCAGGGCCAGGATTCGAACGCGGGTCCTCAAAGCCGCAGTCCCAGTTCTAACCACTGCACCACATGCCTCCTTAATATTTTCATCTATAACTAGCCATATCTATCCAATATGTTTATAAAACTCTATAGCTCTTGATGTATGGCCCTTTGCCATACTTCTAATCTCCTTACTTACCACCCTTCTACATATCCCGTGCTCAACTGATTACGTCTTGTAGGGCTCGTTCCTATTTTATTTCATTGAAATTTACCTTTTACGAGTTGTATTTTGATCTTTATTGCTTTTTCCTATTTGCAATTGATATGAACCTAATTGCTACGTGGCCACTGTTGCTTAGCGATTCCCCTGCCCTTAATCAATCTACACGCCCCATTACATTTCCTAAAGTTAAATCCAGCACTTACTTGTTAAACTAAAAACAAAGCATTCCTGAAAGTGTAGATAGGCTTCCTTTCTTTTCACTTATTTACTTTTAGTCCAGCTGATATATAGGTAAGGAAGGCTAACCAGTATTACAGCCAACTGGGAGCGAAGTATGGGCTGGAGCAGGGGGAAATAGATACATGCAGGTTCGACACTTTGCCAGAAAGGAGATACAGAGCTTTCCAATAGAACCGGCTTCCACATTGCTGGAGGAGGGGCTGACGACAGGGGAACTGGAGAAGGGGGTAGTATCGGCGGTTTACAGGGCTTTAATAATAATATTAATAATAATAATCATTGCTTCTTGTCACGAGTAGGCTTCAATGAAGTTACTGTGAAAAGCTCTTGTTGCCACATTCCGGCGCCTGTTCAGGGAGGCCGGTACGGGAATTGAACCCGCGCTGCTGACCTTGTTCTGCATTACAAGCCAGCTGTTTAGCCCACTGTGCTAAACCAGAGGAGGAGAAGGCGCCGCTAGAAGGGATCAAGGCAAAGTGGGAGGAAGAGTTGGGAGATGGGATGGAGGAAGGGTTCTGGTGTGAGGTGCTCCGGAGAGTGAATGCCTCCACCTCGTGTGCGAGGTTGGGTCTGATACAGCTGAAGGTGGTTTATAGAGCACACCTCACGAGGGCGAGGATGAGCCGGCTCTTTCAGGGGGTAGAAGATGTGTCTGAACGTTGCGGGGGGGGGGGGGGCCCTCAACCCACGTTCATATGTTTTGGTCCTGTCCAAAGCTGGAGGATTACTGGAAGGAGGTGTTTCGGGTAATCTCTAATGTGGTGCACGTGAAACTGGACCCGGGCCCTCGGGAGGCCATATTCGGAGTGTCGGACCAGCCGGGGTTGGAAACGTGCGCGGAGGCAGATGTTGTAGCCTTCGCCTCGTTGATCGCCCGAAGGCAGATCCTGATGGGATGGAGATCAACCTCTCCACCCTGTGCCCTGGCGTGGCGGGGGGGGGGGGGGGGGGGGGGGGGGGGGCCTGCTGGAAAGCTTGAAAAGGTCAAATTTGAACTGAGGGGAAGGATGGAGGGGTTCTACAATTCATGGACGTTATTCATTATGCACTTTCGACAATTAGATCACATCGAACATTAGGAGGGACTGGGAGGGTTGGGGAGGGGGACTGTATGTGTTAATGGTGACTGTGGGTGATTCCTGATTCCTTTTTGTCATTTGTTTATGTTCACATGCGGGCCAATGTCTGGGGTTTGGTGGGAGGATCGGATCGTTGTTATTGATAGGGGGATTGACATTGCATTCGTTACTAATTATTGTTCATTGTTGGGTGTAAATTTGTGAGAAAATGTGAAAAAGGAGAAGAATAAAAAATATTTTTAAAAAACAGTATGACAACAAATATTTCTGAATATTTTTTTAAAAATTATAACTTCCCCGTCTCATTTAGACTCTTCACGGCTCTATAAGCACAATGGCACAGTGGTTAACACTGCTGCCAGGGGTCCGGGTTCGATTCCAACCTTGGGTGACTGGCTGTGTGGAGTTTGCACTTTCTCCCGTGTCTGCGTGGGTTTCCTCCGGGTGCTTCAGTTTCTTCCCACAGTCCAAAGATGTGCAGATTAGGTGGATTGGCCATGCTAAATCGCCCTTAAGTGTCCAAAGGTTCAGTGGGGTTAGATAGACTGGGGATTGGGCCTAGGTAGATTATTCTTTCGGAGGATCGGTGCAGACTCAATGGGCCGAATGGCATCCTTCTGGACTTTAGGGATTCTATAATTCGATGAAGAAACAATTTTCCTTCTGTTCCTTAAGTCTAACCAAATAGTATCACCATTCTTACTATCTCCTGACACTGTGGTATCTTTAAACAGGCTGAAGAATTTTTCTCTGTGGTTTTCTCAGTTTATTTCATGTTTAAATGAATTACCTGAATAAGAAAATGTCTATTATTTCCCCAAAGCTTATATTTTACTGAGGACGCCCTCCCTATTAAATACTTCAGGAATAAAATAATCACCCATTTTCGATAATCGACAATCCCTCTTTTTGAGTCCAGTTGAAAAATGATGACAACAGCAGTGAAATTCAAAGCTAAATTATCTGGGTAAGTTCCCTGCCAATACTCTTGTGGTGTCTAGGAATGTCACACGGGCTGCGTACAGTGGCTGATAGAAGAAGCTTCAATAATTCATATGCACAATGTTATCTGACTGCCTAGCCGGGGGAAGGGACATCGACCTTGTCCAATTCACAACACTTTATGGTCATCACTCTGCAATTCAGATGCCTGTTGAAATATTTACAGGCAGCAAAACCCCAGCTGCTCTCTCTCTCTCAGGTTAGTACCTGATTTAATAAGGGACGGTGTCTCACTCCAGTCACACAGAACCCCAGAGAAACGTCAAACACAAGTCCTCCTTTCTTGGTTCCCTAATTGTGATCTGACCGGTATTGCAAAGCAGGGGAAACGGAGGAGAGGGAGTTCTCAGGAGGCTTCTGTTGCATTCCCACCCCACGTTACTTAGACTGAGGCCAGAACAAGTATTAGATGTCCTAGGATGAATTTATTTGTCCCTTAGCTCAGCAGCAGAACAGATTATGAAAGAACCAGTGAGGGAGACATATGGTAAAAAGCCATGTGAGGGATTATAGATATAATTAGGTGGAATGTAGATAATTAGGTAGAATTCAGATATAATTATTGCATTACATTTTAGATATAATTGGAGCATTACATTTTAGGATTAAAGATTCTCTTAACATAAATAAATTGTCACTCTTTCTAAAAGCAGAGAAGAGTTAAAGTTTTGGTCCATAGAACACTGAACACAGAGAGTTATATCTGCTACACACAATAAAATCTACCTAAAAAGCTCTTTGCACACATGTTGCAAGGTACACATCGATACAATAAGGACAAAATATGCAAGTTGTGCCTATTTTATGATCCTGACAATATAGCTGTTTTTATTTTATTTAGAAATGATTTTTTTCCAATTAATGGGAAATTTAGCGTGGACAATCCATCACATCTTTGGGTTCTGGGGGCTGAAACCCACGCAGACATGGGGAGAATGTGCAAACTCCGCACGGACAGTGACCTAGGGCTGGGATCGAACACAGTTCTTCAGCACCGTACGCAGCAGTGCTAACTGGTTAGCATTGTTGCTTTATAGCGCCAGGGTCCCAGGTTCGATTCCCGGCTTGGGTCACTGTCTGCGCAGAGTCTGCACATTTTCCCAGACATAGGGAGAACGTGCAGACTCCACTGCGTGGGTTTCCTCCGGGTGCTCCGGTTTCCTCCCACAAGTCCCAAAAGATGTTCTGTTAGGTGAATTGGACATTCTGAATTCTCCCTCTGTGTACTCGAACAGGTGCCGGAGTGTGGCGACTAGGGGCTTTTCACAGTAACTTCATTGCAGTGTTTAGCACTGCTGCCTCACGGCGCCGAGGTCCCAGGTTCGATCGCAGCTTTGGGTCACGGCCCGTGTGGAGTTTGCACATTCTCCCTGTGTCTGCGTGGGTTTCACCCCCACAACCCAAAGATGTGCAGGGTAGGTGGATTGGCCATGCTAAATTGCCCCTTAATTGGATAAAATGAGTGAATTGGACACTCTAAATTTAAAAAAATTCATTGCAGTGTTATTGTAAGCCTACTTGTAACGATAAAGATTATTATATTATACAACCACTGCGCCACCGTGCCTCGCCGCCCGAACATAGCTATTTGTGAAAGATTTTTTTCTATTTTCTTCTTTTCCTCCCTGGCAATTCTGAACAGTTCAACCATTTGTTTTTGAAATAAATTTAGAGTACCCAATTATTTTTTTCCCATTAAGAGGCAATTTAGCGTGGCCAATCCACCTACCCTGCATATCTTTGGGTTGTGGGGATGAAATCACGCAAACGGGCAGCACGGTGGCCTAGTGGTTAGCACAACCGCCTCACGGCGCTGAGGTCCCAGGTTCGATCCCGGCTCTGGGTCACTGTCCGTGTGGAGTTTGCACATTCTCCCCGTGTCTGCTTGGGTTTCGCCCCCACAACCCAAAAATGTGCAGAGTAGGTGGATTGGCCACTCTAAATTGCCCCTTAATAGAAAAAATAATTGGGTAATCTAAATTTATTAAAAAGAAAATTTAAAAAAAAAAAAAAAAGAAATCACGCAAACACGGGGAGAATGTGCAAACGCCACACGATGTAGAGATGCCGGCGTTGGACATGGGGTGAGCACAGTAAGAAGTCTTACAACACCAGGTTAAAGTCCAACAGGTTTGTTTCAAACACGAGCTTTCGGAGCGCAGGTCCTTCTTCAGGTGACTGGAGAGGTATGATCCAGAAACATTTATATAGACAAAGTCAGCGATGCCGGACAGTGCTTAAAATGCGAGAATTTGCAGGTAATCAAATCATTACAGATCCAGAGAGAGGGATAATCACAGGTTAAAGAGGTGTGAATTGTCTCAAGCCAGAACAGTTGGTGGAATTTTGCAAGTCCAGGCTAGATGGTGGGGAGTGGATGTAATGCGACATGAATCCAAGATCCCGGTTGAGGCCGCACTCATGCGTGCGGAACTTAGCTATAAGTTTTTGCTCGGCAATTCTGCGTTGTCGCGTGTCCTGAAGGCTGCCTTGGAGAACGCTTACCCGGAGATCAGAGGCTGAATACCCTTGACTGCTGAAGTGTTCCCCGACTGGAAGGGAACATTCCTGCCTGGTGATTGTCGCACGATGCCCGTTCATTCGTTGTCGCAGTGTCTGCATGGTCTCGCCAATGTACCACGCTTCGGGGCATCCTTTCCTGCAGTGTATGAGGTAGACTACATTGATCGAGTCGCACGAGTATGTGCCGCGTACCTGGTGGGTGGTGTTTCCACGTGTAATGGTGGTATCCAAGTCGATGACCTGGCATGTCTTGCAGAGATTGCCCTGACAGGGTTGTGTGGTGTCGTGGTCGCTGTTCTGAAGGCTGGTTAATTTGTTGCAAACAATGGTTTGTTTGAGGTTGCGCGGTTGTTTGAAGGCCAGTAGTGGCGGTGTGGGCAGCACGGTGGCCTAGTGGTTAGCACAACCGCCTCACGGCGCTGAGGTCCCAGGTTCGATCCCGGCTCTGGGTCACTGTCCGTGTGGAGTTTGCACGTTCTCCCTGTGTCTGCGTGAGTTTCGCCCCCACAACCCAAAAATGTGCAGAGTAGGTGGATTGGCCACGCTAAATTGCCCCTTAATTGGAAAAAATAAGTGGCTAATCTAAATTTTAAAAAAAAGTAGTGGTGGTGTGGGGATGACCTTGGCAAGATGTTCATCTTCATTGGTGATGTGTTGAAGGCTGCGAAGAAGATGTCGTAGTTTCTCCGCCCCAGGAAAGTACTGGACGACGAAGGGTACTCTGTCAGTGGTGTCCTGTGTTTGTCTTCTGAGAAGGCCGGTGCGGTTTTTTGCTGTGGCGCGTTGGAACTGTCGATTGATGAGTCGAGCACCATATCCCGTTCGTACGAGGGCATCTATCAGCATCAGTAGGTGTCTGTTACGCTCCTCCTCGTCTGAGCAGATCCTGTGTATACGGAGGGCTTGTCCATAGGGGATGGCTTCTTTAATGTGTTTTGGGTGAAAGCTGGAGAAGTGGTGCATCGTGCGGTTGTCTGTGGGCTTGCGGTAAAGCGAAGTGCTGAGGTGACCGTCCTTGATGGAGATGAGTGTGTCCAAAAATGCAACTGAATTCCACACGGACAGTGACCCAGAGCCGGGATCGAACCTGGGACCTCGGTGCCGTGAGGCAGCAGTGCTAACCACTGTGCACCGTGATGCCCCAGTTCAACCATTTGTGCCGAATGAGTTTTTAAAATTTGTTCTTGGGATATGGGCATTGCTGGTCTGGGCTGGCATTTGATGCCCATCCCTATGACTATGCCACTCAGCACAGTGGCGCAGTGGTTAGCACTACTGCCTCACGGCTCTGAGTACCCGGGTTCGACCCCGGCCCCGGGTCACTTAGTGTTGAATTTGCACATTCTCCCCGTGTCTGCGTGGCTTTCAAGCCCAAAACAGAAAAAGATATGCAGGGCAGGTGAACTGGCCATGCTAAATTGCCCCTTAATTGGAAAAAAAACAATTGGGTACTGTCAATTTATTTTTTAAAAACTATTTCTGCCAGTGCATTCCTTGCATGTTCTGCTTTTATTTAAGGAACAAGTATTTTTAATCTCACAATAATCAGCTGCAAACCACTGCAGTCACTTTCAGTGAGCATGACATTATAATAAAATAGATTTAATTAGAAGGACTCTTATGTTCAGTCTCAAATTATGTGATGTGCCTCCTTGACACGTTTTTAAATTTCTGTATGGGGAAGAAGAAGCAGTGCAACAGGTGACACTGAGGCCCAGAGAGACAGGGACACACCTGGAAGGGGAGCCCAGGGCACGCCCGGAACTCTGTTCCGTGCTGGTGTTTCCCGGCGCGGGGACGGTAATGGCAGCGACACGGTCTCTGCGGCCCTGGTGTCCCCGTGAAGCGCTTCCCCTCCCGACACAAGATGGCGGCTCCCAAGAAAGGCGAGGCGGCCTGTCCGCGCGGCCTGGGCGACCTGCTGAGAGCGGCCTGGGCCCTGGCCACCGACAGGAGCGACTTCAGGAGGTGAGGGCAGCCCGACTGGAGCCACACACACCGGGGATAGCACCCCCGTCCCCATGGCAACAGGATGTTCGGCTGTGGTGGGCGTCATGAATCCGCCACTGCCCCCCTCCTCCCCGTGTGTGCCCCCCCCCTCCTCCCCGTGTGTGCCCCCCCCTCCTCCCCGTGTGTGTCCCCCTCCTCCCCGTGTGTGTCCCCCCCCTCCCCGTGTGTGCCCCCCTCCTCCCCGTGTGTGCCCCCCCCCCCCCCCCGTGTGTGCCCCCCCCTCCTCCCCGTGTGTGCCCCCCCCTCCACCCCGTGTGTGCCCCCCCCCTCCACCCCGTGTGTGCCCCCCCCTCCTCCCCGTGTGTGCCCCCCTCCTCCCCTGTGTGCCCCCCCCTCCTCCCCCTGTGTGCCCCCCTCCTCCCCCTGTGTGCCCCCCTCCTCCCCCTGTGTGCCCCCCTCCTCCCCCTGTGTGCCCCCCTCCTCCCCCTGTGTGCCCCCCCCATCCTCCCATGACCGGTGTGCCCCCCTCCTCCCCCTGTGTGCCCCCCCTCCGCTCCCTGGTGTCCCCCCTCCTCTCCCTGTGTGCCCCCCTCCCTCCCCCCCCTGTGTCCGTGCCCCCTCTCCTCCCCCTCGTGTGCCCCCCTCCTCCCCCTGTGTGCCCCCCTCCTCCCCCTGTGGGCGCCCCCCCCTCCCCCTGTGTGCCCCCCTCCTCCCCTGTGTGCCCCCCTCCTCCCCCCGTGTGCCCCCCTCCTCCCCCTGTGTGCCCCCCCTTCCTCCACCGGGTGCCCCCCCCTCCTACCCCTTGTGTGCACCCCCTCCTCCCCCTGGTGTGCCCCCCCTCCCTCCCCGTGGGTTCCCCACCCTCCCCGCGCGTGTGTGTCCCACCCTCCCCGCGCGTGTGTGTCCCACCCGCCCCGCGCGCGTGTGTGTGTGTGTGTGTCCCACCCTCCCCCTCCAATGGTAACTAATTACAGCTTGTATTTTCCTTTTCTTTTTTAATAGGAACTTGATCGTAAACCTTGGGTTGTTTGCTGCAGGCGTTTACATTGCCCGAAACCTATCGGACATTGATTTGATGGCACCTCAGCCTGTGGCATAAATGTGATCAGGGTAAGTCGTGCAGCAGGATGCTGAAGTGTTACTTGGATTGAATCTTCTGAACTCTGCTCAAGGTTCGTGAGTGAAACCTTTATAGCGAGCATTGCTGACCGTGGATAGTACGGTAGCCAAGCTCTATAATCACTTGCCCTGACAAATTGATATGCTGTCCCTGGCAGGCTGTTCATGGGTTAGAATCAAGAACGAGATCTCACGCTGACTTCTCTTACCCTGTTCGACAATACGTGATGTGGAGTTTGCACGTTGTCCCTGGGTCTGCGTGGGTTTCCTCCGGGTGGTCCGGTTTCCTCCCACAGTCTAAAGATGTGCATGTTAGGCGGATTGGCCACGCTAAATTGCCCCTTAGTGTCCAAAGGTTAGGTGGGGTTACAGGGGATTGGGCCTAGGTTGGTGCAGATTCCATGGGCGACTCCATGGGTGGAATGGCCTCCTTCTGCAGTATAGACATTCTATGATTCGTTGAGGAAGTGGGCACAAATCTGGCAAATGAATATAATGCAGGAAAATGTGAAGCTGTTCACTTTAGCAGGATGAATAAAGAAGCAGAGCATTACTTAGAGGGAGTACGATTGCAGAATTCCAAGTTGCAGAGTGATCTAAGCTTTGGTGGGCGAGTCACATTGTACACGGGTACAACATAGAACATTACAGCGCAGTACAGGCCCTTTGGCCGTCAATGTTGCGCAGACGTGTGAAACGACTCTAAAGCCCATCTACACTATTCCCTTATCATCCATATGTTTATCCAATGATTCAATGCCCTTAATGTTGGCGAGTCCACTACTGTTGCAGGCAGGTTATTCCACGACCTTACTACTGAGTAAAGAACCTAACTCTGACATCTGTCCTATATCTATCTCCCCTCAATTTAAAGCTATTCACCCTTGTGCTAGCCATCACCATCTGAGGAAAAAGACTCTCGCTGCCCACCCGATCTAATCCTCTGATCATCTTGTATGCCTCAATTACGTCACGTCTTAACCTTCTTCTCTCTAACGAAAACAGCCTGAAGTCCCTCAGCCTTTCCTCATAAGATCTTCCCTCCATACCAGGCAACATTCTGATAAATCGCCTCTGCACCCTTTCCAATGCTTCCACATCCTTCCTATAATGCGGAACTGCACGCAATACTCCAAATGCGTCCGCACCAGAGTTTTGTACAGCTGCAACATGACCTCATGGCTCTGAAACTCAATCCCTCTGCCAAGAAAAGCTAACACACCGTACGCCTTCTTAACAACCCTATCAAGCTGGGTGGCAATTCTCAGGGATCTATGTACATGGACACCAAGATCTCTCTGCTCATCCACACTACCAAGAATCTCACCATTAGCCCAGTACTCTGTCTTCCTGTTACTCCTTCCAAAATGAATCACCTCACACTTTTCTGCATTAAACTCCATTTGCCACTTCTCAGCCCAGCTCTGTAGCTTATCTATGTCCCTCTGTAACCTGCAACATCCTTCCGCACCAACTTTAGTGTCATCTGCAAATTTACTCACCCATCCTTCTACGCCCTCCTTTAGGTCATTTATAAAAATGACAAACAGCAGTGGCCCCAAAACAGATCCTTGTGTACACCACTGGTAACTGATCTCCAGGCTGAACATTTCCCATCAACCACCACCCTCTGTCTTCTTACAGCGAGCCAATTTCTGATCCAAACTGCTAAATCACCCTGAATCCCAAGCCTCCGTATTTTCTGCAATAGCCTACCGTGGGGAACCTTATCAAACACTTTACTGAAATCCATATACACCACATCAACTGCTTTACCCTCGTCCACCTGTTTCGCCACCTTCACAAAGAACTCAATAAGTTTTGTGAGGCACGACCCACCCTTCACAAAACCGTGTTGACTATCCCTAATCAAATTATTCCTTCTAGATTATTATAAATCCTATCTCTTATTAACCTTTCTAAGACTTTGCCCACAACAGAAGTAAGGCTCACTGGTCTATAGTTACCGGGGTTGTCTCTACTCGCCTTCTTGAACAAGAGGACAACATTTGCTATCCTCCAGTCTTCTGGCACTATTCCTGTAGACAATGTCAACATAAAGATCAAAGCCAAAGGCTCAGCAATCTCCTCCCTAGCTACCCAGAGAATCCTAGGACAAATCCCATCCAGCCCAGGGGACTTATCTATTTTCACTCTGTCCAGAATTGCTAACACATCCTCCTTCTGAACCTCAAGCCCTACTAGTCTAGTAGCCTGTATCTCGGTATTCTCTACAACATTGTCTTCTTCCTGCGTGAATACTGACGGAAAATATTAATTTAGCACCTCTATCTCCTTGGCCTCCACGCACAACTTCCCACTACTGTCCTTGACTGGCCCTACTCTTACCCTAGTCATTCTTTTATTCCTGACATACCTATGCAAAGCTTTAGGGTTATCCTTGATCCTACCTGCCAAAGACTTCTCATGTCTCCTCCTAGCTCTTCTTAGCTCTCTCTTTAGGTCCTTCCTAGCTAACTTGTAACTCTCGGGCACCCTAACTGAACCTTCACGTCTCATCTTTACATGAGCCTCCTTCTTCCTCTTGACAAGTGTTTCAACCACTTTAGTAAACCACGATTCCCTCGCTCGACCACTTCCTCCCTGCCTGACTAGTACATACTTATCAAGGACACGCAGTAGCTGTTCCATGAAAGAGCTCCATATTTCAATTGTGCCCATCCCCTGCAGTTTCCTTTCCCATCCTATGCATCCTAAGTCTTGCCTAATTGCGTCATAATTGCCTTTCTCCCAGCTATAACTCTTGTCCTGCGGTATATTGCTATCCCTTTCCATCGCGAAAGTAAACGTAACTGAATTGTGGTTACTATCCCAAAGTGCTCACCTACCTCCAAATCTAGCACCTGTCCTGGTTCATTACCCAGTACCAAATCCAATGTGGCCTCGCCTCTTGTTGGCCTATCTACATACTGTGCCAGGAAACCCTCCTGCACACATTGGACAAAAACGGACCCATCTAAAGTACTCAATCTATAGCGTTTCCAGTCAATATTTGGAAAGTTAAAGTCCCCCATAACAACTACCCCGTTACTTTCGCTCCTATCCAGAATCATCTTTGCAATCCTTTCCTCTACATCTCTGAAACTTTTCGGAGGCCGATAGAAAACTCCCAACAGGGTGACCTCTCCTTTCCTGTTTCTAACCTCAGCCCATACTATCTCAGTAGATGAGTCCTCATCAAATGTCCTTTCTGCCACCGTAATACTGTCCTTGACTAACAATGCCACCCCTCCCCCTCTTTTACCACCTTTCCTGAGCTTACTGAAATATCTAAACCCCGGAACCTGCAACAACCATTCCTGTCCCTGCTCTAGCCATGTCTCCGAAATGGCCACAACATCGAAGTCCCAGGTACCAACCCATGCTGCAAGTTCACCCACCATATTCCGGATGCTCCTGGCGTTGAAGTAGACACACTTTAAACCACCTTCCTGCCGGTACACTCCTGCAACCTTGAAACCTTACTCATGACCTCACTACTCTCAACCTCCTGTATACTGGAGCAACAATTCAGGTTCCTAACCTCCTGCTGAATTAGTTTAAACCCTCCCAAAGAGCATTAGCAAATTTCTCCCCCAGGATATTGTTAACCCTGTGGTCGAGGTGCAGACCATCCCGTTTGTAGAGGTCCCTCCTACCCCAGAATGAGCCCCAATTATCCAGGTATCTGAAACCCTCCTTCCTGCACCATACCTGTAGCCACGTGTTCAACTGCTCTCTCTCCCTATTCCTCGTCTCATTAGCACATGGCACGGGTAACAACCCAGAGATAATAACTGTTTGTTCTAGCTCTAAGTTTCCACCCTAGCTCCCTGAATTCCTGCCTTACATCCCTATCCCTTTTCCCCCCTATGTCGTTGGTGCCTATGTGGACCACGACTTGGGGCTGCTCCCCCTCCCCCTTAAGGATCCCGAAAACATGATCCGAGACATCGCGGTCCCTGGCACCTGGGAAGCAACACACCAACTGCGAGTCTCGTTCCCACAGAACCTCCTATCTATCCCCCTAACTATGGAGTCTCCAATGACTAATGCTCTACTCCTCTCCCCATTTTCCTTCTGAGCAACAGGACAGACTCTGTGCCAGAGACCTGAACCCCATGGCTTACCCCTGGTAAGTCGTCCCCCCCCCCCCCCCCCCCCCCCCCAAAACCAGTATCCAAAGCGGTATAGTTGTTACTAAGGGGAATGACCACAGGGGATCCCTGTACTGACTGCTTCCTCCCAGCCCCTCTCACTGTCACCCATCTATCTTCAGTCTTCGGAGTAACTACATCCCTGAAGCTTCTATCTTTGACCACCTCTGCCTCCCGAATGATCCGAAGTTCATCCAACTCCAGCTCCAGTTCCCTAACATGGTTTCTGAGGAGCTGGAGATGGGTGCACTTCCCACAGATGGAATCAGCAGGGATACTGACGGCGTCCTTCACCTCAAACATTCTGAACAAGCACTGTCCTTTATTGTGCGAGGAATCAAATCTAAATGTAAGGATGTTGTGTTTCAGTTTTCTCATTCAAGGAAGGATATGAAAGCGTTTGTGGTTCAGAGGTTTATTAGATTGATACCTGGAATATGCTGGCTGTCATGAGGGATGGTTGGAAATGCTAGGCTTCTTTCCACTGGAGAATAGAAAATTGAGGGGTGACTTAATTGAAGAAGGTAAGATCCTGAACGGCCTTGACAAGGTGAACGTGGAAATGACCTTTCCCCTTATGGGTGAGTTCAGAGCTCGGGGACACTGGTTTAAAATTAGAGGTTGCCCTTTTAAAAAAACAAAAAACAAAATTTAGAGTGTCCAATTCGTTTTTTTTTTCCAGTTAAAGTACAATTTAGCGTGGCCATTTCACCTATTCTGCACATCGTTTTTGGGTCGTTTGGGGATGAAACCCACACTGACATGGGGAGAATGTGCAAACCACACGGACAGTGACCCAGGACCTGGATCGAACCCGGGTCCTTGGTGCCATAAGACAGCAGGGCTAACCACTGCGCCACCGAGCTGCCCCTAAGGGTTGCCTTTTTAGGACAGAGATGAGGAGAATTGGCTTCTCTGAGGGCTGTGCAACTTTGGAACTCTGCCTCAGAAGGCGCTGGACGTCATTGAATATTTTGACGGTGGAGGTGGAGAGATTGTTCTTAGGCAAGGGAACCAAAGGTTATTGGGGGGTGATGGGAAATGTGCGATTCGAAACACAAACACATCACCCGCGATCTTATTGAATGGCGGAGCAGGGTCGATGGGCCAAATGGCCTATACCCACTCCTATTTTGTACGCTGTCTGAATTTGCTTCCATATGAAAATTGATATTTCAGGATTCAAGAGTGGTTGCATGAGATTTGTGTTCACCCTGAAATTTAAGTTTCAGGAAGACCCCCAGATGTGAGATGGTTCCCACCTAACTCTGCTTGCAGTTATTTCCATGTCTTTTTTTTTATTTAGATTTTTTTTTTCCAATTAAGGGGCAATTTAACGTGGCCAATCCACCTACCCGGCACATCTTTGGGCTGTGGGAGGGATCCCTCGCAGACACTGGGAGAAAGTGCAAACTCCACACAGACAGTCACCCACTGGAATCGAACCTGGGTCCCTGGCACTGTGAGGCAGCAATGCTAACCACTGTGCTACACTACTGCACACAATACTCTAGCTATGATGTAACCAGCATTTTATACAGTTCCAGCATAACCTTCCTGCTCTTAAACTCTCTGCCTCGGCTAATAAAATACTATATGCCTTCTCAACCACCTGCCCTGCTACCTTAAGGCACCAGTGTACATGCACAACAATGTCCCTCTGATCATTGGTGCTTCCCAAGGTCCTGCCGTTCATCATGTATTCCCTTCTCTTGTTGGTCCTGCCTAAGTGCATCACCTCACATTTATCCGGATTAAATTCAATTAGCCACTGACCAGCTCATCTGTATTCTTCTGTAATCTAATTCTATCCTCACTTTTCACCACCCCACCACTTTTCGTATCATCTGCAAACTTGCTGATCAAATCTCCTACATTTAAGTCTAAATCATTTATATTACCCACAAACAGCAAGGACTCCACTGGACACAGGCTTCCAGTCAGAAAAAAAACCCCGACCATCACCCTCTGCTTCCTCCCACTCAGCCAATTCGGGATCCAATTTGCCAAATTTCCTTGGATCCCATGGGGATCCTTATCAAAAGCCTTGCTGAAGTCAAAGTAAACTACGTCAAATGCACTGCCCTCATCTACACAGCTGGTCAATCAAGTTGGTCAGACGTAACCTCCCCTCAACAAAACCATGTTGACTATTCTTGACCACACACACTCTCTCTCTCTCTCTCTCACACACACACACACACACACACACACACACACACACTCTCGCTCTCTCTCTCTCTCTCACACACTCTCTCACTCTCACACACACACTCTCTCTCTCTCTCTCTCTCACACACACACACACACACACACACACACACACACACTCGCTCTCTCTCTCTCTCTCACACACACACACACACACACACACACACACACACACTCTCGCTCTCTCTCTCTCTCTCACACACTCTCTCACTCTCACACACACACTCTCTCTCTCTCTCTCTCTCTCTCACACACACACACATGCTCTCTCGCTCTCTCTCTCTCACACACACACTCGCTCTCTCTCTCTCACACACGCTCTCACTCTCTCACTCTCACTCTCACTCTCACTCACACACACACACACACTCTCGCTCTCTCTCTCTCTCTCTCTCTCTCTCACACACACTCTCACTCTCTCACTCTCACACACACACTCTCACTCTCTCACTCTCACACACACACACACACACTCTCGCTCTCTCTCTCTCTCTCTCACACACACTCTCACTCTCACACACGCTCTCACTCTCTCACTCTCACTCTCACTCACACACACACACACACACACACACATTGACTATCCAATCCTCTGGCACCTCTCCCGTAGCCAGAGATGAATTGAAAATTATTGCCAGTGCTCCTGCTACAGTATTTCCTCCCTTGTTTCATTCAACAGTGAGTTGAATGGACAGTGTCCCATGGCCGGGATTCGAACCCAGGTCCTCAGTGCCGTAGGCAGCAATACTAACCACTGTGCCACCTACCACCCCATTAGTAATAAATGATGTAACTTTTTTATTGCTTGGAATTCTTCCTGATGTCTTCTGTGCTATTTTGCAGATGCTGGGAATCTCGTAATAGCTGGCGGTCCACCATGAACATCGCTGTGCTGTAACCTTTCTCTGCTGTGATCAAAACCACTGCTACACAGATGCACGGCAGCTGTGGTCTTACAGACACGGAAAGCAAATTGATGTGCAGAATTAACTGGCTTCATAAATTACTTAAATATGTACAAATGTTCAAATCCTAATAACAATAAATTTGGAACACATTCCTGCATCTTCAGTTATTTCTATATTTAAATTTAGAGTACCCAATTCATTTTTTCCAATTTAGGGGCAATTTAGCGTGGCCAATCCACCTACCCTGCACATCTTTGGATTGTGGGGGCGAAACCCACACAAACACGGGGAGAATGCACAAACTCCACACGGACAGTGACCCAGAGCCGGGATTGAACCTGGGACCTCGGCACCAGAGTGTCGTTGAGAATGTGAAGCGAGGGTTAATAGCCAGAAAGAGCCAGGTGGAACATCACGAATTAAAAGAATATGTTATTGAAGCCATTGAAGGATGTTCAAGGTAAGGGAGTGTGACTATAAGCCAAACAGCCTTGAGAAACAAGGCGAATGGCCGGATGATGAGATATGAAATATGGGGGCCGCTTGCAATTATAGCTAACATTTACTAATTAAGCTAAAACTGCTACATTATCATGTGCCAATAGATAACCTCAATATCTACCTCAATGTCTGTAAAATTATGTATTGAAAATATGACAACAAATTAACCATGTACTAAACATTTGGTAAAAACAAGCTGTAATCTGTACTGGAGGCAAGCTCAAGTGAATGTAAGAGACAACCCCTTAAAAAAACATATAAAAGAAGGGTGTTTTGAGCAAGACTTTGGCACTCTCAGAGAGGTGTTTCTTTGGAATACCTAGAGAGCGGCCCCGATCGCAATAAAGAATATTCTGAAGTACGGACGTGTTCGAGATAGTTTCTTCCGGACTGAGAGACAAGTGAATTAGACACGCATTCACATGGTGACTTGGGGATTTTCACACTAACTTCATTGTAGTGTTAATGTAAGCCTACTTGCTAATGTAGGCCTACTTGTGACACTAATAAAGATTATTATTCTGGCTGTTTCCATGGCACTCTGGGGAAATCTAATTCAGTCTTGCTGATTCCATTCGAAATAACCTGAGTTTATTTCACTTGCTGGATGGGCTCTGGGCTGAAAGGTTGACGAGTTGGATTATTATCTCACGCTGGACCACTTTGTCTAGAAATTTGAACGGGAACGCTGTTTATGGGAGCGATTTGATCCATTTTCTTGAACGATATGGGACGTTGGTTAACCTGGGAAACCAGAACAGATTTCCTATGCTAATCAAATCTGTAAATGAATAAAGACAATTGTGTCAACAAGGTAATTGTCCCCACTTTACAAGAAAGAATGCGGCAAAAATAATTGACATTTTTTTTTAAGTGCCACATGCCAAATGGTCTGTCTGATGGTTCAGTCTGGCCCGTGACTTGCTTTTTAAAAAAAACACAAATTTAGCATTTAGTTCAACTGGAGGTCCCTCACACCAATAGCTAGGAATCTCTTCACTCTCGACTGTGCAGTATTGAAGGTTCGGTTATTGACTATTCTTGGACCTGGGACAGAATTCCATGTGACACTGACAGTTCTCATGGCTTACTGGTTGAAAAGCACTGCCCTATAGTTCTAGCTCAAGTTTTTGTCTATCAAGCCTTGAATATTTAATTACTTAGCCTCCACAACTCTCTGGGGCTGAGAAGTCCCAAGCGTCATGGCCCTCAGAAGAAATTTAGCATCTGTCTCGAATGGATGACCGCCCCACAGTTCTAGATTTCCTACACAAGAGGAAAGACCCCTCGGAATCAGACATTTCAGTAAAATTACCTCTAAACTCCACTGAGTGTAAGCCCAACTTACTCAACCTTTCCTCACAAGACGTCTTCATTCCAGTGAGCCTTCTCCCTGCTTAAATAAGGTGACCAAAACCGAACAGAGGTGCGGTCTCTCCAACGCCTTGTACAGTTGTAGCAAGGATGTGCTACTTTGATCTATTCCCCCTGAAATAAAGGCCAACATTCCATTTGCCTTCCTAATTACTTGCTCTTATCTGTACGCTAATTTTGTTTTATTTACAAGGGCACCCACATCTCTCCGTGCTGAAATATTCATTTCTATTCTTTCTGTCAAGTGGGTAAACTCATCACATTATACTCCCATCTGCCATGTTTTTCATGGTCGCTTAACCTATCTATTGCCCTTTTGTGAACTAGTTCTTCTCACAAGCTGCTGACCTACCTTGGCCCCTTCAGCCAAGTCAGGAATATAGGGTGCAATCTTCTGATAAATTGTCAGTGCTGGTTTTAGCAAGAAAGCCAGTGTTACTCTCCAGCTGCACAGTCCAGTTTTCTCTCCACATTCTCTGGCACTCTTGTTTCTGCCGTCACTCCAGCGGGGACAGTGCCTGATGGAACCATCGACACCAGCTCCACAAGAGATCAGGGCGCCATCTTTAAAGGATGCCTCAATCGGTGCTAACTCCCCCCCCCCCCCGCCCCATTTCCCAAGTGACCCCCACCCTCCACACACATGAGGGGAAGCCCTTCCAAATGGGTCTTGCCAGAGGTCCTGTCCCAGGGACCTACCTTTGCATCCTCGGCAGATCCCCTCAACTGCTTCCCAATTTTGAAGTACCTGTGGTAAACCTCGGCACGGTATGAATATTCAGTGAGGGGAGAACATATGGCGGGAAGCCTTTTCATTATATTTAAATTTATTACAATTTATTGAAATTAGGTCCCCACCCTCATTATGACACCAGTGAGGGACATGGAACACCGGAAGAGATCCCGCCGGCGAGAATCTCGTTTTCCGACTGTCATGAGATTTTGGGCCCATGTTACTGTTTATGCTGATGGCTAACGCTGGCTCAAAATCACTCCCATAGACTCCCGCACTGATCCTTGTGCCACCACGAGTTCACATGCCAATCAGCCAATTCTCTATCCATGCTAATATAACACCACAATAGCTCCTATTTTGTCCATCATATTTTTTTAAATATAAATTTAGAGAATCTGTTTTTTTTTTCTAATTAAGGGGCAATTTAACATGGTCAATCCACCTACCCTGCACATCTTTAGGTTGTGGGGGTGAACACTGTGGGGGGCCACACTGTGCACCATATCTAATTCCTTTTGGAAACCCAAATACATTGCACCTACTGCAAGCCTTTTATCCACCCAACCTGTCAAACATGATTTCCATTCCATAAAATAATTCTCTAAATGTCATGTCTTCGTTAATAATGGATTCCAGCATATTCCCAATGATTTTACTGCTTTGTCCCATTAGTTTTTCTCTAGTGATAATGATTATTTTAAGTTCCTCCCTGATTTTCTATTATTGGGGTGCTTTTAGTGCCTGACACAAGTACATAAAAACTAGGAGCAGAATCGGCAATTCACCTTTTGAGCCTGCTCAGCCATTCAGTACGATCATGACTGATCTCATCCCGACTCTCCTGCCTGCTCCCAATAATCCTTCAATCCCACTACTAATTAAAAACCTATCTCCTCAAATTTGTTTAGCGTTCTGATGTCTGGGATAGAGAATTTCACAGATCCACAGCCCTTTTAAATGGAACAATTCCTCATTTGTTTTAAATCCGCCAACCCCCCCCCCCCGAAGCCTAAAACCCTAACCTCTCACGTCCAACAAGGAACTCAGAAATGGACCAAGGAACTCAAAAATGGACTGAGGAGAGCTAGAAGGGGGCATGTATAAGCCCTGGCGGGAAGGATTAGGGAAAACCCCAAGGCGTTCTACACTTATGTGAGAAATAAGATGATCAGAGTGAGAGTAGGGCTGATCAGGGATAGTGGAGGGAACTTGTGCCTAGAGTCTGAGGAGATGCAGGAGGCCCTAAATGAATATTTTGCTTCAGTATTCACTCGAGAGAGGGACCTTGTTGCTCATGAGAACAGTGTGAACCAGGTTAATAGACTTGAACAGGTTGATATTAAGGAGGATGTGCTGGGCCTGACGGGATATACCCAAGGTTATTACAGAAAGCAAGGGAGGAGATTGCTGCACCGTTGGCGATGATCTTTGCATCCTCACTCTCCATTGGAGTAGTACCGGATGATTGGAGGGAGGTGAATGTTGTTCCCCTATTCAAGAAAGGTAATAGGGAAATCCCTGGGAATTACTGACCCATCAGTCTTACGTCTGTGGTGAGCACAATATTGGAAAGAATTCTGAGAGATAGGATTTATGATTATTTAGAAAAACATAGTTTGATTAAAGATAGTCAGCATGGCTTTGTGAGGGGCAGGTCATGCCTCACTGAATTCTTTGAGGATGTGACGAGACACATTGATGAAGGTCGGGCAGTGGATGTGGTGTATATGGATTTCAGTAAGGCATTTGAGAAGGTTTTCCATGGTAGGCTCATTCAGAAAGTTGGGGTCATGGGATACAGGGAAATTTGGCTGTCTGGATACAGAGTTGGCTGGCCAAAAGAAGACAGTGAGTGGTAGTGAATGGAAAGTATTCCGCCTGGAGGTTGGTGACCAGTGGTGTCCCGCAAGGATCTGTTCTGGGACCTCTGCTCTTTGTGGTTTTTAAAAAAAATAATTTTTATTGGAATTTTTTGAAAATTATATAGCAACAGAACAATAATAACAATAATAAACACCCCCAGCACCCGTAACAACACATGTAACAAACCCCCCCCAAACTCTTTGTGGTTTTTATAAATGATTTGGATGAGGAAGTGGAAGGGTGGGTTAGTAAGTTTGCCGATGAAGACAAAGGTTGGGGGAGTTGTAGATAGTGTTGAGGGTTGTTGCAGGTTACAACAGGACATTGACCCGGGAGTGCAGGAGGCGAAAGAGGCCGGTGTTCTGGCCTTTGCGTCCCTAGTAGCCCGGCGGAGGATTCTTCTTCAGTGGAAGGATGTGAGGCCCCCAAGCGTGGAGGCCTGGGTCAACGATATGGCGGGGTTTATTAAATTGGAGAGAGTGAAATTTGCCCTAAGTGCAGGGGTTTTTCAGGAGATGGCAACCATTCCTAGATCTCCTGGCAGAACGGTAAAAACAAAAGGTCAGCAGCAGCAGCAACGCGGAGGGGGGGGGGGGGTTGTCTCTTTGTTTTTGTTTTGGGTTGAATATCTGTTTTTTGCCAATGACGGGCGTTAATTTATTGTTTCTCTTTTGTATTTATGGTGGGGGGGGGGGTTCTGTTTTTTTTTGTTCTTAGAATTTTCTGTTATTGTTTTCTTTTTTGTGAAAATTTGAATAAAAATTATTTTTTTAAAAAAACAACAGGACATTGACAGGATGCAGAGCTGGGCTGAGAAGTAACAGATGGAGTTCAACCGTGATAAATGTGAAGTGATTCATTTTGGAAGGTCGAATTTGAATGCTGAATACAGGGTTAAAGGCAGGATTCTTGGAAGTGTGGAGGAACAGAGGGATCTTGGGGTCCACGTACATAGATCCCTCAAAGTTGCCACCCAGGTTGATAGGGTTGTTAAGAAAGTGTATGGTGTGTTGGCTTTCATTAACAGGGGGATTGAGTTTAAGAGCCACGAGGTTTTGCTGCAGCTTTATAAAACACTGGTTAGACCACACTTGGAATATTGTGTCCAGTTCTGGTCACCTCATTGTTGGAAGGATGTGGATGCTTTGGAGAGGCATGGATAGAGTGGATAGCCAGACTTTTCCCCAGGGTGGAAATGGCTGTCACGAGGGGACATAATTTTAAGGTGATTGGAGGAAGGTACAGGGGAGATGTCAGAGGTAGGTTCTTTACACAGAGTGGTGGGTGTGTGGAATGCACTGCCAGCAGAGGTGGTGGAGTCAGAGTCATTAGGGACATTTAAGCGACTCTTAGACAGGCACATGGACAGCAGTAAATTGAAGGGGTGTAGGTTAGGTTGATCTTTGATTAGGATAAATGATCGGCACAACATCGTGGGCTGAAGGGTCTGTACTGTGCTCTACTGATCTATGTTCTAAGCAGAATCATCTGCTCGACATCTACCCTTCCGATCCCCTTTAGCATTTTACATACCTCAATTAGGTCTGTTATTCTTCTAAACTCCAGGAAGAATAGGCCTAAACATCTCAATCCTATCTTCAGAAGAAAAATCCTTCATCCGTGGGATAATTCTAGTGAACCTTCTCTGAACTGCCTCTAATGCATTTACATCCTTCCTCAAGGGGACCAAAACGGTGAGCAGATACGGTCTCATCAATGCCCTGTACAGTTGCAACAGGACTTCTCTGCTTTTATCCTCTATTCCATTTGCAACAAATGTCAAAATTCCGTTTGCCTTCTACCGAGGTAGGAAATTTAAAATGGAGCGTGTTCCTAAATGCTACCCAGCGATCGTTGTATGGAGTATGCATATCGACGGAAGTGAAGATGACAGGATGGGGAGCCTTCAGTTGGCCTCACTCATCCAAATTAACACGAGGGACGAGACGGCATTCAATTTCCGATCTAGTGGCTGGGCATCAGATTTCTCGAAAGGAGGGTTTTAATTTGACATGTATTTGAGCTATGGCCGTTTCCCTAGCAAGGATTACCCAACTCTGCTGCGTTTCTTCAAACTGAACCATTGTATTGATTAATGTTTCTAGGCAAAAGTTCTATGTATTCTTCTCCATGATTCGTGATTCCATGCAATAAAGAGAACTTAAAATCTAATTCCCAAATTATAGTTGTTGATAAAATGAAGGATAACGTATGAAGCTAGAAGTAGGCCTCTGCTAACATCGCAGAAGAATTTAGATAATGCAGCAGAAAAATAGGGAAACCATAACCACAATTGTCGAGATAAGAGGAGACAATCAGAATAAAGTATTTAAAGAGAGTCATTGCATTACTGTTTTATTCTAAAGTTGTACTCTTTATTTTTCTTTATTAGGAACTTTAACTTACAAAACAATAGATGTAGAAAGACAAAAGCTTAGAAAAATCATTTCTATTTAAAAAAAAAATCAAATCACAGGATATGAAATCCAGATTGGTTGACATAGCAAGACAGTACAGGAATGGACCCTGATTCAATGTGCCGTACTCATTAATACCAAACCACATTTGCTAACACATGAACAAAGTGCCCTAATCTAACATTTAAAACCTGCTACTGAACATCCAACATAACAATACAATTCGCGAGCGGCTCCAGCCACACTCCTTGCTACCACATGCCTTCAATGAATTCATGGCACTAGCTAGAAAAACTTAAACAACAAAAAAAAGAAACATGCATGTGCTTCAAACAAAAAAAAAACAATGGACCATTCTCGAGCCCCATTTACACAGGCAGTTTATAGCATATTGTACCTTTGTCAGCTAAACGAGGTTTGAAATAGACGGATAAAAAAAAAATAAAAGCATTATTTTGTGATGTCGCCCGAACCTTTTAACCCTGTCCGAACTTTATGCACTTTAAAACTCTACTGTAATTTAATATTGCAGAGCAGGTTTTTGGTCATATATATTTATAAATTTTAAAGAATGCACTCCTGTGCAGTCCTGCACAGATTTGAGTATTTACTGTGCAACTTCACAGTGGTAACTTCATGTCTGCAAAGTCAGGTCTCTAATTTCAGAAGGTTGGCAACCGACGCTCTTCAACTTTTAGCGGGAAGGAAAATGGCTGGAGAATCCTTTTGGGGTTGTGGGGAAATCAGTGCCCCTAAGCTCTGTACGTAGGGAAGAGGAACCCCAAGCTTTTATTTGACCATTAATGAAGCCACAGGAACAGGTACAGGGCCCATACAGAGAATTTTAAAAACGTTATTGACAGAGCACTTTCGTAATAGATGCACTTGTTTGTTTTTGTACGGCATAATGAACGCCCTTTGTAGCTTTCAAAATAATCCTCAATTATGCACATCTTATAGAATCATAGAATTTACAGTGCAGAAGGAGGCCATTTGGCCCGAGTCTGCACCGGCCCTTAGAAAGATCACCCTAGCTAAGCCCACATCTCCACCCCATCCCCATAACCCCACCCACCCTTTTTGGACACTAAGGGGTAATTTAGCATGGCCAATCCACCGAACCTGCACATCTTTGGACTGGGAAAGGAAACCAGAGCACCCGGAGGAAACCCACGCAGACATGAGGAGAACATGCAGACTCCACACAGACAGTGACCCAAGCCAGGAATCAAAGCTGGCACGCTGGAGCTGTGAAGCAACTGTGCTAACCACTGTGCTACTGTGCCGCCCTTAAACTCCTGAATGTTTCCTTACAGTACTTGCACAATTTCCATCTTCAAAGTCTAGATACAAGCCACTGTCTTCAGTCCTGACTACACTGTGTATCTCCATCATCCATACCTGATGTGGTAGGCTAGGGTGACAATTTTGGAAAGGCAGATTGCTGCTCCACTGTCTGAGACCAAACTGAATCAAATCACTTGTTTTAGCCATTGGGATTTTCATTTAATACTCAAAAGAGGTAACTTTGCAATGGCGTTACCCCAATCCCCTCCTCTGGACATTCTTGCCTGTGTAACTGGGGCTTTCCACATGCAAGGCAGTAAACGTTAGGAGGCAATTTGATCACTACCCCCTTTCGGACCTGGTAACAATAGGCCTGAGTAAATTTTGTTTTTATAAAAAAACAAAAACATAAAAGAAACTGGACTTTTTTTTAAAAAAAACAATCTTCATCAATATATTACATTATGAAGTTCACAAAAATGTACACTAGTATATATGTGTTTATTTTCTTAAAATCTGCTGGTAAGAACAGTTTGCATTCACAGACACAACGCGCAGTCAGCACCACCACAGTATTGTGTTGTTTGAATCCAGAAGATGGCAGTTCTTGTAATCAAGTAGTAGGGTGACACTAGGGTTTTCACTGTAAAAACTGTACCTTTTCAGTCTAATACCTGCTCACCTCAGCTGCCATATTTTTAAGAGTGCAAGTGCATGCGAGTTCAAGAAGAGAAATTACAACATACAACAATATAACGTATAAAAACCTGTTACAATTTCCTTTGTACCAATTATTTTAGTGTTCATGACAATGGAGACATTTAAATAAAACATTCAAAATTTGAAACCATCTACAAGCAGGCTGCAATATACGGGGGGGGGGGGGGGGGGGGGGGGAGAGAGAGAGAGAGAGAGAGAGAGAGAGAAAGAGGAGACATGTCCAGATCAATAAGCACAAGGGGTGAAACTAGCTTCTCCTATAGGCCAAGCTGAACAGCAAAGAAATGCAACTGAAGATTTATTTTATACAAAGTGGGCAATGTGAAACCAAAATGTGTTTTGTAGACGTACCGACTTTTAATTTGCAATTGTTATGAAGGTCGAGCAAATGGCTGCTGCAAAGGGACTTGTAATCTAACGAGTGGGGATTTAATTGGTGAATAGCGCTGTGCAACGTTGGTTATACAGGTTATACACGGCTAAGGACCAGAAGCTACTGGGTCTTTTTAAAACATCCGGGCCACGATAGAGGATATATTCACAAGATTTTGTTTTAAACGGGAAGGAAGTAAATCTCCAATGCAACTACTTGCAGATGAGCGCAGGAGATTGAATTGAAGGTGCAGCCATCATGAACTGTATTCAGAAATACAGACCCCAAGTGGGAGAACCCTAGATTCCTCATGAGAGTCGCTGCAGAAGATAATTCACTGAATAAAGAGCAATGCCAGCTTGTTATTTGTGAACACTCATGGAGTAACACTGGAGCAACATTGGAGCAGACCCATCTGTATGTGTGGGTGTATGTGTTCTCTATCAGAGGTAGGTGCATGTCATTAGAAACATTATGCAAGTGACTTTAATAGAGGATTGGGGTGGGGGGGAGACGAGGAAATATTTTAAATCAAGTTAAATGAAAAAGCCCTAAATTCTCACAGTCACCAGTTATATTTCTATATTTGTATCATTGTTCAGAGACAGTATATTTTATAAACGAGATTGAATTTCTAAAGCACACTGCTGACATCTTGTGACAGCAATTATAAATGACAACTTTTGTGCCAATAAAGTGGACTGCTTCTCCAGTTTGCTACTGTGGATTCAGTATTCCTGTTTATTGGAGCTTCACTCTTGTTTTGCTGTGTTTCAACACTTTCCCAAAAGATCTCCTAAAATCTCATGCGTCAAAGCCAAGGATCACAAGCGTCTTGTTTTTTTCCTTGTATACTGCCCAATCATTTAGGCAGCATAAGAGGAGTCAGGAATGAAACAGGACTGTTTAGTCCATCCAACTAATTTCTTTAGTATATTAACTTGGCTCTCGCTAATCCAATTGTATTTTGAAAAACATCAAATTTGTTTCTATTACTTTGTTTGATAAATGATTCCCAAAATGTAATTATGCTTCTGCATCTGTTCTAGGTTATTCCTGATTACTCCTGACAATTCAAAGTTATTTTTATCCTTATAAAAATGAATTATCCAATGATTTGAATTAAACAACCTATATAACACAACTTGACAATCAGAGTTAACATTTTGGAATAACTCAGAATTTGAAATAGCAACATCTCATTAAACCCAGACCGTATCTTTTTCAAAATTTCCTGATTGTAACCATTCCCTCCCTTCCCAGCCACAGGTTAAGATGGCAGGTGAGTGGTACTAGCACCACCTTCCCACACTTTATCTTAATTTGCCTTTATTCTGAAACGGGAAGGTTACCTGCCTCAGGGCAGTGAGGGCTTAATTTAAGTGGCGAATTTCCATTCCAATCTGGCAAACAGCATCCTGCCCACGGGAGGCCAAGGTAACGTTTCCCCCCTGCTTTTTAAAAAAGGTTACTCTTGCGCCAACAGGTGAAGGCGTGTTCCTCAAGGCTCCACCAGGATCCTTTGGGCATCTAAAGAGGGGCAATAAGCAGTGATTATGGGAGTAGGAAGTTGTAGAGCACCATAGACTGGTTAGATGAGTGGGCAAAACTCTTTGCAGATGCGAGTTCAACTTGGGCACGTAAAAGATATTCCATATTGGACCCAAGAAATAAACTCTTGGGGATATTTCCTGCATGACTGTCGAAGAGCAAAGATTTGTGTGCTTGAACTCAAAAATATTTTTAAAAACTAGGTCTAAAAAGTAATAAAAAATTCAATTAAAGTTATGTTTATTGCAGAGCCTTAGTCAAACTCCAACTGAAGAACTGCATTGAGTTTTGAGCAGCTCACCTTAGGCTATATTGGATTTGGTGCAGGCTTACCAGGGCGAGACTAAAAGGATACAATTCTGAGGACAGGTTGCATAAACCTGACTTGTATTCACCTGAGTAGAAGGATTGAGAGATGATCCGCTTGTGGTAACATGTCAGAAGGATTTGAGAGTGTAGACATGGAGAAACTATTTCCTCTGGTAGGGAAATCAGGAACTTGCATTTATATTAGCACCTTTAACGAAGCAAAACACATCAGGACGCTTCACAGGGACATAATCGAGCAATGGGCAAGGATGGGGAAATGTTAGGTCAGGTGACCAAAAAGTAAGGAACATCTTACAAAGGGTGAAATCCTGAGCGGTTTAGGGAGGGAATTCCAGAGTTTAAGAATCGCAAAGGCACCGCTGGCAATGGTGGGGCACAGGAAATCGGATGCAGAAAGTGTCAGAATTGGAGGAATGCTGAGTTTTTGGAGGGTTGTTGTGGTGTTGGTGGAAGTTTAAAGAGATTTGGAGGGGCAAGGCCACAAAAAAATTCAAAGAGACTTAATCTTCAAATTTGAGCTAAGCCATTCAGGAAGCACTTACTCCACACATATGGTAGAGGAGGTTTGGAACTCACCCTCCCTTAAGACTGTGGATGCTGGAAGCTTTCAATTCCTGAGATAGATAGACGTGTTGGGCAAGGGTGTCGAGTGATATGGAGCAAAGGATGATAAATGAAGCTGAAGTGCAGATTAACCAAGTTTTAATTGCATGGCAGAGTTGGCTTGAGGGGCTGAATGGTGTTTCCCCCCCCACCTCACCTCATCTCCCCCGGCATGGGTCAACATCCAATGCACACCACTGGGCTCCCAAAATGCAAATTTTTACCTTTTCTACTCCTGATTTACCTTACTGGAAACTGCTGCTGTGCACCCCAAGTTAAAATCTGGAATATAAATTGCACCATTATATTTTCTGGACTCAGGTTTCCTAATTCATTTTGAAACAACGATCTGTATTCAATCCCGCAACTTGGCTTTCAAGGGTGTTTAAAATTAAATCTTGATTTAGTTTATAAAAGGTAAATGCCAGCAATTTAATGCCGTACTGGTGGTCATGACCTGTAATGCAAAAAACACTACTTAGACACAATCGTTAGACAAGCCCAATTAAATAAATGCCAGTTGTACAGACCTCTGGCAGCATAACTTGGCAGTAACATATTGAATCTACCCAGCCAGCTTTGAGCAGTTTTGCTGGGAGATCTTACTGGTGCAATATCTACATAATTCCCCCCATCCAGAGTTACTTGCTGAATTAATACAGCGCACAATTGAGTGAGGTAGTTACACAAGACATGGGGAGGAGCTGCAATTGGCTGGAGCACACAGCCTGCTGGCAGGTTACACTGGTAAATGCCTGAGTTAGTAGTGACCTGCAACCACTACTGGATAAAGGTTTACACCACTGCCAACTCTCCATAATTCCATCAGGCTTGCAGTAGTTACATGTCACTATCTATTCAGACCAGTGCTCCCTTGATCATCCTACAAGAGTTATTGCTGTTCTTCTGAGGCGTTGGGTTAGGTGGATTGGCCATGCTAAATTGCCCGTAGTGTAAGGTTAATGGGGGGATTGTTGGGTTACGGGTATATGGGTTACGTGGGTTTAAGTAGGGTGATCATTGCTCGGCACAACATCGAGGGCCGAAGGGCCTGTTCTGTGCTGTACTGTTCTATTCTATTCTATTCTATTCTTACGGTCAGGTATGGTCATAGGGAATTGGCTGTCCTGAAGTCACACAAACAACTGATGGAATGTCCATCCTTTCTACACCCTCACTGTCTACCAGTTGTACAAAGGGAACATCTTTCTGGGCTGAGCTGATTCACAGGGCTTGCTTTAATCAGATTGTTTTACTAAAGTTTACAGGAAGAATCAGTGCATATAGCTATTTTGTATTAAGTATTAGCAAATTGTGCGCACAACAAAAATTGTCATTTTAACAGATCAGTCCTTTCCTACCCCATTACAGAATACAAAAACAAGCCGATATCTCAAAAGATTATGAGTAATGATGGATTGACCTGTGAACTAAGGATTAATCTGCAATGCTGCCGTTGCAGCTGAAGGAGAACTAAATCTAGTTTTGTATACTTGCCTTCTTTCAAAAGTTAATAAACCATAGAATGCCTGTAGTGCAGAAGAGGCTGTTCGGCCCATCGAGTCTGCACCGACCCTCTGAAAGAAAGAAGCCCACTCCCCCGCACTATCCCCATCTAACCTGTACATACCTGGACACTAAGGGGCAATTTTATCATGGCGAATCCACCTAATTCTGCACATCTTTGGACTGTGGGAGGAAACTGGAGCATCCGGAGGAAACCCACGCAGGCATGGAGAGAACATGCAGACTCCGTACAGACAGTCACCCAAGGCCAGATTGAACCCGGGTCCCTGGCGCGGGGGGGGCAGTAGTGCTAACCACTGTGCCCGGTCGGGCCGCCCCTTCTGGAATCTGAAAGAAGCTGGACACCACTGGTGAACATACTAACACTACAAATAATCTAGGTCAACAAGAGTCAAACTTGCTCTTTTTTCCAAAGGAAACCTTTTCGGTAAACTCCAAATCTCACTTTTTGTGCAGCTTCTGAAATTTCAGACAATCGGAAACCCGTGTCAAAAAATGACAATTTGGGGGGTTTTTTTCTCCTCACAAAAACTAGTTTGATACACAAGTCAAGCAAATATTTGTGTTTCAAACATGGGATATTTTCAGGAAATTCCTGATCCCTTCCAGCTTGTCCCAGAAAATTCTGACTTGCATCATTTCTGCCTTTCAACAGGAGGAAACACACAGCCATTTCTTACTTCAGAGTGTTACTGAACTTAATACATTGGAAGACAAACAAAGTGAAAAGATTTCAGATTTTTCTGCTGGGAGTAGAACTGGCAATGTAATTATAAATAATCAAAGTTTATGACTTTGCTACAGAACAGGTTTTTCTGCCCTACAGCCAGCATGTGGAAAAGCCATTACTTAATGTACCTGCTTCCAAAATTATTCTACAATGAGGGGGGCCATTTTGCTACTTTTGTTTTAAGTTTCAGTACCTTGGCCAAGCAGTCATTGGTCACACGTTTACCCCAACAGCGCAGGGCAACAGACTATTTATCCATGGGCAGCACGGTAGCACAAGCGGATAGCACTGTGGCTTCACAGCGCCAGGGCCCCAGGTTCGATTCCCTGGTGGGTGACTGTGCGGAGTCTGCATGCTCTCCCCGTGTGTGCGTGGGTTTTCTCTGGGTGCTCCGGTTTCCTCCCACAGTCCAAGGACGTGCAGGTTAGGTGAATTGGCCATGCTAAATTGCCCTTAGTTTCCAAAACGGTTAGGAAGGGTTATTAGGGTACGGGGATCGGTGGAAGTGAGGGTTTAATTGGGTCGGTGTAGACTCGATGGGCCGAATAGCCTCCTTCTGCACTGTATGTTCTATCAGGCTATCAGGAAATAATACAGCCCTATCCTCACTTCATAGGCACACTTCCAGCATGTGTAATTGAATGGTAATCAAGTGAGAGAACCCTAGTTGATCATCCCTTCCCAACTCAAGAGGTGCTGAGGTCAATCAGAACCTGGGTTCTGATGAAAGGTAATGAACCCGAAACTTTAAACTCTCTTTCCCTCTGAACAGAAGCTGCCTGAACTTCCGTTTTCTCCAGCATTTTCTGTTTTTATACCAAACGTCTAACAGTCGCTGTCTTTTAAAAATAAATTTAGAGTACCCAATTCAATTTTGTTCCAATTAAGGGGCAATTTAGCGTGGCCAATCCACCTAACCTGCACATCTTTGGGTGGTGGGGTCGAAACCCACGCCAACACAGGGAGAATGTGCAAACTCCACACGTACAGTGACCCAGAGCAAGGATTCGAACCCGGGACCTCAGCGCTGTGAGGCAGCAGGGCTACCACTGCTCCACCTCCAATCACAGTCTTTTGAAATGAAAACTAAAAATGCTGGGCATACTGAGCAGGTCAAGCAGCGTCTGTGGAGAGAAACAGGGTTAATGTGTCAAGGTGATGACCTTTCATTACAACATGGAACTATTTTGGTTTTGTTGACCTGGAATCTTAATTTTTTTTTGAAATATAAATTTAGAGTATCCAATTCATTTTTTTGCAATTAAGGGTAAATTTAACCTGGCCAGTCCATCTATTCTGCACATCTTTGGATTGTGGGGGCAAAACCCAGGCAAACATGGGGAGAATGTGCAGACCCCACACGGACAGTGACCCAGAGCCGGGATCGAACCTGGGACCTTGGTGCTGTGAGGCAGCAGTGCTAACCCCTGAACCCCCGTGCTACCCCACCTGGAATCTTCCTTGCTAATATGGCGGAGTTACGTACTGAATAAGGAATCTAAAATTTAACAACTGTGAAGCTGTTCCACAAATGGCAACAATGTGAAGCCCTTGCTAAAATTGTAAAGAACCAGAATTGTGTCCAAACAAATCAGCATGACGCCAGACACAAAGAACAGATTGTCTTGCTATTAAAATTGAGAGGGGAATTTCAAATGGGTTAGTTAAGCCAACACTGCATTGGAGGGGGAACCACAAGCAAGAATATTAGGCCAGAACTGTGCTGCGGAGGAAGACCTGGCAGGATATTTAGGTCAGCTTTGTTTTGGAGGAGGAATTATAGGTAGGTGGTTGAGGGCAGCCCTGTGCTGGAAGGAATCCTGTAAGGATGCTCAGCATGGCATGCTGAAATGAGTGGCTGAAAATTGGTACCGTCTTAATACAGCCTCCACATCACTAGCAAAACAAATGGCAACAGTGATTTAACACAACACATAGTGACGTTATGAGCTTGCAAAAGATGTTTCGCATATTCATTTTTATTTCATACGGTGGGTGCGATCAATACAAGGTTTTGCTTGATTGACCCTATCCTTCAATTTGCACCCATGTTGCATAAAAGGTTTTGCCCAAAATATATTGAAAAGATCATCAGCATAAAGCACCATTCTCAAGCTCAGCGTCAGTGAACAAAATAAAACCTGATTTTGAGTTATCTGAGGTGTTTGAATAAGTTGCCTTCTGTAGCTCCGTTTCAGGATTGCTTTCATCTCCAAAACAACTGGAGCATAGACTGGACTCAAATAACACATAACTGTCTGGTCGTGCAATTTCTGAAAGTCTGGTGGGATAAAAGGCAATAACAACCTTCAACCAAACACGAGCTGTACCTGCAATACAATACGGATCAGGACTCGTTTACAGAAACCCATATAGCTCTTATGCACAAATGAATTTTAGACGCACGTTACAAAGTTACGGCTAGTAAGAAGGTACAAACAATGCCAAAAGTGGGGACCCCGGCTCTCTTCCCATTGGCTTTACATGGATGCATGTAAACTGGCTCTCAACATAAACTCAATGAGTAGGCAGCTGCTGAGCGCAATTTGTTACGCAAAAAAGGCTCAAAACCAAAACTTCAGAGCACTGCCGTAGAATTTTCTGCAGCATTTTTCAGGGAGTTTATGCAAGTAATATAATTCGTAAAGGCTTGTTGCTCCGATATGGTTTGCATTGTGCTTTTTGATATTTCCAAGAGGGTGCAACGGTCGCTGTAGTTTGCAAACCTCTAACACATTGGCAGTTCATTATTAACTGGTTTGTGTACAGGTTCTGCAGTTGCTGCATCAGTGCACAGCAGTGGAAAGTGCACGGTGCCTTGATGCTGTAACAAAACTGATGTACACTGCCCCTCGCTGCTGGAGCAGTCAGCCACCATACTAAGGGTATGAAATATCTTCAAGGGCCATTGTTTGTGTCACCTTATAATCAATACAAAAAAGGCCGAGCCAGCACTGATTTACCTTTCACTAGCTAAGTGAACCAGAATCTAAATGGTGAGAACGATCAGGGAGTTTACAATTGGGAGGGGAGATTTGGGGTGGGGGGGGATGGTTTTAGAGATAGCATCCTGAATTCTAAACCTAAGGCAAGGGTAGAGAGGAAAAGGTGGGGAAATGAATGTAAACCTGTCTCAGCAAACGACCTGGGGGACACATCTGTCAGTTCACCGTTCGAGTTGCTGGGTGAAGAATGGCAAAATACAACAGGGGGTCCTGCTCTCCGAGGAAAGGGAAAAGTCAGGCAAAAGCAAACTATTCCACAGGGATGGGGTAGTCTTCAGCCAAGTGATGTGTGGGCATCAGACTGGCAGCCAAGTACTGAAAATATGTTGAAATATGAACAGTTTGAAAGCTGGATTTTGAACCTTATAAAATATCTCACTTAGAAGACGAATGGCAAATTTTTAAAAAACGTGACACTTCAGCTAGCTGCAGCCATCTCCCGTAAGGTGTATAGAGCCAAGTCATAAAACCAAGACATAAAACCATCAAACTAGTTCACAAGTGTCAAAATCTGTGCAGCAGCAGCAATTTGATAGCAGTTGATATCTCTATCTGGCTTATTATTCCGGACTGAACAACACTACAAACAAACGTTGCTTTCCTCTTTCCCACTCCTGCTGAAGGAGGTGACTCATGCTGCTGTACGGTTCCACAAGCACTGCCCATCCTGAGTTACCAGAACCTGCCTAACGTGTGCCAGCACAATTTCCAGCAAGCGTCACAGGGCTGCAATTGGGGCCGTCACTAGCTGATAGTCCCCTTGCCCATCTAGTCCAGGGACATCACCACCACCACTGCACTGGCAAAGATTAGGTAAGTCAGTGCACTCCCAGGAATAGACATAGGAGTTTTGCCTGGTCTTTGCTGCTTGATCCACTCTGGGCAACAGCCCACAGGGCAGCATTACTCTGAAAACTTGGAATGCGCATTCAAACCGTTTAGCTGCAAGACGACCAGGCAGCGGAAAGTTGCGTTTATTGTTTTGTCCTGAATGATCTTCTCTGAATTCCTACAAAATTCTCAAAAGTAAAGCAAAATGTATTGAACACTGAGGTCTCACAATTTGCAGAAACAAATCTCATACATTCTATGTACTCACACAAGATCATATTGAATAAAATTATTTAATCTCCCACATTTATTTGAAATTGTTGCAAAAGTCGTAATTTACATTTCCAAAGCTGCCATGTTTATTGTTGCATGATCAGCTTACATATACACTGCCTACAGACCAGAAATTCTGAAAACACTAACAACTCCTCCTCTCGTACAAAATCCAGCAGACAAAGCTCAAGTAAGGAACAGTTTGCAGTAAAAGTGAATGAAAGCACTATGGCTGCATTAACTCCTAACATTCTTGTGTTCTCAATCTACCAGACCCACAATGGAGCGATTTATGGTAAAAGGAACATCCTTGGGTTTCATACAACATCTGTACATATTCTCAGTGATGAGGCCGGTGTTGTGACAGTAATTCTTCACAGCACGAGTCCTTTCACTTAAAGAAAGTACAAAATCATAAAATGGGGAGCAAAAAGGGTAAGGATTTCTCTTGTGGTTTCTTCACTGTTCCATATCATTGGCTGCAAATCATAACTGGTTATTATGGAGCCTGGACTAATTAGTGTAGGTTCAGGGAGAGGGGGGGGGGGGGGGGGGGGGGGGGGAAACGCAACTGCACCCGGTACACAATGAAAACAGGTCAAGACATGTGTACCTATGTCAGTCAGTAAATTGAGTGGCAAGCAAAGGCACCTTCTGGGAGTTAAATTATGAAAATAACTAGCAGAAATGGTTGCATCTCAAGTTCAGCTGAATGACGTTCAGAAACAGAACGGAATTGCAACAAATGGATATATTACCTGGAGGAAAAAAAACTTTGCAACGAGAGCGTCGGTACTGCACACCTCCACATCATCTGACCTGGGACAGTCGGACAGTTTGAAAAAACCATTTTAATTGACAAGTACGGAATTAAACCCTACCATACTATGCATAGGAAGGCTATATATGCTTCGATAAACGAGCCCTAGGACATGTTTAGTCCACATGAGAACAACAGTGTATAATCAGCCCCAACATGGTTCCCATTGGCTATGCTGGGTAGTTTCAGTGAATTCCAACAATGGTTTTTGCATCCCATCTTAGGGGAAGGTCAGTCTCCTGTTCTTCTCTGTATTTCTGGTTGGCACCTGAGGTTCAGAATGCATTTCTGTGACAAACCCCACTCTGTTCTGCACGGTTCTTTGAGTGTAAAATAGAATGTAGGCTTGGGTCTTGCACACTTCCTCCACACTGCACACATTTAGCTTAGAGTCATTACAGTGGACCCAAAATTCTAAAGAGGAAAAAGAAAAGATACAGCAGATTGTAAAACACAGTATTTCTTATTTTCAGGACATTTATCAACTAAGTACATGTCAATTCAATTATGTATAATCTTGTATGCAAGTTGCACTCCTCCACCCCGTTTCCCCCTGTTCCCCTCCTTAAGGTATCATTTCTCCTTTGGATAACAGCAGCTTTCTGTTTTTTCTTATAAGGAGCCATTCTTCAACCGTACGCCTGGACAGCGTCAGTAGGCTATTGGGGTGGGGCTGTTTTGCCTGTTAGACTATTTGGCCAAGTTCCCCACTACTTGATGCGCAAAACAAATGTAAATTACACTGCAATATATTGCTGAGAAAGTGGCTAGAACTTGCATGTCGCCCTGGGATACTCTGAAATAGGAGGAGGAGGAACAGGGAAGTGACGCAGATTGGATTTAGAGATCTCTTTGCACTTTTCACGGTCATTTTAAACTTTTGCCGCTCTCCTGGTTGAACGATTTCAAGTAAACACTCCTCGCTATGATGAGTCACGCATCTCTCATTCTCCTTCTTAAAATACAGGGGGGCAACAGACAGGACAAACGTGCTGTATAAAATTGCAATAATCAGGTTTCTTCTTTCTGAACCAGGAAAGAAGCAAACTTGCTGAAGTCAGGGGGAAAGTGGCAATTTAGCGTTTTTCGCAACTAAGAAGCGCACAGAACCTTGGCAACACCTACAAATTCACTGGCCACGTGGGCAAATCAGAGGAAACTGTTGGCACTTTCACAATCGTGGTAATAATTTAAATCAGCACACTGATAAGTTCCTATGTCCTTTTGTATGGAGGACTATGCTCAGGCCATAGTTTGAAGGACTACTGCCTAGACTGGCAAGGTAGCCAAGTCATTGGAGGAGGTACTAAAGAAGAAAATGACGAAATGTCCCCTTGACTTTTGATGATAGCCAACAACCCTCTGATTGCGCAAAGACGTAAAGAGGTCATTCTTCTCGCGCGAGCCAGAGAGTTGGCAGGCTATTTGTTCTCTTTTTTTATATATATTTAGTGTACCCAATTCATTTTTTCCAATTAAGGGGCAATTTAGTGTGGACAATCCACCAATCCTGCACATCTTTGGGTTGTGGGGGCAAAACCCACGCAAACATGGGGAGAATGTGCAAACTCCATATGGACAGTGACCCAGAGCCGGGATCAAACCTGGGACCTCGGCGCCGTGAGGCAGCAGGGTTAACCCACTGCACCGAGCTGCCAATTTGTTCTCCTTAAGTGCATCACAGCAAAGCACGGTTCTTTTTTACATACGTCATTACAATGAGGAGGGAGGCTGAGTTTTACCATCTCTAGCCTGGGGGACATGAGGGACACCTACTGTAGTAACTAACCCTGTTGACATCAACTAACTCAGTACAAATTGAAAAACTAAGAGGCAAGCTTTTGGTCTGGTAGGAAGGGCATTCGCCCACTGTAGCAACAAAACACCCAGAGCTGTGAACTGTTACCACCCTTTCCTATCTTTGCTTGTAGCAAACTGACCTCCTTCTGTGTTGTAGCAGTAGGCAGTGTAGTGTCCTGAGCCAAATCCTTTTCCATGATGCATCACCACAGCTGAGAGGTCATATATGAAGCTTTCCTTGCCAAGAGTGGAGGAAGAGTCCCTGCAGCAGTAAGGCTCCATGTTTAATACCTGGTCAAAGTTGACATGCACCCCTATCTTCTCACGATGGTTGCGGCCAGACCACCTAAAAACACAGTAGCTGCATCAAGAGGGAAATAAGGAACACGAGTACAATACATCAATGCCCTGTAAAAAATACTTAAATTCCATACAGTATAACTAAATAAATTCAGTGTTTTATTAGTTTAAGTAAAGCAGTTCATTACAATAAAGAGGCAAACGTTTCAACCTTCAGTGTGTGCTGTTGAGCTGGTTCTCTCAGCAACAGCAGGGGTACATACAGGTAGCACTCACCGCCCCCGCAGTAGGGAAGTTGCAACAAACACAAATAAATCAAATCAGCCAGGGTAACATCGCCTGGTCGTGGCTCAGCAGCCCGGGTGGAAAGTGTGGATGTGCATCGAGGAACAGTAAGCCTCGACTGTGATGCATTCTACAGATGAATAGTTTGGTGATGTCCAGTACCCAGCATCATGCTCACTGTTAAAAGTGACCTGTACAATTTTTTATTTATTTATTTAGATGAATAACCAATTTTTTTTTTTCAATTAAGGGGTAATTTAGCGTGGCCAATCCACCTAACCTGCACATCTTTGGGTTGTGGGGGTGAAACCCACACAAACACGAGAAGAATGTGCAAACTCCACACGGCAGTGACCCAGAGCGAGGATTGAACCTGGGACCTCGGCGCCGTGAGTACCCAAAATAATTGGGTACTCTAAATTTATTTTAAAAAAAAGAAAGGAACTACAGTCACCAACACCCATGAAACATTCACTCGAATTTCCCATTACTGCGTGCAGATTGGTTCTTGCACGATGCAGTTGTGTTCAGATCGCTGTGGAACTGTGCATACACACGACTTGCTCGTGCGCAGCCTGTTTATCTACTGCATGTCACGCTCGATTGCTGCACGACCACACTCCTGTGCAGCTTAGAGAGAGAACATGGATCCAATGTAATAGTGCCAGAAAAAGTGAAACACGTTCAGGTGAGGAGGGGCAGAATGGGAGACAAAAAAAACTGGAGATGAAAGTATATAGAGCCATGCATTTTTTTGTATGAAATCCACCACACTACTGATTTATTTAACAATTGCATCAGAAGGACAAGGGAATACAGTGGGCAAAAGGCGTCATGATGTCTAACAGCAGAAGATGAATTCAAATACATTAAGGTGTAAAACATCAGTTGCTGTCAGGACAGTGTAATAGAGCTCCATTGGAGTACCCTGGAGCATTACACCAAAATACTTTTCATTGTACTTTGGCACATGTGACAATAAATCAATCAATCTATCAATCAACACCAAAGTCATATGCCTGCAATCCCACACAGCAGGTTCCTGATCATGGGGCAGATTAGGTTGGGAGGAAAGGAATCAAAGCCTAGCCCTCGATTATTCTCTGATGTACAGCATTCACACTTATATAGCACATAACATCGTGAGACATTCCAAGATGCTAAACAAGAGCAATATCAATATATTTTTGACACTGCGCCACTGAAGGAGATACAAAGGCAGATAACCAAAGTTTCGGAGGGCAGTTTTCATCACCATTACGGGGGCTCTGCATGCAGATTTGGAGCCCAGTCTCCCAGAAGCCATACTTGGGGTGTCGGAGCAGATGTCTTAGCCTTCGCCTCGCTGATTGCTCGCAGGTGGGTCTTGTTGGGGTGGAGACTAATGTGTGCGAGCGAGACCCAAACTTGCATGAAACATGAATTCATGTTAATGATGTGCCAAAACGGCAGCACAGTGGCACAGTGGGTAGCACTGCAGCCTCACGGTGGCGAGGTCCCAGATTCGATCCTGGCTCTGGGTCACTGTTTGTGTGCAGTTTGCACATTATCCCATGTTTGCATGGGTTTTGCCCCCACAACACAAAGATGTGCAGGGTAGGTAGATTGGCGACACTAAATTGCCCCTTAATTGGAAAAATGAATTGGGTACTCAAATTTATTTTTTAAAAATTATGTGCCAAAATACATCTATCTGAAATTTGCTCATCAGTCACTTCAGTGGAAAAAATTTAAATGTGGCCCCTCAAGAAAAAAGGTTGGACAACCCTGGGCTAGGGAGATGGAGCATGGCATGATCATGGAGTAATTTGAAAGTAAGGATGAGAATTTTAAAACTGAAGATCTTCAGACCAAGAGCCACTCAAGGTCAGAAACAGAAGGAATGAGATCAAGAGCAAATTAACATGCAAGTGGCTAGGGGCAGCATGGTGGCACAGTGGGTAGCACCGCTGCCTCACGGCGCCGAGGACCCAGTTTCGAACCCGGCCCCGGGTTACTGTCTGTGTGGAGTTTGCACATTCTCCACATGTCCGCGTGGGTTCCACCCCAACAACAGTTGTGCAGGGTAGGAGGATTGGCCAGACTATTGGCCCCTTAATTGGAAAAAATAATTGGGTATTCTAAATTTATTTTAAAAAACATACAAGTGGCTGATTCTTTGGATCTTCTTTGAAGGTGGGAGGCTGGCCAGGAGAGCATTGGAATAGTCAATTTGAACGGTATCAAAAGCATGTTTGAGGATTTCAGTGGTGAATGAACAGAGGGTCACATGTTTCGGGCCTGTCAAATACTGAGGGAGTTCTGGCAGGGGGTTCTTAGATGTTATGCCCCGACGATATGTTTCTCATCCCATTTTCCTGCCTTCTCCCCGTAACTCTTGATCCCCTCATTAATCAAAAACTTACCTATCTCTGTCTTAAAGACACTCAGTGATTTGGCCTCTGCAGCCGTCTGCGGCAAAGAGTTCCACAGATTCACCACCCTCTGGCTGAAGAAATTTCCCTTCATCTCAAGTTTTAAAGGATCGTCCCTTAGTCTGAGCTATACCCTCAGGTTCTAGTTTCTCCTATTGGTGGAAACATCTTCTCCACGTCCACTCTATCCAGACCTCGCAGTATCCTGTAAGTTTCAATGAGATCCCCCCTCATCCTTCTAAACTCCACTGAGTACAGACCCAAAATCCTCAACCGTTCCTCAAACGACAAGCCCTTCACTCCCGGGATCACTCTTGTGAACCTCCTCTGGATCCTTTCCAATGCCAGCACATCCTACCTTAGATACAGGGCCCAAAAGCTACTCACAATACTCCAAATGGGGTCTGACCACAGCCTTATACAGCCTCAGCTGAATGTCTTGTATTCTAGCCCTCCCGAAATGAATGCTAGCATTGCATTTGCCTTCTTAACTGCCAACTGAACCTGCACGTTAACCTTAAGAGAATCGTGAACAAGAACTCTCAAGTCCCTTTGTGCTTCAGATTTCCTAAGCCTTTCCCCATTTAGAAAATAGTCCATGTCTCTATACTTCCTACCAAAGTGCATAACCTCAAGCAAATGAGGGGTTCCACAAGAGATGGTGTTTATTTATTTTGCATTTGAGAGCTGGCTACCGTCAACTGTTAGTGGGAGGGGACGAGGGCGTTGGGGGCGAGGGTGTTGGTGCAGGGATTATTGCATTTGGGGGTGTAATATTTTTTTGTAAAATGTCAAAATGCTAATAAATTGAATAAAAAAATATATTTTTTTAAAGTGCAGAACCTCACTTTTTCCACATTGTATTGCACCTGTCACTTCTTTGTGATTTCTCCTGTCATGGTCATGTCAAAACCCTGGTTGAACTGAATGTGATCTCAACTCCACTTTCTTTTCTTCCCCATAACTCTCGACTCCCTGGTCTGTGATAAATCTTTTTAACTCAGCCGTGATAAATTCAATGATTGAGCTTCCACTATTTTCTGAAGAGAATTCCACAGACTAACGATCCTCTAAGAGAAAATAAATTCTTATCTATGTCTTGAAAGGGAGACCTCTTATTTTTGAACTGCAGCCCCCTTGTTTAGCCTCCCCCCACAAGAGGAAATATATTCCTGGTATCCACCCTTTCAAGTCCCCGCAGGATCCTCCATGTTTTAGTACGATCACCTCTCACTCTTCTAAACGCCAATTGGTAAAGGCCATTCTGATGGATCATCAAATCAAAGCACAGTCCTTTTTGTGGAAATACAAAGAAGGATTTGTATTTATTTACAGCCTTCCACTACCTCAGTCAATAGGGTGTACTTGTGAAGTGTAAAACCAGGTGGCAGTTACGCTCAGCAATCCCACAAAAGGCAATACGATAGTGACCAGATAATGATCAAGGGATATAATTATTCAGGGCACCGGAGACAACTCTCCTGTTCTTCTCTGGAATAGTGCCATGGGATTGTTTACGCCTACCCAAAATAGCAGACACTGTTTAAATGAAATGAAAATCGCTTATTGTCACAAGTAGGCTTCAAGTGAAGTTACTGTGAAGAGCCCCTCATTGTCACATTCTGCACCTGTTTGGGGAGGCTGGTACGGGAATTGAACCGTGCTGCTGGCCTGCCTTGGTCTGCTTTAAAAGTCAGCACTTTAGCCCTGTGCTAAACCAGCCTCATGACATTTAATCCAAAAGACAGCTCTTCAGTACGACAGTGGAGCCTCAGCCTAGAATTCTTTTTTTTAAATTTAGAGTACCCAATTATTTTTTTCCAATTAAAGGGCAATTTAGCGTGGCCAATCCATCTACCCTGCACATCTTTGGGTTGTGGGGGCAAAACCCACGCAGACACAGGGAGAATGTGCAAATTCCACACGGACAGTGACCCAGGGCCGGGATTCAAACCCAGGTCCTCAGCACCGTAGTCCCAGTGCTAACCACTGTGCCACCGTGCTGCCCTCAGTCTATAATTCTCAGCTTAAATGTCTGAAGTGGGTTTAAATTTCTGAACCGTCGGATTTAGAAGCGAGAGTGTTGTTTACTGGGCCTCAACTGACTCAGGAATTAAGAGAACTGGAAGGATAAATGTACAACTAACAAAAATTACCACAATTCTTTGAAGCTGCAGCAAATTCATCCTACCTGAATCGTTTAAGGTGCAGACGGAGGACCTGAGGTAGTCGGTATATCATTAGCTGTTTTTGAGCTTCTGTCAGGACAAGAGGCTTTGGTGAGGATTTTCGTCGTTTACCTGAAAAATAATTAGGCAGGATTACATTGCATCCACAGCAAAGAAACAGGCCATTCGGCCCAACTGCTGTACACTGGGGTTTAGGGGCCACCCAAGCCTTGTCTCTATTTAATATAGCATTAATCAGACTTTCAGTTTAAAGGATGAGCTATTCAGTCCGTTTAACGTCAGAAGCACAAGCTCTACCAGAATGGAGTGGAGGACAAATGTAGATTCCTCCAATATACACATTGTCTGACTTATGGCAATGCTTAGGTTTGCTCTGCACCAATGGTTTGTTCGTTGGTAGAAGACAAGTTCAAACATATTGCACGGAGCGGACGTGATTCTTCAGTACAAACAATCAAAAGGGGTTTTGGGCGAACAGTAATTGAGAAAAGCAATTAATCAACTACAAATATTTACTAAACACAAGAAAAAAGTATAGATTTATTATCTTAGGGTCCCATTGAGTGGCTACAGTTTGGGATTCCCCAAATCCTGTTTGTTGCAGCAGTGAATAGCTAAAAATGCGCAGGTCAGGTTTTGTGTATGATATGGAGTTTGCCACCTCACTACGGGCACTACAATTGGCCTCAGGATCTTTGAACAAGGAAGTCAGAACTCTTATTCTCAGTTTCCATGGGTTGCTTTTCCAAAAACATGGCAAACAGGGTTGGTGCAGACAGTCTGCCCACACACTGTTGAAGCACAGGCAAGAACAGAACCATTCTACAGATGCCATAACTCTCGGGTAATCTACCGGGGATGGGATAGATAATGAGAAGAAAACTCATTTGGAAGGTCATTGCTTACTGTTGCACTGGTCACAAGCATAAATCCTCCCTTCCAAAGCCTCTGTTTCTGTAAACTTTGCCAGCATTTCCGTCAGAGTGCATTCTTTAAGCTGGGTAGCACCCTTCTGAAGACAATGATAACGCTCTGGAAACTCCAGTGAAAGATCCCAAAATGGTTCAATGGTGTTGGACTTGTAGTTGCACGTCAGACATGTAACCTGTAGGAAGGGATTATAAAAGCAACAGATGACCCAAAATACCGATGGTAACTGATCCAACAAAATGACTTAACATTACAGCATGAACAAGACCATTCAGCCACCTGTGCCAATTCTTTGCAACAGTAGTCTAAAGTTAATCCCACTCCTACCAAATCCATCTCTTTTTCTCGTCTTCAAATATTTATTAATTTCTTCCTAAAATTATGCAACGGTCCACCTAGAAAAAGATTCTATGTTTAACAATACTTAGTAAAGACCTTTCCACTATATTTCCTTTTCATTTTCATACTTTAAATTGATGACTACTTGTGAAAGATTCTCCAACCATAAAGAAATTGTATTTCCCTATTCACCCTTTTGAAATTATTCAAAATTTAAAAATTTTATTTAATCTTCGCTCAGTCTACAATGAACCATTAGTCCGATAAGGGTTTCTTATCTTTGATATCATCTTGCTGAACCTATAGCTTTTAATGTTCTTTGTAGACTGGAGTGGACAAAACAGAAAACAAATTTTGACCCAACCATTGCTTTGAATGATTTTATCAATATTTCTTGCTTCAATTTTAAAACCCCCAAATCTGTACCCATTTCTTTATGGTTTTATCTATTTGCACTCAGATTGTCATGGAGTTATGCCCCAACACACTTCACAAGGCGATGGGGAAAGGCGACAAGACAGCCCAGAAGGTATTACAATAAGAGTTGCAGCAGGTGGTTGAACGTGGATCAGAGATTGCGAGGTGTCAGGGTTTAGCAGTTTAGAAATCATTCCAGTTCAGACAAAGGTAAACTCTGGTACTGCTGGCATAGTGGAGGGGAAGAAGGAAGATGCACACAGGGCCTGCATCAAATCAGAGGGTGCAAGCTGGTATGTGGAATTGAAGAAACCTGGAGAGGTAACAACATACTTAAACAAGAGTAGTTACTCAGAATTCAATACAATTGAAGATTAAGGATCTAGCGCCAAACATGGTATGAAACAGGATGCAGGGGGCAACGTTTACTATGTCATGAATCTGCCTAGCAACAACAGTAAACAAATTTAACAAAACATATAATAGGATTGGGTGGATTGGCCATGCTAAAATTGCCCCCTAAGTGTCCAGAGACGTGCAGGTTAGGTGGGGCCATGGCAATAGGGTGCAGGATTGGGCCTAGGTAGGGATGCTTTGGATTCTAGGATGTGATGTCCAGCAACAGCTAGAAATCTGCCTGGAGACAGCAGTAGACAATATTCAAAAAGCCCCATTGATATGTGTCTCTTGCAGTAACGAGATTGGAAGGTCATTTACTTTAAAAACAAATTTGAATTGTGGGGGTGAGACCCACCCAGACACGGGGGGGGGGGGGGGGGGGGGGGGGGGGCATGCAAACTCCACACGGACAGTGACTCAGGGCTAGGATCTAATCCGGGTCCTGGCGCCGTGAAGCAGCAGTGCTAGCTGGTGTGAATAGCTTGTGAGGAGAAACAGCTAATAGATGGCCAAGGTCATTGATAGGGGCACAGTCGAATATACAGAAAGCACAATCAAAGAGGAACAAAGGTATAATTGTCCCGCCATGGGAAGCCAGAGAGACAGTTAACATCTAGCAGTCTCAAAGCAGTCAAGCCAGTTTCCAGCCACCAAACCAGAAGGCTATGGTTTTTAAATATTGGATGTTGTTTGGGGAAACAGGCAAGTTTTACTGAGTTCATGTATGATGGATATATTTTGGAATAAACTGTTGTGTGTGTGTGTGATTAGTAATTCATTGCATGAGAGTAGAGTGGTCCTGTTCGTGTATACTTAACTTTAATAAATAGTCTCTAATAATTGTCACACGACGACTGGGCTGTTTATTCTCACTTGGTTTCACTTGTGTCCTCACACCGAAACCCCCCACCCCCGATACATCCCCATGAACTGGTGTTCCATATTGGGATACCCTCGCAAATTACATCAGCATGCTTTGTGACAACTGAAATAAGTCTAACTGGTCTCTAAACAATAAATGCGCCCAAGGTCATCCAGATACATGGCTGGTTTATCCCAGTGTGAGATGTACCTCATCGGTTTTTGGCTGTGGGCACTTATTCAATGTACATACTTTGAAATGGGCAGCATGGGAGCACAGTGGTTAGCACTGTTGCTTCACGGCACGACAGTCCCCGGTTCGATGCCTGGCTTTGGTCTCTGTCTGTGTGGAGTCTGCACGTTCTCCCCGTGTCTACATGGATTTCCTCCCACAAGTCCCGAAAGACATGCTGTTAGGTGAATTGGACATTCTGAATTCTCCCGAACAGGCACTGGAATGTGGCGACTAGGGGCTTTTCACAGTAACTTCATTGCAGTGTTAACGTAAGCCTACTTGTAACAATAAAGATTATTTAATTTAATGATTTCATTATTGTTTCCATTTTGTTAGAATAAGTAAGCAAGCAAGTAAAGTTGCTGTAGACCCAATGACCATAGGCTGTTTTCCCCTTTGAGGGGGAGAGCTGACTGGTGGAGATTTAACCTGAGGATCACCCACACCTCAGGCAAGGGGCAAGGTTGAGAAGGCGGGGCCCACACGAATAACTCATCTGGTACAGGAATTGAACCCATGTTGCTGGTCTTGCCCTGCATCACTAACCAGCTGTCCAGCCAACTGAGCTAAACCAGCCCCGTTACAGCATTACAATAATAGAATCGTAGAATTTACAGTGCACAAGGAGGCCCATCGAGTCTGCACCAGCCCTCAGAAAGAGCACCCTATATAAACCCATTCCTCCATCCTATCCCCATAACTCAGTAACCCCACCCAACCCCTGGGACACTAAGGGACAATTTAGCATGGCCAATCCACCTAACCTGCACATCTTTGGACTGTGGGAGGAAACCGGAGCACCCGGAGCAAACCCACACATAAACAGGGAGAAAGTGCAAACCCCACACAGACAGTCACCAGAGGCGGGAATTGAACCCAGGTCCCTGGAGCTGTGAGGCAATTGTGCTAACAACTGTGCCACCTTGCCACCCAAATACTATGGAAGGCATTTACTTTGTGTAAATGCAAAAACCTGACTATATTTATTTAGCCCTTTGTATTTTCTATTTCCATTTATTGAACTAATTGTGCTGATTACATTTACAATACAAAAGCAGAATTAATGCCAGATGTTGCTGAGAAGGAAGGAAGCTTGTGCCACTTTGATCCAGAGGCAACACCGGCCCTGACACTTGATTTAACAAACATTTGGCGAGGTGGTGGTGGTGGTAATGTTATTGGGTTAGTAATTCAGGGGCACAGGCTAGTACGCACAGAACACTGGTTCAAATCCCACCACGGCAGTTAAATTCAATTAATAAATCTGGAATATAAAGCTAGTCTCAGTAATGGTGACTGTGAAACTATTAGATTGTAGTCAAACTGGTTCACTAATGGAATCGGCCGTCCTTACCTACTCTGGCCTACATGTGACTCCAGACCGACAGTAATGGTTTAGCTCACTCGGCTAATCGCTGGCTTTTAAAGCAGACCAAGCAGCAGGGTTCGATTCCTGTACCAGCCTCCCCAGACAGGTGCCGGAATGTGGCGACTAGGGGCTTTTCACAGTAACTTCATTGAAGCCTACTCGTGACAATAAGCGATTTTCATTTTCATTTCATTTCATGTGGGGGACTCTTAATTGCCCTCTGAAACGGCCTAGCGAGCCATTTGGAATGGGCAACAAATGCTGTCCTTGCTACCGATATCCACATCCCAGGAAATAATTTTTAAAATAATGGGGCAGCACGGCAGCACGATGGTTAGCATTGTTGCTTCACAACTCCAGGGTCCCAGGTTTGATTCCCGGCTTGGGTCACTGTCTGTGCGGAGTCCACACGTTCTCCCCGTGTCTGCGTGGGTTTCCTCCGGGCGCTCCGTTTCCTCCACAGTTCAAAGATGTGCAGGTTAGGTGGATTGGCTCTGTTAAAGTGCTGTTAGTATCCAAAAAGGTTAGGTGGGGTTACTGGGTTACGGGTGTGGGCTTAAGTGGGATGCTATTTCCAAGGGCTGGTGCAAACTCTTTTTTAAAAATAAATTTAGAGTACCCAATTCATTTTTTCCAATTAAGGGCCAATTTAGCGTGGCCAATCCACCTACCCTGCACATCTTTGGGTTGTGGGGGCGAAACCCACGCAAACATTCTTTTTTTTTTTTTTTTTTATAAATTTAGCGTACCCAATTATTTTTTCCAATTAAGGGGCAATTTAGTGTGGCCAATCCACCTATCCTGCACATCTTTTGGGTTGTGGGGGCGAAACCCACGCAGACACGGGGAGAATGTGCAAACTCCACACGGACAGTGACCCAGGGCCGGGATTCGAACCCGGGTCCTCAGCGCCGTAGGCAACAATGCTAACCACTGTGCCACCGTGCTGCCCGTTCCCACGCAAACATGAGGAGAAAGTGCAAACTCCACATGGACAGTGACCCAGAGCCGGGATCGCACCTGGGACCTCAGCGCTGTGAGGTAGCAGTGCTATCCACTGCGCCACCGTGCTGCCCGGGCCGGTGCAGACTCGATAGGCCGAATGGCCTCCTTCTGCACTGTAAATTCTATGATTCTATGAATAGTGCTAATGAAACTAATTACGTTGCAGTTTATTGTGCAAATGTAGAGTAAGGCATGAACACTTCAGTGCACTGAAGATAATGAAATTGAGGATGTTATTTATTATGAGATGAGTTACTTCTAATTGAGACAATTGTTCATAATTTAGCAATGTAACTTTATACTTAATTCCTTACCTTGGAATAGCTCAACTTGTCTGCGGGTAACCGCTTTTAAGGTGCAAGATCTCCAGTTTATCATAGAATTTACAGTGCAGAAGGAGGCCATTCGGCCCATCGAGTCTGCACCGGCTCTTGGAACGAGCATCCTACCCAAGGTCAACATCTCCACCCTATCCCATAACCCAGTAACCCCACCCAACACTAAGGGCAATTTTGGACACTAAAGGCAATTTATCATGGCCAATCCAGCTAACCTGCACATCTTTGGACTGTGGGAGGAAATCGGAGCACCTGGAGGAAACCCACGCACACACGGGGAGGATGTGCAGACTCCGCACAGACAGTGACCCAAGCCGGAATCGAACCTGGGACCATGGAGCTGTGAAGCAATTGTGCTATCCACAATGCTACCGTGCTGCCAGTTGATTTACTGACTCCTTCATTTGACATTCAAATCTAATATTCCAATAAACAATCAGATCTTTTCACATCTACAGCTAAATCCACTTTCCCCCCCCCCCTCTATTCCTCGATTGAGGGAGCCCCTTTCTGCTATTAATAACTAGTGCAAACTTGGAGCCCTGTTCAGCGATATGCAAGAACAGCCTCAGGAGAGTTGCCCTCCAGTAACCCTCCCTCCCCGAGCCCAAATTGTACTGTTGAGGCACAAACTCAAATACAGGAGACGCACACAAAATTATTAACAAATACATTGTTGATGTCACAGGCAACGATTTCACTGATTCTTAAGCGGGACAAGAACCCGGAGCTGTGTTGTTCCTACAGGCCGATCTCCCTGTTGAATGCAGATGCCAAGTTGCTGGCCAAAATCTTGTCCTCCAGGATCAAGGATTGTGTTCCGGACGTTATTGGGGAGGACCAGACGGGGTTTGTTAAGGGCAGGCCAATGTAAGAAGGCTGTTAAACGTGATCATGTTGCCCCCGGAAGGTAGGGAGGTGGAGGTAGTGATCGCAATGGATGCAGAAAAGGCTTTTGATCGGGTAGAATGGGACTATCTGTGGGAGAAACTGGGACGGTTCGGATTCGGGCGGGGCTTTACTGAGTGGGTCAGGTTATTGTATCACGCGCCTGTGGAAAGTGTACAGACGAATAGGACAACATCGGATTATTTTAGACTGCACCGGGAGTCGAGACAGGGATGCCCCCTCTCACCACTGTTGTTTGCGCTGGCTATAGAACCGTTGGCAATTGCTCTGAAAGCCTCGAGGGGCTGGAGAGGACTAGTCAGACAGGGGGAGCACAGGGTTTCGCTCTATGCAGATGACCTGCTTCTGTACGTTTCGGACCCAATAGCGGGGATGGAAGAAATCATGAGAACTCTAGGGGAATTTGGCCGTTTTTCATGGTATAAGCTTAATATGGGAAAGAGTGAGATGTTTGTGGTCCAGGCAAGGGGACATGAGAGGTGACTGGGAGAGCTGCCATTTACGTTAGTAGAAGGAAGCTTTAGGTACCGAGGCATCCAAGTGGCGCGGGTATGGGACCGGCTGCATAAATTGAATCTGGCCCAGCTGGTGAACCAAAGGAAGGACGATTTTCGGAGATGGGACGCGCTTCCGTTGTCTCTGGCTTTGGGGGGGGGGGCGGGGGGGCGGTCCTCCGAGATTCCTATTTGTATTTCAGTGTCTCCCCATCTTTATTCTGCAGTCCTTTTTTAAGTGGGTCAACAGTGATCACAGGCTTCGTCTGGGCAAGTGGGTCAACAGTGATCACGGGCTTCGTCTGGGCAGGCAAGACCCCGCGAGTAAGGAAGGTAATGCTTGAGCGGAGTCGGGGAGAGGGCGGGCTGGCGCTACCAAATTTTAGTAACTATTACTGGGCGGCTAATATAGCCATGATCAGGAAGTGGGTGGTGGGGGAGGGGTTGGCATGGGAGTTGGCTTCATGTAAGGGCACCAGTCTGGGGGCGTTGGTAACTGCGCTTCTGCCGTTCCCGCCGGCACGGTACTCCACCAGTCCAGTGGTGATGGCGGCCCTGAGAGTTTGGGGCCAGTGGAGGCAGCATGTGGGAGCATCGGACTGGGCGCTAATCTGTGATAATCAGCGGTTTGCCCCGGGGAGTATGGACCGGGGGGGGGGGGGGGGGGGGGGGTTCTGGTTATGGCGGAGAGTGGGGATTGAGAGGATGGGGGGTATGTTCATACAGAGGAGCTTTCCGAGTATGAGGGTGTTGGAGGAAAAGTTTGGGTTGGCGAGGGGAAACAAATTCAGGTATCTGCAGGTGCGGGACTTCCTTCGTAAACAGGTGTGAACCTTCCCGCTCCTACCGCTAAGGGGGATTCAGGACAGGGTAGTTTCCAGAGGGTGGGTAGGAGAAGGGAGCGTCTCGGAAATTTATAAGGAGCTTATGGGGTTGGAGGAGACGCAGATCGAGGAGCTGAAGCGCAAGTGGAAGGAGGAGCTGGGAGGTGAGATAGAGGATGTTCTATGGGCAGACGCGTTGAGTAGAGTCAACACGTCCGCAACATGTGCCAGGCTCAGCCTGATACAATTTAAGGTTGTTCACCGGGCTCACCTGACAGAGGCCCGGATGAGCAGATTCTTTGGGCTGGAGGACAGGTGCGCAAAATGTGTGGGAGGACCGGCGAACCATGTCCACATGTTTTGGACATGTCCAAAGCTTAGGGGACTTTGGCAGGGGTTTGCGGATGTCATGTCCACGGTGTTAAAGACAAGGGTGGTGCTGAGTCCAGAGGTGGCGATTTTCGGGGTGTCAAAGACCCGGGAATCCAGGAGGAGAAAGAGGCAGACGTTCGGGCCTTTGCTTCCCTGGTAGCCCGGAGACGGATACTATTAGCTTGGAGGGACTCAAAGCCCCCGAAGTCGGAGACCTGGCTGTCGGACATGGCTAGCTTTCTCTGTTTGGAGAACATCAAGTTCGCCGTGAGAGGGTCACTGTTAAGGTTCACCTGGAGGTGGCAACCGTTCGTCAACTTCTTTGCGGGAAATTAATTATCAGCAGACTGGGGGTGCGGAGGGAGTAGTTTAGATTAGAGTAGGGGGTAAATAAGGGTGGGACCTGTACGAGAGGTAAATGGCTTTTGCACAATGTTTATGGTTTCATGTATATTGTTTATTTTGATGTTGTTATTATACCAAAAATACCTCAATAAAAGTGTTTATTAAAAAAAATCAAATACATTCCGCAACATCAGTAAATGCCCAAATTGGGCAGAATGGCAGCACAGCGGTTAGCACTGTTGCTTCACAGCGCCAGGGTCCCGGGTACGACTCCAGGCTTGAGTCACTGCCTGTGTGGAGTCTGCATGTTCTCCATGTGTCTGCGTGGGTTTCCTCCGGGTGCTCCGGTTTCCTCCCACAAGTCCCGAAAGATCAGCTTGTTAGGTGAATTGGACATTCACCTCGAGGCTTTTCACAGTAACTTCAATGCAGTGTTAATACAAGTCTACTTGTGACACTAATAAAGATTACAGATTATTTAAAAAAATTAATGCATCATTTTTTCCAATTTAAAAACTAATCTACAAATTCAGACAACTCAGTGGTACAAATACACACTATCCCATTTCTGCTGACGATGCTGCCTCATGCACAGGTAGTTAACCTAAGTATTCATTAGGAGCTTAGAACATGAGTGATGTCAGGGCCAACCGTATTTCTGTAACCTCCTCAAGCCATACAATGCCCGGAGATCTCTGTCTTCTTCCAATTCTGGTCACTCCATTGGGGCCATGCTTTGAGCAGCCGGGACCCTGTGCTCTAGCATTCCCTCCCTAAACCTCTGAATTTCTTTAAGCCACTCTTTCAGACCCCACCTCCGAGCTAATTTTAGGTTGCCTATCCCGTTTAAAATTTTTAAAAAAAAAGTAAATTTAGAGTACCCAATTCATTTTTTCCAATTAAGGGCCAATTTAGATTGGCTAATCCACCACCCCTGCACATCTTTGGGTTGTGGGGGCGAAACCCACGCAAACACGGGGAGAATGTGCAAATGTGCAAACTCCACACGGACAGTGACCCAGAGCCGGGATCGAACCTGGGACCTCGGCACCGTGAGGCTGCAGGGCTAACCCACTGCGCCACCGTGCTGCCCTTGGTCGCCTATCCCAATATCTTACATGGGCTGAGTGTCAACTTTTGTTGATAATGGTCACGTGAAGCACTTTTGGATTTTTAAATAATTGTTACAGGTGCCACACGAGAGGTTGTACAGTGGCTAGCACTGCTGCCTCACGGCGCCGAGGACCCAGGTTCGATCCCGGCCCCGGGTCACTGTCCGTGTGGAGTTTGCACATTCTCCCCGTGTCTGCATGCGTGGGTCTCACCCCCACAATCCAAAAAGATGTGCAGGGTAGGTGGATTGGCCACGCTGAATTGCCCCTTAATTTGGAAAAAAAAAAAATTGGGTACTCAAATTTTTTTTTTAAGTTGCAGGTGCAACATAAATGCACATTTGTGTTGTTATACTGCAGGGGTTTTAAAAAAAAGACCCTGATTCCAACCTCGATGTCCAATGCAACGCAGTTCCCCAAAGTGGCACCGAATAACAATGGAGGGGTAAAAATCTGAGAGGATTTTCTCAGGCGCATTGTGGCCAACTGTATCACTTCTCCTGCTCCACCTTTTCACATTTTCACAAAAAAGTAAACAATAACAGAAAATTCTAAGAAAAAAAAATCCGACCCCCCCCCCCCCCCCCCGTAAATACAAAAGAGAAACAATAAATTAACGCCCGTCGTTGGCAAAAAAACAGATATACAACCCAAAACAAAAACAAAGAGACAACCCCCTTCCCTGCCCCCCCGGTTGCTGCTGCTGACCTTTTGTTTTTACCGTTCTGCCAGGAGATCTAGGAATGGTTGCCATCTCCTGAAAAACCCCTGCACTGACCCCCTTAGGGCAAATTTCACCCTCTCCAATTTAATAAACCCCGCCATATCGTTGACCCAGGCCTCCATGCTTGGGGGCCTCGCATCCTTCCACTGAAGAAGAATCCTCCGCCGGGCTACTAGGGACGCAAAGGCCAGAACACCGGCCTCTTTCGCCTCCTGCACTCCTGGCGTCACTGCAACCCCAAATATTGCGAGTCCCCAGCCTGGATTGACCTTGGATCCTACCACCCTCGATACCGTCCTTGCGACCCCCTTCCAAAATTCCCCCAGCACTGGGCATGCCCAGAACATGTGGACATGGTTTGCTGGTCTCCCTGAGCATCTAATATACCTGTCCTCGGTCCCAAAAAACCGCCTCATCCTTGTCCCGGTCATATGAGCCCTATGCAGTACCTTAAACTGTATGAGGCTAAGCCTCGCACACGAAGAGGAGGAGTTCACCCTTTCTAGGGCATCCGCCCACGTCCACTCCTCAATGTCCTCACCCAGCTCCTCCTCCCATTTATCTTTCAGCTCCTCCACCGAGGCCTCGTCTACCTCCTGCATCACCTGGTACACTTCCGAGAGGGATCAACTAACTCTGTCAACAAGGAATCAATGTGGTCCGGACGCACACCCTTAACTTGGTCACCAAGGCAATGAATTTGTGCAAAATAATTCCAAGTATCAACACAACTGAGGCTACCTCAACATCAAATTTTGAATTCTGCGCTGATCCAACACTGGTTTGCTTGTCTAAATTACTTGATCAGTTAGAGAACACCTGTTTATGTCCGGCTGATTTGTGTGCCTGACTGTGAGTGCATGGAGCCCTGGTTTGATCAAGCAGCTTAACTGCACTCTCGCTTTGACAGTGCCAGTAATATATTAACAAATACTATATAATGACTGTGCCCTTATCACAGGAGTGGTCAGGCAGGCTCGCGCATTAATCTTTCTTTTTGACTGGGAAATATGTCACCATCCTTAATTTTTTTTTATTTTTTTTATTTTTAAAAATTTTTTATTGGAATTTTTTGCAGAAAATATAACAAAAAGTATAGCAAAAAGCAGTAATATGCAATTAACAGCCCCATAACACCCACAATTCCCCCCATACCGTAACATCACATGTATCACATTCCCCCACCCCCCCCCCCCCAAACAAGAGAACTTAACCATAAATTAAAATTAGATAAATCAAATTTAAATAAAATAAGCTAACATAATCAACGCCCCCCCCCCCCCCCGGGTTGCTGCTGCTACTGTCCCAGTACCCTATCGTTGAGCCAGGAAAGTCGAGGAAAGGTTGCCACCGTTTAAAGAACCCTTGCACCGATCCTCTCAGGGCGAATTTAACCTTCTCAAGCTTAATAAAGCCCGCCATGTCATTGATCCAGGTCTCCACGCTTGGGGGCCTCGCGTCCTTCCACTGTAGCAAAATCCTTCGCCGGGCTACTAGGGACGCAAAGGCCAGCACACCGGCCTCTTTCGCCTCCTGCACTCCCGGCTCTACCCCAACCCCAAAGATCGCGAGTCCCCATCCTGGCTTGACCCTGGATCCCACCACCCTTGACACCGTCCTCGCCACCCCCTTCCAGAACTCCTCCAATGCCGGGCATGCCCAGAACATATGGGCATGGTTCGCTGGACTCCCCGAGCACCTGGCACACCTATCTTCACCCCCAAAGAACCTATTCATCCTCGTCCCAGTCATGTGGGCCCTATGCAGCACCTTGAATTGGATGAGGCTAAGCCGCGCACACGAGGAGGAAGAATTTACCCTCTCCAGGGCATCAGCCCATGTCCCGTCTTCGATCTGTTCCCCCAGTTCCCCCTCCCACTTCGTTTTCAGCTCCTCTACTGACGCCTCTTCCTTCTCCTGCATAAGCTTGTAGATATCGGATATCTTCCCCTCCCCGACCCAGACCCCCGAGAGCACCCTGTCACTCACCCCCTTCGCGGGGAGCGCAGGGAATCCCTCCACCTGCCGTCTAGCAAATGCCTTTACCTGCAGATATCTAAACATATTTCCCGGCGGGAGCCCAAATTTCTCTTCCAACTCCCCCAGGCTCGCAAACCTTCCGTCGATAAACAGGTCCTTCAGCTGTCTAATGCCCGCTCTATACCATCCCCCATCCATGTTCCCCGGGACGAACCTATGGTTCCCCCTTAACGGAGCCTCCATCGAGCCCCCCACTTCTCCCCTATGTCGCCTCCACTGCCCCCAAATCTTGAGGGTAGCCGCCACCACCGGACTCGTGGTATACCTCGTGGGAGGGAGCGGCCACGGCGCCGTTACCAGGGCCCCCAGGCTTGTATCCCCACAGGACGCTCTCTCCATCCGTTTACCATCCTTAATTTAAAGAAGTGTCTGGATTTTCTCTCCACACCCGAAAGTTTTGCAGTTTGCTGGTTAACATACAGTACCGCAAATCCAACTTCAGCCATTCTTCATATAGGATGAAAGTGTTGAGGTTGGAGGGATACTGTAGAACTGCAATGTCAACTTTTGATTGATAGTGATCTCCTGAAGCACCTTGGGACTTTTTAAAAATAAATTTAGAATACCCAATTTATTTTTTTCCAATTAAGGGGCAATTTAGAGTGTTCAATCCACCTATCCTGCACATCTTTGGGTTGTGGGGGCAAAACCCACGCAGACACGGGGAGAAAGTGTAAACTTCACACAGACAGTGACCCGGAGCCAGGATTGAACCTGGGTCCTCAGCGCCGTAGGCAGCAGTGCTAACCACTGTACCGCCCTTTTTAATAATGTTAAAGGTGCTACATTAATGCAGGTTTCCATTGCTGTTATAATACAAGAAAAAAACAATTCCAACACCTCCATCGGCACTCACTTCCTGAAAGTGGCAGTGAATAACAGTCAAGGGGCAGAAGTCTGGGTGCTTTTTCCTGGGGGCACCTTGCAAACAGTGATCACCGGACAGTGACGATCAGCAGAAACCTTAATTAATTTTCTCCCGCATCAAGCGCCTGGGGAGAAAAAAAACTCGAGCACAGTTGGATCCTCCATTGTTCTATCCAAACTACCAGCTAAGCTATCATAGACTGGGAACCTCTGTTTTTAGAGAGGGAACGATGGGGAACAGGTGGGGCACGGGCTAGCATTGCTGCACTTGTCGAACTACTACTGGGCAGTGAATCTGACAATGGTTCGGAAATGGGCGGTGGAGGAGCGGTTGGTTTGAGGGTGGATGGAGGCGGCCTCGTGTAAAGGAACCAGCCTGCGGACACTGTTGTTGGCGCCCCTTCCGTTCTTGGCTGTCAGGTACTCCACAAGTTCGGTGGTGGTATCAGCAGAGGAATTGGAACCAGATTCGGCAGTACTTTGGATTGGAAGGCAAGTCTCTGTGGGCATCGATTTGCAATAACCCAAGGTCTGCCCCAGCGGGGACGGATGTGAGGTTTCGGGAGTGGCGGCAGGTGGGGTTAGAATATTTTAGGGATTTGTTGTTGTGGGGCAGTTTCCAGGCCTTGAGGAGCTGGAGGGGACGTACCAGTTACCAGAAGGAGAACGGGTTCAGTTATCTGCAAGTTCGGGACTTCATTGATTGATTGACATTTATTGTCACATGTTCTGAAGTACAGTGAAAAGTATTTTTCTGTGGCCAAGGTGGAAGGAGGTTCTGTTGTTTCCGATGCTTCTGCCCCGGTACTGCAGGATCAGCTTCTGTCTGAGGATGAAATTGTGGAGGGCAGGATTGTGGACGATTTTGGGGAGTTGATGAAGAGGCAGCGTGCTCGCGTGGAGGAGGTCAGCATCAAGTGGGAGGAGCAGTTGGGTGGAGCATTGGGGGCTGAAGTACAGAGTGAAGCTCTGCCGAGGGAGAATATGTCTTGGCTGTGAGCAAGGCTAGGCCGTATCCAATTTAACGTGGTGCACAGGGCCCACATGACAGTGTTCGGGATGAGTTGGTTCTTTTATGGGGTGAAGGATAGGTGCGGGCAGTTTGCAGGGGGCCCAGCGAATCATGTGATATGTTTTGGGCGTAGCCGAGGTGGAGGGGTTTTGGAAAGGGTTTTCGGACGTAATCTCAAAGATTTTGGGGTATAGGCGGGTGATATTTGGAGTGTCGGAGATCCGGGAGTGCAGCTGGGGAGTGAGGCCCACGTGTTGGCCTTTGCCTCCTTGATAGCCCGGAGACGGATTTTGTTGAGCTGGCTGGACTTGGAGCCGACGAAGGCAGGGGTATGGGTGAGTGAATTGACAAAAGTTCCTGCATTTGGAAAGGATCAAGTTCGCCATTCGAGGCATGGAGGAGTGGTCAACCTTGAGGTGAAGATTGCTCACCAGTCGTCAGCGGGGGATTGGGGAGGGGGGGTTTCACCTCATTTTTTGTTTGGGTGGGGTGAAAAGCTGGAAAAGGGGGGACGGGTAGCAGTGGGTTGTGGGGGGGGGTGGGGTCTGTTTGTTGGGGGCCTGCAGCGAGGGAGGAGTTTGTTTCCTGTTGCCGTATTTGCCTTTTATACTTCTTTGTTATGGTATATATTGCAAATGTCTTCACATAAGAACATAAGAACTAGGAGCAGGAGTAGGCCATCTGGCCCCTCGAGCCAGACAAAAAACAAAAATGTTTTTCTTTAAAAATTGACTAGGAGGGCGGCACAGTGGTTAGCACTGCTGCCTCATGGCGCCAAGGACCCGGGGTTGATCCAGACGCCTGGTCACTGTCTGTGTGGGGTTTGCACATTCTCCCCATGTCTGCGTGGGTCTCAACCTCACAACATAGAACATAGAACAGTACAGCACAGAACAGGCCCTTCGGCCCTCAATGTTGTGCCGAGCCATGATCACCCTACTCAAACCCACGTATCCACCCTATACCTGTAACCCAACAACACCCCCCTTAACCTTACTTTCATTAGGACACTACGGGCAATTTAGCATGGCCAATTCACCTAACCCACACATCTTTGGACTGTGGGAGGAAACCGGAGCACCCGGAGGAAACCCACGCACACAGGGGGAGGACGTGCAGACTCCACACAGACAGTGACCCAGCCGGGAATCGAACCTGGAGCTGTGAAGCATTTATGCTAACCACCATGCTACCCTGCTGCCCCAAACCAAAAAGATATGCAGGATAGGGGATTAGCCATATATTTTTACTAAAACTGTAAAAAATATATACAAGGCCAAACACTAATTTTATGTTGGAGAAACAGGGTACCCTCCCCTCAGTGCCAATGTATGGGAAGGGGGGAGTGGATACTCTGATTATTAAAACAGTTCACAACACATTTCTACAAAAAACAAATGGTAAAAGCACTAAACTTTGAGCTGGAGAGACCAGATACCCTCGCCTCAGTACCAACAGAAGGGAAAGGAAGGCGGGGGGGGGGGGGGGGGGGGGGGGGGGGTTGTAGGGAGGGAGGGAGTCGGGGTGTTGGTGGAGGGGGACCCAATAGGACACTGCCTGAACTATTTACAGAGGCAGAAAAACAAAAGAACCTTCAATTAAGATGTGCCAGATTCCCAGAGGGGGTGAGGGGCAGCACAGTGTCAGGCACGAGTGAGCCCTGGACCCCACTGCAGAGAGCCTCACGTGCACCCTCCGCTCCCGACACTGGGCAGCGGACAGCATTCGGGCAGTCGCCCTCCGGGCCTGAATCCTCCACCACACTGAGGGCAGCGGGCGACACGGGCCCACTAACCGACAGGCAGGATCTCCTCAGGCTCCTCCCGGGGTCCTGGGCCAGTGGGAGGTGGTGGTGCAGATGCCTGCTCCGCATATCAAATTGCCCCTTAATTGGAAAAAAAGAATTGGGTACTCTAAATTTATATTTTTAAAAATTGAGAAGGAACATCTGTGGCTCAGTGCCTTCGTCAACTCAACCATCGGTGAAGCTCATTTCACTGACTGGATGAGGGAGGGGGGGGAAATCACACTTTGCTACCAAGCAATACTGCATACAATTCAACTGACATACTGCAGTCACCTTGTCTCGGAGACTCAACATGCACAACAATTTCCCAAATGATCATAGCATTTTTTTAAATTGAGAAAAGCACAGTAGGAACATTTCTGAAAAAAATGTTTGCAGAAGTGCAGCACGGTGGCGCAGTGGGTAGCGCTGCTGCCTCACGGCGCCGAGGTCCCAGGTTCGATCCCGGCTCTGGATCACTGCCCGTGTGGAGTTTGCACATTCTCCCCGTGTCTGTGTGGGTTTCACCCCCACAACCCAAAGATGTGCAGGTGAGTTGGATTGGCCATGCTAAATTGCCCCTTAATTGAAAAAAAATAATTGGGTACTCTAAATTTTATTTTTTTTAACTGTTTGCAGAGGAGACATGGACAGTTAAAGAGATACAGAATAAGAGCATTGTGTGATGTTACTATAATACAAGGAATACAGCTGTGCAGAGAAACAATAGAATATTATTTTTTTTACACATTTAGAGTACCCAATTCATTTTTTCCAATTAAGGGGCAATTTAGCATGTTCAATCCACCTGCCCTGCACATCTTTGGGTTGTGGGGGAGAAACCCACGCAGACACGGGGAGAATGTGCCAACTCCACATGGACAGTGACCCAGAGCCGGGATCGAACCTGGGTCCTCGGCACCGTGAGGCAGCAGAGCTAACCATTGTGCCAACATGCTGCCCTGAGCAACAATAGAATTGGTTGTTACATGTCTGAAAAGGAGGATTCAAACACACAAATCTTCAAAAGTGGGAGGATAAGTTGATTAAGCTTTGGACGTTTTAGCAGTAGGATCACAGAATGGGAAAACCAAGAGTTAACGTCAAAGCTGAACAAATAACTGATTATACCAATATTGTCTGCAGTTTGGGGATTCTACTTTAGCGGAGCTGCATAAGAAATTCAAAAAGATATAAGGAGGGCTGGGAATAAACTAGAAAGACTGCAGCACTTTCCACCATTGGGGAAAAGCTTAAGGAAAAATTATGTCGGGCTTAGAGAAAGTAAACTGGGTGGGGGTTTCCCTTGCTTGATAAGCCAGTAACTAGATGGCATTAATTTAAGGCCATCACTGAAAAAAACAAAAGAGGTTTGATTAATTGAGGGGATTGATGGATTGGAAAAAATATAGTCAACCAGACCTATTTTGTTAAACTAAAAATTCAAATTCTTATTTGAATTTTCTAACAGTGGTGCAATGACAATGCCAGTGGAAGTGTCTGTTCCCTTTATGACCCAAATGTGTACCCGTCCTCAGATATGTCCTGATCACCATTCCCTCAAGTTTCCCCATGCTTTGCCAGGCTCATTTCTTGTATGCACGGTCCCTTTGGGATTGCTGCTTAACCATTAACCTTAAAGAGAGCTCTGCTCATGCACAATGTGTTTTTTGACTGCCCGGCACATCCCAGATTGCTAAGCAGCAATGGGTAACCTTGGTGTTGGTATGTAGAACATCTGCAGATGGCAAATTTTGGAGCCATCATTCCGGTCCCAAGGTACAAGAGATGATTTTTTTTTTTTGTTGCCTCAATTGAATCTCAGCTGATGGCCTTTTGTGAAGGCTGACACCTTAAAAACCTTTCTCTGCAATAAGTTGGCTGGAGTCAGTTGTAATATGTTGGTTGGTCAAGATCTGAGAAAGCATGTCAGGGGCAGGAGGAGCAATGCTGTTAGAGAATGGCTGCAGCACAGAGGGTCATATGGTCCGTTGTGGCCGTGCCAGCTATCTGCAAGAGCAATGTAACCAGTCACACTGCCCCATCCGTTCCTTGTAGGCCGCATATGTTCTCTTTTCAGGTGCTTATCAAATTCCCTTTTGAAGGCCACAATTGAACATGCCTCCACCGCAATCCTAGCAGTGCATTTCAGATGCTAATCACTCGCAGCATAAAACTGTTCCCCTCCATATCGCTGTTTGCTCTTTTGCCAACCACCTTCAATTTGTCTCCTCTGGTTCTCAACCCTTCTGCCAACAGGAACAGGTACTCTCTATCGACTCTGTCCTTAGCGTTCGTGATTTCAAATACTTCTATTGAATCTCCTCTCAGTCTTCCCTTAAGGCAGACAACCCCAGCTTCTCAAATCTATCCATGCAAGTCCCTCATCCCTGGAAGCACTTCTAAAGTGCAGTGACCAGAATTAGATATGATACTCCAAAAAGGAGGCCAAACCGGTGTTTCATAAAAGTTCATCACAACTTTGCAAGGTCTGATGAAAGAACACAGACATGAAACATTAACTCCGTTTCTCTCTCCACAGATGGTGCCAGACCTGCTGAATATTTCCAGTATTTGGTGGTTTTATTTCATAATAACCTCCTTTCTTGTGCACTCTATGCCTCTATTTATAAAGCCCAGGATACCATATGTCTTTTTAACGAGTTTCTGAAACTGGCCAGCCCTTCAGTGATTTATGCACATATCCCCAGAGGCCTCTCTGTTCCTGCACTCCTTTTAGAATTGAATCATTTATTTTGTATTACCTCTCCTTCTTCCTACCAAAATGCTTTACTTCACACTTCTTTGCACTAAATTTCACCGGGAATTCTTCATGTAACTATTCATTTGATACGTGAAGGACTGGACTGGAGTTAAATGGTGACACTGAACAGCTTAAAAGGTATAACATTTTTGCAATGCCTTAAGTTTAAGTTGGTGGTTTGCTGAATGTACCTTCTAAAACCCTGAAGATGTAAAGGTTTTTAAGTTGCCACCATGGCAGGTTGAAGAGATGGAAAACTTTTATCTGCCAAACTAACTTTCATAATTACACAGAGTAAAAGATGTTGGACCACTTTAAATTTTAGATGTAAAGAAATGTGACTTTGTTTCTGCTGTTGTATGTGTGGTTTCAGTTCAAACATAGTATTGAATGCAAAGGTGTCATGTGAAATAGTTGCGAGTCTGAGAGCTGTAGTGTACTTAACTGGAAAATAACAGAACAAACAGATGAAACACTGGATACTGTAACAGACAACACGAGTTTCAATATTGCTCAGGTTTTGGGGGAAGGGGCAGCACGGTGGCACAGTGGTTAGCATTGCTGGCTACGGTGCTGAGGACCCGGGTTCGAATCCCAGCCCTGGGTCACTGTCTGTGTGGAGTTTGCACATTCTCCCCGTGTTTGCGTGGGTTTCAGCCCCACAACCCAAAAGATGTGCAGGATAGGTGGATTGCTAAATTGCCCCTTAATTGGAAAAAATTGGGCACTCTAAATTTTTTTAAAAAGGTTTTGGGGGAAGGATTTGGATGTTAATTGCACATCAACTGTGGTTAACTATGTGCAGGTGGAGAGCATTGATTGGGTTGTGACGGAAGCACATGGAACGAGATTTTTACTGACACGGAGGGGTGAGGGTTGAGCTAGGAGGTGTATACTTTTAATGTTTCACTCTGTGAATAAGTATGAACTGAGTAATGATTGGCTCTGCTTTCATCCTTCACCAACTGGCTATCAGGAGTTTAACACTGAATAGGAAGACATCATGGAAGTGATTCAGATCAGATAGACGGTACAAATGAACTTAAAAACTTTTACATCTTCACTTCGGTTCTATGACCCTTGATACTCTTGCTCAGCAAAAATCTTCCTATCTCATTTTGAACCTTTAAATTGACTCCGCAGGGGCAGCACGGTGGTGCAGTGGTTAGCATTGCTGCCTATGGCACTGAGGACCCGGGTTCGAATCCCGGCCCTGGGTCACTGTCCGTGTGGAGTTTGCACATTCTCCCCGTGTCTGCGTGGGTTTCACCCCCACAATCCAAAAGATGTTCAGGATAGGTAGATTGGCCACTCTAAACTGCCCCTTAATTGGAAAAAATAATTGGATATTCTAAATTTATTTATTTTTAAAAATTGACTCCGCAGCCTCAACAACGTTTTAGAATTATAGACTTCCAACGTAATCTGCATGAAGTACAAAGAACAATACAGCAAAGGAACAGGCCTTTCGGCCCTCCGAGCCTGTACCGGCCATACCACCCTTGGCCAAAACCCTCAGCACTTCCTAGTGCCATATCCCTCTATACCCATGCTCTCCATGTGTTTGTCGAGATGCCTTTTGAATGCGGTTAATGTATCTGCTTCCACAATCTCTCCAGGCAGCACGATCCAGGCACTCTCCACCCTCAGTGTAAAAAGAAATCTCGCACAGCTGCTCCTCTAAACTTTGCCCCACGGACCTTAAAACCTACACCCTCTAGTGACTGACCGCTCGACCCTGGGAAAAGGTGCCTGCCCATCCACTCTATCCATGCCCCTCATAATCTTGTAGACCTCTATCAGGTAACCCCTCAACCTCCATCGTTCTGATGAAAACAGTCCGAGTCTATAATAATAATCTTTATTGTCACAAGTAGGCTTACATTAACACTGCAACAAAGTTACCCTAGTCGCCACACTCCGGCGCCTGTTCGGGTACACAGAGGGAGAATTCAGAATGTCCAAATTACCTAACAGCACGTCTTTCGGAACTTGTGGGAGGAAACCGAAGCCCACGCAGACACAGGGAGAACGTGCAGACTCCACACAGACAGTGACTAGAGCCAGGAATCGAACCTGGGACCCTGGAGCTGTGAAGTAACAGTGCTACCGTACTGTTCCGCCTCTCCGCATTGTTAACACCCTCCAGGCCAGGCAATATCCTGGGAAACCTCCTCTGCACCCTCTCCAAAGCCTCCACTTCCTTCTGGTAGTGTGGCGATATTGTGCGCAGAACTGTGTGCAATATTCCAAGTGCGGCTTTACCAAGGTCTATACAACTGTAGCATGACTTGCTAGTTTTTATACTCGATTGCCCGTGCAATGAAGGCAAGCATTCCGTATGCTTTCTTGACTATCTTGTCCACTTGTGTTGCCACTTTCAAAGATCTGTGGACCTGGACACCCAGATCTCTCTGACTTTCTACATTCCTAAGAGTTTTGCCATTTATGGTATATTTGAAAAATGAAATGAAAATCGATTATTGTCACAAGTAGGCTTCAAATGAAGTTACTGTGAAAAGCCCCAAGTTGCCACGTTCCCGCGCCTGTTCGGGGAGGCTGGTACGGAAATTGAACCGTGCTGCTGGCCTGCTTCAAAAGCCAGCTATTTAGCCCGGTGCTAAACCAGCCCCTATTTTCCCTCTATATTGGACATACCAAAATGCATTACCTCACATTTGTCTGGATTAAACTCCCATTTGACATTTCTCTGCCCAAGTCTCCAGCCTATCTATGTCCTGCTCTACCCTCTGGCACTCCACAACACTATCTGCTACTCTACCAACCTTGGTGTCATCTGCGAACTTACTAATCAGACCAGCTACATTTTCCTCCAAATCGTTTATGTATACTGCAAACAACAGAGGCCCCAGCACAGATCCCCATTGAACACCACTAGTCAGAACCTTCCATTCAGAAAAACACCCTTCCACTGCTCCCCTCTGCCTTCTGTGACCGAGACCAATATTGCCTCGGAACAGCCTAGCATTAATTTTAAGGCTCTGGACTGTGCGCAGGAAGAAGTGGTTTCTCTCTATCAAAGCCTTTAATCATTATAAACACCTCAATTACATCAGCCCTTGGTCTCCTATACTCAAGGGCATACAATCTAGTCTACGCCACCCATCTGGTAATTAACGCTTTTAGTTCTGAAGTCCCTGAAGGAAGGCTGTGTGTGGGGAGGTTCTGGGCAGCAATCTGATGGAGCACAGGTGCAGTGTGGATGAAGAGAATCTGAGAAAGGATTGAAAGCTTCTGGATAATGAGGAAACCAACGTTGTTTTGTATGCTGGACCTTCAGAAATCAGATTAAACATTTTCTAAACTGTGGTTGCAGTTTTAACTATATAGGATTATTTAGGTGACAAAATGCCTTGCTTTATTTTTTGGGCATCTGTATCACTGCTGAAATTAATGGCAGAAAACATTCGACAGAGGACGACATGGTTATACCGTACTTTCTGGAGAGAGCTGACATGAAGCTTCAATTAGAATATTGTTACTGCGCCCTTCATGTTTTGTTACGCCCTACCTAATTAGATTGAGACCCAATATGCAAGTCTGTAATCAAATTGGTTACGAATCTAAAAGCCTGGTACCGCCACTAACTGCCCCCGTATTGTCACCAAATTTACCCCCTAGAATAGCTGTACTGGGTTTATGAAAAGCGCAAGTAATAGGACCAAGCAGACAGCTCTTTCAATGGACTGAATGGCCTTTTCCTGGGGCCGAAGCAGTGCATAATTCAGACATTAGCTAGTTTTTAACCTCCATTTGATTTTAATTTCCCAATGAATCCACCATTTTGATGGTGCCGAAGGAAAGCAGGACATCTGATGATACATTTCTTTCATCGCTGTTCTGTAGACGGCCACTAGGAGGTATATGAGAGTTGCTTAGGGCACTAAATAAATCAGCTCAGTGTTTCTCAGAGGATTTCAGTTCAAAATGTGATTTGCAAGGTCATTAAATTTCTGAGCGTCTCATGTGGACATATAATGTGGCAAGAACACAGTATCTTAAAAATGGACATTCCCTTTTCCCTGTATGTACTGACCAAGCTGTTTGCTGAAGTTATTTCTTTATACAAATAAAGGATGTTTTCTGCGATGAACACATCAATTTCCTCTGGGTATATGACACTGAACTTAGAACAGGAGGTCCTTGGGAGTGTGTCAATATTTGACGGAGGAGCCAACACAGAAAAATTTTGAAAAATACTAGTTCAGAAGAGAAAGGAAAGTTTTGTGCGTGGGGAATTTGAACACGCACCGAAACACAGCTTCAGTAACATTTTCAAATCCAATACTGTTCATATTTTCACACAACTTACTGATAAATTTCAAAAGAAAACCAAACGTAGACAACTTTCTCTACTCCATTATTGCTGGTCTTAGTACTTTACAACAGGCAGCATCTGCAGCCCAGATGGAACCCGGTCCTGGGTCTCCGCCAATGCTACTGACTCAGCTTCCAGGAAGTGCAAAGGGAGCCTAAGGAAGGGGGCCGCAGTCCAAGTTTCCCTATCTGGGGCGATGTCAGGCTTTCTGCTCCCAACTGCTGTTGTGACCTTCTGTTGCAAATGAAAAATGAAATGAAAAAATGAAAATCGCTTATTGTCACAAGTAGGCTTCAAATGAAGTTACTGTGAAAAGCCCTAATCGCCACATTCCGGCGCCTGTTCGAGGAGGCTGGTACGGGAATTGAACCCACGCTGCTGGCCTGCCTTGGGTCTGCTTTCCAAGCCAGCGATTTAGTCCTGTGCCAAACCAGCCCCTGTGAACGTGGCTATGTCAGGGTTGGACCAGGCTCAGCTCAGCTGTTCCACAAACAACCGCGAGTGGCCACCACCTTGGCTGGGACATGAAGAGTGCCCCATAACCAGCATCTAGCCTGCCTTGTGGGGTACACTCTTGTACCTTGAGCAGTAGCTTAGCAACAAAAGTAACGATGGGGAGAATCAAACAACCTGAAGCTGCATAAATGGCTCCTGGTGTCACTTTTTATGCAATCATATGCTTTGCTCTTTATAAGTCTAGATGAAATCACAAATTAAAATGCATGTATAAATCTGGATCTTGGTTCAATGAAATTCACATCTGATTATTTTTCACAATTTAATTGGGCTGCTGCCAGTCATGTATACTGATATTTCCGTGGAAACTTATCCACCATAAGAAACATTTGCTCATCTTTATCCACTGGAATGTGCAATCTCTATCGACAGGCAGAATTTTACTGTACTCATCACAGATTCAAATAAACAAGAACAAATAAGTTAGCCAGCAACTAAGCTCAAGTATCTTTCAAACCTTTAAAACTCTGGTAATGTGGGTTTCTGGCGGCTGGTGGGTCCTGCAACATTATACCTTTGATGTAAACCAGGAAACCCAGTTAAGCAACAGGAAACCTCATTATATTGCAGAACATATTCCAGTGGAAGCAATTTCTAAATCTGAAGGTCTCCCTCTGTTCCAAGTTCATGCTGTTTATAGATGGCAGCAACCCTGACGACACCGGCGGCAATGTCGGAACTCTGCTTATGCAGGAACGGTGTGTGGTACAGCTGTTCAACAGTCAGGAATGTAATGTTGCAATTCCTGATTGGCCCACTCTTGTTCCCCTACCTTGCCCCCTCGGGGCAGGAATGAAACCACCTTGTGGGGTGGAGTTGTGTGTCTCTGGAGTCATAGGTGCTGGTGTTCATAGTACAGGACTGCTTCTGAAAGCTGTTAATATAAATAAGGTATGAGGCGCCCTAAGTGCACAATGGCTTGACCCGAATCATCAGACTTACACATGTTCAGATTTAACACTGCTGGGGTTTCACTTTGCTCGCTGCCCTAATGTCTACTGCAATGTAAATGAGCTGACCTAAAGGTAGTCTAGCTAATACCATGGGAATTTAAAAGAGCAGCTGGATAGAGCCATTATAAAATAAGCATGATGAGGCAAATAAAATGCGTCAAAGCAATTCGAAAGAGAGGGAGATAGGACATAAACATGGGTGCACACCTCCCCTAGATCCTTCTGTAAATACTGTTAGGAAAACAAAGGTAGTTTTAAGGGACTTATATTTGCATTGGTAAACATTGGAAATAAGGTATAGTTTTAAGTGGTTTAATTTAATGTTTCTGTGCCTGGAAGGGTAAAACCAATGGTTAGATTCATACTGAACGCTGGTGTTTGTATGTGGGGGTTGGTTCAGTCCCAACTGTGTCATTATTGTGCTTAGGGAGGGCTATGGCGTGAAGAGTAAATAGAAGTAAATCTGTGCTTAGCAACAGGAGGGCACTTTACAAAGAGAAGGGCTTCCCTTTGTTATTAGTTTTAACTTGGAGCCAGGGCGGATGGAGATAGGACACTGGGAAGCGAAAGCTCTCAACTACACCAGAAGTTGGACAGGACAAGGGAGTTACAAGGATCCAAGCTTCCTAACGAACAAGATACAATCCAGATAACCAGGAAATTAGGACTGAAAGAACATTTAAGTCACCTGAAGGTATGGGAACAGAGACCGAGGTATTGTTCAGAAGAATTCAAGAGTATACAATGTGTTTTGAGTGAGAGACAATTGAAGTAGCTAGATTTCATAGAAGTATCATAGAATTTACAGGACAGGAGGCCATTCGACCCATCGAGTCTGCAGCAGCCCTTGGAAAGAGGCCCCACGCCTCCACCCTATTCCCGTTACCACCGTAACCCCACCTAACCTTTTTGGATACTAAGGGCAATTTATCATAGCGAATCCACCTACTGCACATCTTTAGACTGTGGGAGGAAACCGGAGTACCCGGAGGAAACCCACGCAGATACGGGGAGAACGTGCAGACTCCGCACAGACAATGACCCAAGCCAGGAATCGAACCTGGGACCATGGAGCTGTGAAGCAACTGTGCTAACCACTGTGCTCCCATGCTGCCCCGATTTAAAGCGGAACAGCAGACTTCAGAGGTAGAAGTAATGTTTGGTGTCATTTTAACACAGTCTGGGAATCTGGGTGGCACGGTGACACAGTGGTTAGCACTGCTGCCTCACAGCGTCAGGGACCCGGGTTCAATTCTAGCCTTGGGTTACTGTGTGAGTGGAGTTGCATTTTCTCCCCGTGTCTGCGTGGGTTTCCTCAGAGTGCTCCAGTTTCCTTCCCCAGTTCAAAGATGTGCTGGTTAGATGAATTGGCCATGCTAAAACTGCCCCCTTGGTGTGCAAAGATATGCAGGTTAGGTGGGTTATGGGGATAGGGTGGAGGAGTGGGCCTAGGTAGGGTGCTCTTTCCACAGGTCAGTGCAGATTTGATGGGCCGAATGGCCTGCTTCTGCACTGGAGGAATTCCATGTTCAATGGCGAGTTAAAGCAATTGTAAGCAGTTTGCACTGCAGTCAAGACAAAGAAATCCTAGAGGGGTGGTGTAAAATCCTGGACAGGATTCACTGATAAAAGTGGAATGGAAGCTTTGTTTAAAAGGGTGTTTTGTAAAACATGGACTGGATTTCGGAATTAAAACTGCTAAAGGAAAGCATTATTACAAGGTTGTAAAGTGTGTTTTGAGAGTGGAATTTGTAAACTCTCACGTGATCATCATCATCTGGGGAGATTCTGCTTAAAAATAAATTTAGAGTACCCAATTCCTTTTTTCCTCCATTAAGGAGCACAGGGAGAATGTGCAAACGCCACACAAAGAGTGACCCGGGGCTGTGGTCGAACTCCGGTCCTTGGCGCCGTGAGGCAGCAGTACTAACCATTAACAATAATCTTTATTGGTGTCACAAGTAGGCTTACATTAACACTGCAATGAGGTTGCTGTGAAAATCCCCTAGTCGCCACACTCCGGCGCCTGTTCGGGTACACCGAGGGAGAATTCAGAATGTCCTATTCACCCAACAAGCACATCTTTCGGGACTTGTGGGAGGAAACCGGAACACCCGGAGGAAACCCACGCAGGCACGTGGAGAACGTGCAGACTCCACACAGAGACCCAAGCCGGGATATAGTCTTCATTATAACTTGGCTGCCCCATATTATAAATATACCCCCTTTAACGTACAGGGAAGCTTCGGGGCCAGTGTAGTGGTGCGTGGAAGAGCAGAAATAATGCTCCGTTACTCAAAGACCAAATTCTTGAATCCTCCCCTTGTTCTACAAAGAGGTAAGTCCTGGAAAGTAAGCTATTTCAAACTTGTGAGGCTCACGATGAACTCGTAACAAATTATTTCTAGCAACTTGTGGGATATAAATCATAACCGACAGATCATTTTTCAGCCTCTCCTTGTGTGAAAAGGGTTCCCCATCAACAGTGTGCTCTACTTCAGTGACAACATGAATGTGGGGGAGGCAACGTAGAAGATCACTTGCAAAAAAAAAAAAATCACCAGGAGTTTCACTCCAGGTTTTTACCCAGTCGGTGATGCCTGTAAGTGGGTGAGTGTATGGAGGGGCGAGAAACAAGGTTGGGCTCTGATGCTTTCCAGAGTCAAATAGCTTGCCAAGGCTCATTATCAAGACACATATGTTAAGAATGGTCACTTGGGCACGGTAACAGATGGTTAGAGGCACCCAGGGAATTGCACTGCAGTAACAAACAGCACCTTCTGGACAGCAGCGAGCTTATAATTGAAAAGTTAAAACCCAAGGTTAGAACTTGGATGTACTCTCACTGGTATTGCTGAAAAAACTGATCTCTAACAAATGTTAACCAGGTTGGAAATGAAAAGGGGGATCAAGTTCTCAAGTTAAAAAGCAACCTTTTCAGTTTTCATTAAAAAAAAAGTGACGGATGGCAATGCCAAAAGGACACGGCTTTAACTTTTATACTGAGCACAGGCAACTTTACTGCTACATCTCATGCATGTGATAACTGATAGAAGAGTGCTGTCACTGGCTACAAAGTGGAAAGTATTCCATTCAGTAGCGTTGTCATCTTTCATCTTGACAAGATCAGATCAGGATTGAAGAATTAAATTAAAATAGGACTGCACACACACTGTCATTTTCTTTTACCTGACTGAGCAGCTGCCCGTGAAAGATGGTGTTCACCACCTTGAGAACCTGTTTGGTGAGCTTCCTCTGAGGAAAAGGAATAAGGATCCTGTGCTTTGTGCCTTCCGATTCCAGCTCCTGCTGCACTTTGTCCAGTAATTCACACAGAAATTCCTGAGCATCTTGCTGACCATAGCCCCGGAACGCCGGGATCAAGCTCCATACAGAGTGCAACATAGCAAACGGGGACACCAGAGCCCATTTCCCAGACCACATTACTCGAAAGAGCGTGTGAAGTTCATGGCAAAGAGAGATGTGCTTTGAGCTAGGCTCCTTGGGTTGAATAAGTTCCAGGTTCCTGGCCAGAGAGGCACCTCCATTCAAACCAGCTGGCATGCTGTATCTCCCTGAAGTTCCCACATGATCATTTCTTCCTGTTATGCAAGACGCAGGACCAATCCCCAGCGTGACCTTGTTAGACAATCTCGTTTTCCCATTTGTGGTCCTTGCCAATAGTTCTTCAGTCTCACAGAGATCAAGGGTTAAGAAACACTCTCTGAACTTCTGCAAGTGACTGAGTACTTGCAGGATGGAGTTCATGTAGCAGGTATTACCAAGGTTTCTTAAACCCGTAACACCAGGTGTTACCACTGGCTTACGCTTGGCAGCATAGTTCCGCTTCATTTTGTTCCTTTGTCGTTTTGAGGTAGGGGAAGTTTGTAGCACCTTTCGTCCAGTTGGTTTTCTGCACTTTCTCGAGCTGTGGTCCTCCTTCTGGATTTGAAATAAAATCCTAGAACTTTTCCTAGGTGGAGCGTTGGCGAGCTCTTCCATGAACTTGCGCTTTAGCTCCTGCCGGCGCTTCCTTGCTTCCTCCTTTCGTCTGTCCATTTCCTCCTGTAACCGTTTTTCTTCCATTCTACGTTTACCACTGGTCGTTTGTTCAAACCAAATGCGCATTGCTTTTGTGAGCAAAGACTGGCGCCTGTGCCAAAGAGCAGTGAACATCTGCTCTGTACTATGAGTCTGCCCTTTTTTGTTCTTCTGAAACGAACAAGGAGATTCCCCGCAAGCCATTGACCGCAATGCCCTGCCATTGCGTGCCATCGGACTGTACTTTTGGTTCTTTATTGCACTTAAAGTGCTTCTCAACAGTTTTAAATCCCCCGTAGCATTGTCATTCAACACGTAGTCATCACAAAGATAGCAAAAGACATAAAGTTCATTGACCTCCATAGCCAAAGGATGCCTAGTTTCCTCAAAGTGTTTGAGTGCATGCTCCTCTATGTAGCGGCCACAAGCCACATGGGAGCATTTAAGACAGGCCCAAACAGACTCAGTGGTGTTGCAGTCCATGCAATGCCACTTCTGGGGATTCAATATAGAGTGATTTTGGGCGAGTCGGAGACGTCCTACATGCTTACACCTATCCATGGCTTTAAAAAGCTCAGAAATATTCTGGTTGTAGTATCCTTGACCTGCTGTAATGCTTTAATCTGTAGAGAAAGACAAAAAAAAACTTCAGCCATTGGAACTTTACAGCAAGCTGTAAAACATCAAATTAGAACATTTTCACTTCGATAAAGTCCAAGCCCTGTAAATGCCCCAAATTGAACTCGTTACCTTTGCCAAACACACCACTGTTCATTAAAGAAAAGAAAAATAATTTTCCTTGCAGCTTCAAGCCACCAGATCAGGAGTGACACATCAAGCTGCTTTTCCTGCTCTCTCATCCAGTTAATAAAGGGTTACAAGCTTTTGACAAAGGATTGCAACATTCTCAAGAGGACAACTGCATTAATACATTTAAGACATTAAGTTTGATGTTGGTTAACCCCTGAAGATACAGGACATGAAAATAAGGTATGCAAAAAAACTGCAAGTTTAATAGATTTCTTATAGTCGGAAAAACAAAACATATGGGGAAGGGAGGGAATTATTGTGAAAGAGTGATCACCGTGCATAGTTACATGCAGTGTAAGAATAGACAACAAAAAGATTTGAAGGCAAGGCTTCTTGACTGGAAAAATAGTGAAATCAAAAAGGACATTGTCCAGTTTAAATAGAAGGAAATAGAGGCAAATCGAACTGCACTGAAAAGTAGAAAATATTTAAACAGTGGAAGGAATAGGTTAAAAATCAAGCGTATCCAGTACGGAAAAATAGAAGCACAAAGACTGGGGTGGTATAGGGGAATTAGAAGAGATTTTGAAACCAGAAAAACATTGATCTTACAGGGCAGATTTAAAAAAAGAGGAAATTAAAAATTGTTTTTTTTAAAAAAAAGCAATCAAGAATTATGAAGATGCATTCCTAGTGAGTGGATAGTCAAGGTTTTGGTACAATGGTGAAAAGGAGTAGAGATTAAGGGAATGACAGATATACAAAATGTGTATTTAGCCCCATTTTTTACAGATGAGGTGGATATTAGGATTAAAGAATTACCGCAGAAGAAAGAAAGTTTATAGCACAGGATGCAGCCAGCAGACACTCTGTGCTGGATCATTGAGAGTTAAATCTATAATCAATTCCAATTCCTTGCAATCGCCCCGGAATCCTGCACCTTTATCTCTTTCAAATATTTTTCCACTCTACCCTTAAACAATGGTCTCTGACTAAACCATTTGATGTGGAAAAGCGTTCAGTGCTCATGCAGTCCTCTTAATAAAGACGTTTCTCAATCACACTCCTCGACTGTTTTTTGGCGGTTTTCCATTCACCATACTAAAACCCTTCACAACTTTAAAAATCTGTTTTAAATATTCTCTTTACATTCTCCAGTAAAGATCAGTCCCAATACTTCATGTCGTCGCCGCCGCCACCCCCCCCCCCCCCCCCCCCCCCCCCCCCCCACCCACCCCCACCACAAGCATACGGCTCTCATCCCTGCATTATTACCCTGCCAAATCTACACTATACAGCCTCTAGGATTGCAATGTCCTTTCTATAGGAGGCACCCAAAGCCACTCACAATAATCTAACAATGGCCTCATCAATGCTATGCACTAGAGGCGGCTGCAGGGCCATTAAGAATGGTTATTGTTTAACCAAAAGGGAAGTCATTATTCAAGGAACTGGTACAAAAGATATTACTCGAACTTAAGGTAGAAAAATCACTGGGACGTGCTTGTTTACAAATCGAAGATCCTCAAGAAATGCAGAGACTCTGACTGATTTTCCACAATTTGGCACGAGAAGTTTGGACAGTGGAAAACATGACATTCTTTAAAAAAGGGAACATGGTAAAACAAAGTTAAATCATTGGGCAAGTACATAATCCATTTTTTCCAATTAAGGGGCAATTCAGCATGGCCAATTCATCTTCGGGTTGTGGGGGTGAAACCCACACAAACACGGGGAGAATGTGCAAACTCCACACGGACAGTGACCCAGAGCCGGGATCGAATCTGGGACCTTGGCGCTGTGAGGCAGCCGTGCCAACCACTGCACCACCGTGCTGCCCTCGTACTCAACTACTGTCACAGGATTTTTTTCAAAAAATAATAAGGGGAGAACAGAAATTCAGTGCATTAAGCTAAGATGAGTTTTAAAAATCTATTCATTAAAACGCTTATGGCAATGATAATGGCCATAATGGAATTACAGGAGCGATGCCCCCAGTTTCCTATAAGGGCATATTTTAAATGATTTTGGAGAGCTATGAAGTGAGCAGTTTAAAAAACCCTGACTGGCTCCAAGATTGCAATTGCATTTTATAGGCCTGAAAGAATGGCTAACTTGGGGAATGTCAGACTGAACGATTCAGTAAGGGGGTGCACCAAGGTTGATGCTCAAATCGAGTAGATAAAAGGGAGCTCCATACCTTGAAGGCACAGATGAGCATATTGATGGCAAATTTAAAAAGCAGTGCGATAATGTTAAGGGACTTTAACTATCCTTTTTTTTAAATTTAGAGTACCCAATTCATTTTTTCCAATTAAGGGGCAATTTAGCGTGGCCAATCCACCTAGGCTGCACATCTTTGGGTTGTGAGGGTGAAACTCACGCAGACACGGGGAGAACGTGCCAACTCCACACAGACAGTGACCCAGAGCCGGGGTCGAACCTGGGACCTCGGTGCTGTGAGACTTTAACTATCCTAATATAGACTAGGACAAACAGTGTTATAGGCTGTGAAACGCAAACGGAAATTAATCCAATTCAACAAGGGAGGAAGCAGTGCTGGATCTAGTTCTGGAAAATGGATTAGGCAAAGTGAAATGTGCTACATGAGGAGATCAGCAAACTAATAAGTGATCACAAAATAAATTTTGATGCAGTTACAGAAAGAGAAAAGATAACATCAAGATTACAGTAACTTCATACTTGTGACAATAAAAGATTATTATTATTAAGATAATATGCTCAGCTACGGAAGAGTTAATATTTTGTTAATATTCATTCAATGGATGAGGGCGTGACTGGGTAGGCCAGCTTTTATTGCCCATCCCACATTGCCCTCGAGAAGGTGGTGTTGGTGAGCTGCATTTGTGAGCCGCTGCAATACATGTGGTGTAGGTACACCCACAGTGCTGTTAGCAAGGGAGTTCCAGGATTTTGACTCAGTGACAGTGAAGACAGCGATATATTTCAAAATCAGGATGATGTGTGACTTTTAGGGGAATTTCCAGGAAGTGCGAATGACTCCTTTCATCACTTAACTGATGATCAAGAGTAGGCTGATGGGATAATTGGCTGAGTTGGATGTGTCCTGCTTTTTTGTACACAACATACCTGGGCAATTTTCCACATTGCTGGGTAGATATCAAAGTTGTAGCTGTACTGGAACAGCTCGTCTAGGTGACACAGCTAGTTCTGGTGCGCACATTCTCAGTACTACTGATAGATTTTTGTCAGGGCCTGTAGCCTTTGCAGTTTCAAATTGGCTGAAGACTGGCACCTGTGATTCTGGGGACCTCTAGGAGGCGGGATGGATCATCCACTTGGCACAGTCGTGTTCAACATGGAGGAGTACTGATTCACCAGCTGAGGATGGACAGTACGTGGTAATCAGCAGGAGGTTTCCTTGCCTATGTTTGACCTGATGCTGGTTGGACAAGATACATCCAGGGATGGTGATGGTGGTGCCTGGGACATTGTCTGTAAGGTGTGATTCCATCAATATGATTATGTCAGGCTGTTGCTCGACTAGTCTGTGGGACAGCTCTCCTAATTTTGGCAAAAGTCCCCAATAATAACAAAAATTCTTTGCAAGGTAGGCAGGGCTGAGTTTGGCATTGTTGTTTCCAGTGCCTATGTTGGTGCCGGGTAGTCTGTCCATCTTCACTCCTTTGAGGTTTTAAAAAAATTTGAAACAACTGAAGGCAATTCAGAGGGCATTTAAGAGTCAATCATATTGCTGTGGGTCTAGAGTCACATGTAGGCCAGACCAGGTAAGGGTTGCAGATTTCCTTCTCCCAAAGGAAGTAATTTAACCAGATGAATTTTTGTGACAAGCGACAACGGTTTCTTGGTTATCTTTAGACTTTTAAATCCAAGAGCCACGTGGGTGCAGATGGAATCAAAGTTGCGTAGAGGGTCTGGGGCGGGGGCATTAGCGGAGGCCACACTCCCATTCTCAAATCCAGTAGTTGTCTCCACCTTGAAGATATGGAGAGAATTTCGACAACATTTGAAATTAAAGGCTGTGTCGAAGCTGGCTCCGATTTGTGAGAGTCAGATGTTCGAGCTTGCGAGGTTGGATGCCACATTCCCTGGTGGGGGGGGGGGAGGATCGGGATCTGCTCCTGGAGGGGCAGTTTGTCAGTTTAGACGATCTGTCAAAGAAGTTTGGGCTCTCACGATCTGACTCATTCAGACACTTGTAAGTTCGCAATTTTGTGAAACAGATCTAACCGACATTCCCCATAGCGCCGCAAACCTCGTTAATGGAGAGGGTTCTTTTGCTCACAGGGTCGGAGGCAGTATTTTCCGTATTCATGGATGGATTAAGTCAGAGGACTCGGTATCAGTTGAGTGGGTTAAGGCCCAGTTGGGGGAGGCGTTAGGGGCCTGTTTTAGATGATGAGGCGTGGAGTGTGGCCCTACAGAAGGTGAACTCCACGTCTTTGTGTGCGAGGCTTGGCTGAGTACAACTTAAAGTAGTGTTTAAGGCTCACCTGACTAGGTCCAGGATGAGTCGGTTCTTTGAACGGGTAGAGGACAAGTGTGAGCACTGTGCAGGGGGTCCGGCCAACCACGAGCATATGTTTTGGACGAGTCCCAAGCTTGCGGGTTTCTGGGTATCCTTCTTTAACATTATGTTGCCGATTCTGAAAATTCAGCTAGAGCCCTGTCCCTTGGTGGCCATATTTGGGGTGTTGGACTCGCCGGAGCTGCAGACGGGCACGGGGGCCGATGTTCCGGCTTTTGGCTCGCTGATTGCCTGGAGGTCAGCTTCTCCGTCTAGTGCCTCAGGTGTGGCTCGGAAATCTGATAGAGCTCCTATACCTCAAGAAAGTCAAAAATGTGCAGAGTAGGTAGATTGGCCACACTAAATTGCCCCTTAATTGGAAAATATAATTGGGTAATCTAAATTCATAAAAAAAAAGAAAGTCAAGTGCACTGTGAGGGGAGCAATTGAGGAATTTATTTTATTTGTTTTATAAATAAATTTAGAGTACCCAACTCATTTTTTCCAATTAAGGGCCACTTTAGCGCGTCCAATCCACCTACCCTACAGATCTTTGGGTTGTGGGGGTGAAACCCAGGCAATCACGGGGAGAATGTGCAAACTCCACACGGACAGTGACCCATAGCCAGGATCGAACCTGGGACCTCGGCGCCGTGAGGCAACAGGGCTAACCCACTGCACCACCGTGCTGCCCCCCAATTGAGGCATTTTACCGAAGATGACAGCCGTTTGTGTATTCCAAACAGCTGGTCACCATTAGTTGCTAAGGGGGGGGGTTTAGGTCTTTGGAAGGGTGAAGGTCGGTTACAGGGGAAGGTAAGTGTGAATGGGGGGGGCGGGGTTTACTCTGTTGGTTGTGTTGTTTTGTATTATGTATAAAATGGTAAAAAACTGAATAAAAATATCTTTTAAAAATCCAGAGCTTTATTGAATTTAAATTCCACCACCTGTCATGCTGCGATTTGAACACAGGTCCCCAGAGTTTAAGCCTGTGGCCCTGGGTTACAAGTCCAGCAACAATACCACTACAGATTTATGATGTGGAGATACCGGCGTTGGACTGGGGTGAGCACAGTAAGAAATCTTACAACACCAGGTTAAAGTCCAACAGGTTTGTTTCAAACACGAGCTTTCGGAGCGCAGCTCCTTCCTCAACTGTTGGACTTTAACCTGGTGTTGCAAGACTTCTTACTACAGATTTAAGAAGGGATCCTGCACGGGTAGACTGGAAACGGTGATTGCCGGATAATTCAGGCATTCAGGGAAGAGAGGATGCAGACACAAACTGGACATATTATTTTCAAGGAAAAAGGTACTGAAAGCTAATGAACCCTGGGTAAGAAGAAAAGTAAAAGTTTAAATAAAACAGAAAAGGGCTTATGACAAATGTCAGCAGGAAGATTTAGTTAATAAGCAGGAAGGTTATGGAAAGTACAGGAAGTAAAAAAAAGTGATTAGTAGGCAACAATAAATTGAACCCCAAAACGTTAAAGGCTGAAATTTTATGGACAGGTGAAGTGCACTGATTAACTGTTAATGATTCAGGTCAACGATCTTTCGCCAGAACTGTTCCGATGAAAGGGTTATTGACCTAAAACATGAACACGCTCCCTCTCCACACAAGCTGCCTGACCTGCTTAGTATTTTCAGCATTTTCTGGGTTTTTTCAGATTTCCAGCATCTGCAGTGTTTTGCTTGTAGCTACAATTTGGGCCCATTAAAGGCAAGAGAAAGCTCTTCATGTACAGACAAGGGACTACGGCTACTCTATTAAATGAGGACTTTGCACCTGTCTTCACAAAGGAGAGAATGATGTGAAAGTCACACTGAAAAAGGCCTGGGACCTTTGGACAGGATCATAATGGTTGAGAAAATGTGCAGCAAAAATAGATTAGCATTACTCAAAGTTGGCAAGTCATCTGGACAGGATGGAATGTATCTTGGTTGCTGAAAGAAGCAACGGTAGAAATGGCAGAGCAGTACTCACAATTTTTCAAACCTCATTGGATGCAGGAGTAATGGCGGGGCTGATAACATTACCTACCAGCCATGTAAGGGAACAGGGGTAAACCAGAAATCTACAGGCCTGTCAGCCTAACACTGGTGGTAGGGAAGTTATTAGAAACCATGTTCAGGATAAAATAAACTTTAATTAAGGAGAGCTAACATGGAATATATATTTGACTAATTTGATTTAATTCTTCAATGAGCTAACAGAGAACATAGAACATACAGTGCAGAAGGAAGCCATTCAGCTCAGCAAGTCTGCACCAACCCACTTAAGCCTTCACTTCAACTCTATCCCTTTAACCCAATAACCCCATCTAACCTTTTTTGGACACTAAGGACAATTTATCATGGCCAATCCACCTAACCTGCACGTCTTTCGACTGTGGGAGGAAACCGGAGCACCCAACAAAACCCACACAGACACAGGGAGAACGTGCAGACTCTGCAGACAGTGACCCAGCAGGGAAATGAACCTGGGAACCTGGCGCTGTGAAGACACAGCGTTAACCACTATGCTACCGTGCTGCCCGGTGAGAAGGTGGAATAAGGTAGTACAACCAGCTGATGTTGTATATGGACTATCAGAAAGTGTTTGACAAAGTGCCATACCGGTGGATTATTAAGAAGGGAGAAGTCAATGGAATTAAGGGAAAGTGGCAATATGAATACAAAATTGCTTCAGCAACAGAAAGCAAAGGATTGGTGTTTTTCCGTCTAGGTGATTGGTTGCTGTGATGCTACCCAATGGGCAGTTTTGGGTCCATTTCCCTTTTCAATTTTTATAAGCAATCTTGACTTGGGTGAAGGGAATATCATTATAAAGTCTGCAGATGATAGGAAACATGGTAAAATAGTAGATAAGTGATGAGAATAACTATAAGCTTCAAGGTACCATAAACAGGAAAGCAAAATGGTCCATGGAGTTCAAAGTGGAGAAGAGATGTATTTTGGGGTGACTAATACATAAAGCCAGTATACCATAATGGCACAATTTGGAACAGTATAGATGAGTATTGATCTTGATATCTAGATAGAGAAATCCTGAAAGGTGGCAGAACGAATTGGTATGATGGTTGAAATGTCAAATAAATGGATTACTTGGGTTTATAAACAGAGGAACAGAATAAAATCTAGAAATCGCAAGTTAGAACTTTATAAATCAGCTGGAATATTGTGGATGACTCTGGGCACCACACTTTAGGAAAGATGTACAGGTCTCAAAGGGCACAGAGGAGGCGTTCATGGGGAGGGGCCTCAGTCGCATGGAGAGATTGGAAAAGTTTGGACAGTTCTCCAAGGAATACAGGTGACTGAATAGAGGCTTATGATGAGAGGTTTTAATAGAACTGATAGATAAAACATTATCCCCTCCGGCAAGTGGGTCAATAACTGAAAATCAAAATATTAGCAAAATTTCAAGCATGAGATGAGGAGAAATCATTGTGTGATTAAACTTTAGTTATGGAGACAAGAAGGTTCTCGATTTGATTCCTGGAGATTTCTAGCCCACTGCAATTGGAAACAGACTCCGCAAATAGGTTGCAGAATGGAAAATTCATCAGACTGCTGGGATCTCCACAGTGACCACTGCTGGAAATTGCGCAAGTGGAAAAAAATATACAGGACAGACTAGTCAGTTAAATTCCCTTCAACTAGCAGCACGGTGGCGCAGTGGTTAGCACTGCCGCCTCACGGCGCCGAGATCCCAGGTTCAATCCCGGCTCTGGGTCACTATCCATGTGGTGTTTGCAGATTCTCCCCATGTTTGCGTGGGTTTCACCCCAAAAACCTCAAAGATGTGCAGGGTAGGTGGATTGGTCACGCTAAATTGCCCCTTAATTGGAAAAAATGAATTGGGTACTTTAAACTTTTTTTTAAAAATTCCCTTCAAATGTGTTGGGTGGCACGGTAGCCCAGTGGTTAGCACTGTTGCTTCACAACTCCAGGGTCCCAGGTTCGATTCCCGGCTTGGGTCACTGTCTATGCAGAGTCTACACATTCTCCCCGTGTCTGTGTGGGTTTCTCCGGGTGCTCCGGTTTCCTCCCACACTCCAAAGATGTGCAGATTAGGCGGATTGGCCATGCTAACTTGCCTCTTCAGTGTCCAAAAAGATTAGGTGGGGTTACTGGGATAGGGTGGAGGTGTGGGCTTAGGTAGGGTGCTCTTTCCAAGGGCCGGTGCAGACTTGATGGGCCTAATGGCCTCCTTCTGCACTGTAAATTCTATGGTTTTATGATTCTAACAACTACTGCCTGGGTTCACCAAAGACTGCTCACTTGACCAAGATATTAAGGGATGGTTGGCAGTGTAGATCACGAGGCAGTGACTCCTGGAGGAAGGTGGTGAGAAAATTTGAAAACAAACCAAGGATTAATAAGGACAACGCGCAAGCAAAGGGTCAAAATAAAAACTCACCACAATTGCCACAAACATTTTCTGGAACAATTAAAGTGCAAATCACATTTCTAATCCTTGACAGGGCTCTGGCTGATCATATTCCTCAACATAGGAAAGGGAAAATGAGGAAAATAAGTAATGCTTGGGTTGCTGTCTGCGCACATCATCTTGCAGAAAGCATCTGTACTTACTTAGACATTCTCAAATCTTCTTCCAACAACGGAGTGGTCACAGTATGAAGAAATACCATCTCAGCACGCAATAGTCACAGCACTGTATTTCCACGTTACGTTCTTCAGTACTGTCAGGATACCATATTACAGGCAGTCAACCTTACAGCTCTGAAATATTAAAAAAATACACCTTTTAAATATCAAGTACGATTAAGAACATGTCCCTCAAGCTCAGACATATACCACATTCAATGCATTGTATTTAGTGAATGAGTCTGGCAATATGGAGATATTTTAAGAGAGCGAAGCCTTCCGTAGCGAAACAGAATTAATATTTAGACAATGCTATTTCTGTAAGCATCACTAACTGGTATCATCTGCATTCTATTTGCTACTTCCCTTTCTATCCCAAGAGGTATATGCACAGCTGTGGAGGATTGCCTTTTTAATATGCAGATACCCCAAGACTACCCACGAAAATGGCTGTCAAAATTAATTTGGTTGAATTTTGATGCAAAACTCTTGTGTAAAAATGTCCACAGGAACGGCAAAAACTGTAAACATCCAATGAAAAAAATGATCTAATTTTCTAATGATATGCCAGCCTGAGGGCCTAATTGTACCAAATGGTCAGCAACTAACCAGCAGTTTTCACCAATGCCCATTGATATGTGGTGATTTACGACATCTGTGACAACGTGCTGGAATTACAGAACAAGGCTTTTGATGCTACTTTACGGCATTGTTTAAAATATCATACACGAGTTAGAGAACGGACAACCAAAACAGGGCATTCATATTAATGCATGGGTTAACATCCTCATTTATTTGTTCACTCCGCTGTAAGATGTACATTGCATCTGCCATACTTTGTCTTCCTCGAATGCATGTTAAATGTAGTTAACCCTTGCAATGTGCGGTGGAGGGGAGACTGAGGAGGGCAGAGCAAACAAGCCATGCATTGCAGCGAGGGGCACGTTAGATTGACATTCCCTTTCATCCCAGTGAACAGCATGGTGGAAACAGTAGGGAAATATTTCTACACACATTGGGGCAGCAGGAAAAGAATGAAGACAGTGGCCAGAGGAAGCTTTTCAAGTCACAACAAGGGAGAAGGGACACAGCAGGTTAATTTATGGGGGGGGGGGGGGGGGGGGGAGGAAGAGTGCTGCAAGAGAGAGAGGAGCAAAGGACAGGAACAAGAAGCAGTTTCAAGCTGTCTCACAGCTGGGCAGAGACAGAAAATCCCCCAACATTCTTTTCACTTAAAAAGGTGCATAGAGAGAGAGAAATAATTTTACAATTAAAAAAACCACAATTAAAATATTTCTCTTCCACCCTGTCAAGAGACTGCAGAGGCTAGGGATGGACTGTTGTTCAAATCATGCATTCAGAGTTAGGCCTCTGCCATTGATCAATGACAGACAGAGATGAATGGAAGTTCCAATTGGCTGATCTGATCAACATGCACAAAGGAGGCACATTGAGAAAGTGTGAGGGGGCTTTAACAGAATTAACATGAATCACAGACACGTCATTTGTTGGAGGATTTTTCCCCCCCCCGAAGCGTTTCATCCACAATTATAAGTATGGTGCAAAAAGAATTAGATTGAAGTTGCTTAAAATAGAAGAAAGACAACACCACAAATTGCTGCAGGAATCATTAAATACAGAGAATCGAGGCATGAATGCAATGTGTGCTCGGGGGGGGGGGGGGGGGGGGGGGGGCAGAGAACACAAAAAAAACCCTGCATCATGACAGCTCTACTGCTCCGTAACCTAACACTAACTCTCTGGATATAATTGGTTTCAAAAACTGCACTTCATATTCATCAATACTCTCAAATTGTAGGGCTGCAGTCTTCAAGTGCTAATGGAATTTAACATTTTTTTTTAAAAAGCAAAACTAATGCAAGGGGAGTGCATTTAATATTTCAAAATCCTGATTGGGAAAAATGGCATTTTGCCCTTTCCACCAACACACAAGCATATCACAATTCAATTATACCTTCACACTGGCACAGGTCTAACACCAAGCATTAAGCTGACCCATCTCAAAGTTCTCTATTCCAAAAGGAAAAAGGAGCAGGAGCTTCAATTTGTCACAGGCAAATGCTAATGGAATCTATAGAAAGGTTCTGAACACAAAACTCCAAAAGAACATTTTCAGTTATATTGGCTGGGACAGCAAAAATATCTATCTTTCCTCACTAACAAACCTTTTTTCATTCGATCCCTATTCGCAGCATGCAAGCCTTACTAACTTTGTTATACAGGTCCCACGCCACCACTTAACCACCGTGCTGAGATTTCTCAATATTTTTTTTCCCAAAGACAGTTAAATCTAAATTAACATTCTGTGGCGAACTGGTTACAAATCACATACGGAACATGTCTATAGAATTTCCCTCTCACCCGCACTTCCAATCTCCCTTTTCCTTTGCAAGGCATTGACTTTTCCTGTACGGCTCCATAAGAACCAGCAGTACTTTGGTTCATTGCCCAAGTACAGGTTTGGGGCAGCAAGCATGCATATGCTGTTTGTGGATGATAGCGAAGCTCTGACTGTTTTTTCTCCTTTTGCAAGATGCCGCATAGCTCAGCTGATACAGGAAAATACTTTGATACCGAGCTACACAGGCCACACAATGTCTTGTCTGATTCCCACCTGCATTTACGCACTTTCACCCCTGACGAAACCACCATCTCCTTCTCCGGCAACTATAAGCACCTAGCCCCCTCCAGTACCACATTCACTACGTGTTGAGAGCATCATCAACCTATTGGTTCATTAATGGGGGAGTGAAAGAGAGGGCTCAAACTGTCCTGTTGGACAAGAACACTTTCACAGGGTGGCACGGTGGCAAGCACTGGTGCCTCACAGCGGCGAGGACCCGGGTTCGATCCTGGCCCAGGGTCACCGTCCGTGTGGAGTTTGCACATTCTCCCGTGTCTGCGTGGTCTCAATCCACAACCCAAAGATGTGCAGGGTAGGTGAATTGGCCACGCTAAATTGCCCCTTAATTGGAAAAAAAATCAAAGGCAATTTCAGCGTGGCCAAACCACCTAGCCTGCACATTTTTGGGTCGTGGGGGCGAAATCGACGCAAACACGGGGAGAATGTGCAAACTCCACACGGACAGTAACCCAGAGCCGGGATCGAACCTGGGACCTCGGCACCGTGAGGCCGCAGGGCTAACCCACTGCACCACCGTGCTGCCCCTAATTTATTTTTAAAAAGGTAAACACTTTCAGCAGTGTCACGCAGGAACCCTACTGAATATTCTTTGCTTGATTCAGGAACCCTGAAACAAATGTAAACACCTCGCATCAGAGCTTCAAACACAGAGTGGGGACTAAACACAAAACCTTTTTTGTTTGTATGGTTCCTTGGCACAGAGTTACATATGTCAAGATGAAATGAAAATATCTTATTGTCACAAGTAGGCTTCAATCAAGTTACTGTGAAAAGCCCCTCGTCGCCACATTTCGGTGCCTGTTCGGGGAGGCTGGTACGGGAATTGAACCGTGCTGCTGGCCTGCCTTGGTCTGCTTTAAAACCCAGCGATTTAGCCCCGTGCTAAACCAGCCCCTGCAGGGCAGGACCTTCTGCTGCTCCCCAGGTTTACAAGGAAGAATTTTTGAAGTGTAGTTAGTGTCGGAAAACACTTCTCAACAAGATTACATAAAGAGGAGATAAATAGGCAGCACAGTGGTGCAGTGGTTTAGCACTGCTGTCTCATGGCGCCGAGGTCCCAGGTTCTATCCCGGCTCTGGGTCACTGTCCATGTGGAGTTTGCACATTCTCCCGTGTTTGCGTGGGTCTCGCACCCACAACCCAAAGATGTGCAGGGTAGGTGGATTGGCCACGCTAAATTGCCCCTCAATTGGAAAAAATGAATTGGGGACTCTAAATTTAAAAACAAAAATAAGAGATAAATTAGTAGTTAATTTGTTTTGGTGATGTTGGTTGATGGACAAATCTTATAGATAGGAAACCCTGGTCATCTTTTCATAGTGCTGTTGGATGTTTGACAGCCAACCGAGGGCAGTTGAGGCTTTGACAATGTCTGAAAGACGGCACGTTTGACAGTGCAGCACCCTTGCAGTGCTCTTGTGTCAGCCTGGATTATATGCTCAAAGCCTGGCTTGAGCGCACGACCTTTTGACACCAAGAAGAAAGTGCTACACTGAGCAAAGCTGTCACATTGTAGTCCAAGACTGCGGGTATTTTAACTGGGTTTGTACTGGCAGCTCTGTACAGCTGCTTTAACTATTTCACTTTAGATTCCAGAAGGCTAGTATCAATGAGACAATCCCAAGTGTTTATTAAACCCAGCTGCCTTATGCTAGCAGTCCTCATAAACCAACGCAGAACTGAGCTACGGGTGCTCAAGAGGGACAATTTGCCACTGGGACAAGTGAGTCCCGTTTTTCTCGACACTAGAAGCTGCATCTTGGATGCAAGGCCTCTGGGATGGAAAATTGAGCAGCACCAACATGAAAACAGCTCAAGAATCCACAGCAGAATTACACAGCTCCAAAAGAGTATGAATGCTCTCCTGAACTGGAGAGATTTCTGACAATATTTAGTTGAGCAAAGCTTTGAATGAGAAAATTTCCTTTTAAAGTAAATGTAATATTGAAGGCAGCACATTGGCACCACTGCCTCACGCCGCCGAGGACCCGGATTTGATCCCGGCCCCGGGTCACTGTCCATGTGGAGTTTGCACATTCTCCCCGTGTCTGCGTGGGTCTCACCTCCACAACCCAAAGATGTGCAGGGTAGGTGGATTGGCCACACTGAATTGCCCCGTAATTGGAAAAAACTAATTGGGTACTCTAAATTTATTTTTACAAATGTAATATTGAGGAACTAAATGTCGCCCACTTTTCAGGCAATAACCTAACTGTCGCTGTTGTCTATAAACAGACCAACCTTCACAGCTAATGCTGGTAATTGTCATGCAAGTGAAATCAGAAAACTCAATGGAAGAAACGATGAGCTACACCACCATGTCTTACACTTCTGCTGCGCCTTTAGTGCACTCCAAGCCCCTTCAAAATGAGATACAGGCAAATGAAAGGCAGATTGGGATAGAGGATCAAAAGATCGATGAAATAACTGTTAAAAGGGGACTTAAATTAGCAGAGAAATTTAAGGAGGGAATTCCAAAGTGTGGGGCCTTAAGAGGCTGAAAATAGCATCCAATTGTGGGTGGTCTGTAGGGCAGGTGGAGTTTATAGAAATAGTGAGGAGCAACAAATAACTTAAATACAAAGGTACGAATTTTTAAAAAGAAACTAAGCGACCAGGAGAATATGTAGATGAGCTAGTGGAGGGACAAATGGATGAGGACAGGATACAGGCAGCAGAATTTTGGATGAGCTGCAGTTTATGAAAGGAGAAAGCCGGGAGAAGCATTCCCAAGTATTACTGCATTTACAGTCCAGAAACAAGCTTGTCAGCCCTTGCCAGTGTTTATGGACCACACAAGGCTCCTCTCACACACTCCCAAGGCACCTTTTGTGTGAAAATGAGGGCAGCACGATAGCATAGTGGTTAGCACTGTTGCATCACAGCACCAGGGTCCAAGGTTCCTGGCTTGGGTCACTGTGCGGAGTCTGCACGTTCTCCCCGTGTCTGCGTGGGTTTCCGCCGGGAGCTGATATCCTCCCGCAAGCCCTGAAAGACGTGCTGTTAGGTGGATTGGGCATTCTGAATTCTCCCTCTGTGCCCCCGAACAGGCACCGGAATGTGGCGACTAGGGGCTTTTTACAGTAACTTCATTGCAGTGTTAATGTAAGCCTACTTGTGGCAATAAAAATTATTTTTAAAAATGATGAGGTTTTGGAACAGTCAAGTTTGAAGATAACAAGGATTCCAGCAGCTGATAGGCTCAGATAGAGGCAGAGTTAGCTGACGTTATGGAGATGGAAGTAAGCAATTTTTGTGACGGGGAGGATAGCAGCTACAAGCTAAAATTGGAACCTGGGGCTATGAATAAAAAAAACATTACCCAACGTCCACCTTCTGCAATTTTTTTAATCATCAGGAAAAAGGTGAAAAACTAAATACTTTTCAATTAGCAAATGCATCATGTGGTACAACACTGCACGAAACCTGAACGCTCTTAGGGCAAAACCTCTCTCTGCTCAGTTAGTCGATCACAGCCAAACAGGCAACACAGTACTCAGTTCTGATGGACACAACAAAGAGGGGTTCCTGATTTCTATATAATGACTCCTATTGGAAAATACACATGTGCTGATCATGCACGGACAAATAATAATGGGATTGGGATGAGCTGTTATTCTATTCATAGTTGAATAGTTCATAACAAAAACCCATGAAGAATTTCCACTTTGACAAAGGTTTGCGGTACACACATTATCATATCCACAGTGGGTTTTATTATTTACAGGAAGGAAATAATATGGGGATTCTTTTTTTTTTGGGGGGGGGGGTGGAATGGCGGAGGTAGCGAGGAGGATCTGGGAGCCACAGCCTTACCCATTTGTACTGCTATGAAGTTGGTAGCATCCCAAGTGGCAGAAAGAACAGACATGTTGTCATTACAAGAGAATCCTCCCTCTCCATCCTGGGTTCACCTGCTGAGTGTAAAAAAACTCAACTGGTGTGAAACCAGCATTAATATCCCAGCAGCCTAGTTATCGCCATGGAAACAGATCCTGTATTTTCAACAACAAAAAGCTCCTTTCTCTCTCATGCTTGAGGGTCATACGTGCGTTCTAAGCACCACTCAGGAGGTATCACACTGCATTTGTAGTTTAAACAGGATAAATTCAGACCTCATTGTAATCAGCACCTGCAATGGAGGAGCCAACCTTGCCACCACAGCAAACAGTTGAATCTACTGGACTTACAACTCCCAACAGCAAAATGCGGTGCCAGTTATAATTCAGCTTTAATGGTCCTTAAAAAAAAACCTTTATTGTTATTCAGCTAAAAAGAATGCTCTTAGACTGGGGAAAGATTGTGAATGATCAGTCACAACAGGCGAACCCAGCTGGGTTCCTATGGCTGATTACTACTCAGGGGCCTGCACTATAAACACACATGTAGATACTGGGTGAAGACAAGGTCAGGCTTCATTATGACAGCTTTTATATTTAGAGACTATCCTTTTAACTCTCCTGAGCCATGGTGCGAATGTATTACGTGCCATGATGGTCACGAAGATCACAAAGTCCTAAATTTCATCCCCCATTTCATGCTGAAATAGCTAATCCCAGCCATTAGGTTGCTAAAATTGGCCTCGATACTCCTGAACTAGGGAGCGCAAAAATATAAATAAAAATCACCAACGGTTCCATTCTTTTCACTACTCAGTAACCTATTACTGGGTAGTAGAAACAGTTGCTTCACAGCTCCAGGGTCCTAGGCTCAAATCCCGGCTTGGGTCACTGTCTGCGTGGAGTTTGCACGTTCTCCTCGTGTCTGCGTGGGTTTCCTCCGGTTTCCCCCCACAGTCCAAAAATGTGCAGGTTAGGTGGATTGGCCATTCTAAATCACCCCTTAGTGTCCGAAAAGATTAGGTGGGGTTACTGGGATAAGGGTAAGGCTTAAAAAGGGTGCTCTTTCCAAGGGTTGGTGCAGACTCGATGGGCTGAATGGCCTCATTCTGCACTGTTAATTCTATGATTCTCTGATTATGGAAATTGTGTTGGGAATGTGAAGGGAGTTCAGGTCAGACTCGTGTTAAAATGCCCTATATAACCAATCTCATTCTGAGACACAGACATTTTTTTTAATAAATTTAGATTACCCAATTATTTTTTCCAATTAAGGGGCAATTTAGCGTGGCCAATCCACCTACTCTGCACATTTTTGGGTTGTGGGGGTGAAACCCACGCAGACACGGGGAGAATGTGCAAACTCCACACGGACAGTGACCCAGAGCCGGGATCGAACCTGGGACCTCAGCGCCGTGAGGCGGTTGTGCTAACCACTAGGCCACCGTGCTGCCCCCTGAGACACAGACATAATGACAACTTAATGAAATACTCAAGACAATCAAGGAGTTACGAGCATAGTCTATAAAAAAGATCACTCAGTCCTTCAAGTCTGTTCTGTCATGTGAAATGATCGTGGCTCATCCATAGAATCCCAACAGTGCCATTCGGCCCATCAAGTCTGCACCGGCCCTCAGAAAGAGCAACCTTCTTTTGCCCATGCCTACCCCCGTAACCCAGTAACCCTACCTAACCTTTTTTGGACACTAAGGGGCAATTTAGATTGGCCAATCCACCCAACCTGCACATCTTTGGACTGCGCAAGGAACCCGGAACACCCGGAAGAAGCCCACTCAGACATGGGGAGAATGTGCAAACTCCACGCAGCCACCCATGGCCGGAATTGAACCATGGTCCCTGGAGCTGTGAGGCGGTACTGCTAACCACTGTGCCACCTTTCCTCAATTCCACCTTCCCATACTATCCCCATAGCCTTCCACTTTTTTGGTTTGAAACAAAATCTATCAATCTCTGTTGTGAACATATCCACATCTCTCTGGGATACAAATTTGGAAAGATCACAACTCCAAGGGCGGGGAAGTACTCCTCACCTCAGTCCCAAATGCTGATTCTAGTCTGAGGCTGTTACCCCAGGTTCTAGGCTCCTCAACGAGGGGAAACATCATCCTAGCATCTATCCTAAAAACCCCTTAAGATTCTATCATGATTCTCAATTCCAGTGAACACAGGTCCAGTCTACTCAATCTCTTTTTGTAGTACAATCCCCTATCCCCAGAATCAATTGAGTGAACCTTTGTTGCTGCACTGGAGACCAAAACGGTACGCAGTACTCCAGGTTATGGTCTCACCAAGGTCTCATACAATTAGACTTCTTCATTCTTAAACTTCAAGTATTTTGTAAAAAAGGCTAACCCAGCATTCAAAATGCATTCTGTATCAGCAGGCAAACATCCTGTAATTTGTGTACAAGAACAACTAGGATTTTCTGATGCTAACATGTCCCACTCTCCCTCAAAATCCTATAGGGAGTCAGTGCCATCAATGAGAAAATCGGAACATTTAAAAAGATATTGTGTTTGATAAAAGCGGAGCTGGATACTGATTCAGAGTTCAAACTGGCCATTGGGAACCAGATTGAGCACTCGATGCTCAGACACACCTTTGAAGTATGGCTATTTGAGTGAAACATGGAAAGATGACGGCCAATTGTGAACTATTCCCAGTCATAAACTGCACATTGCAGGAAAGGAAATGTAAGCACACAAAATTGGAAGAGAAGCAAACATATTTTAAAAAGACGAGTTACATTAATGGAAAACAAGACTCTTGTTAAAAGCTGATACAATTCTCAGTGCAGGTTCACACACTGGGCTTAATATTGTCTTTTAACAAAATTAAGACCACTTATTAATAAGCAGAAATCTACAAAGCCAGGAAAATTGGTAAAATATAATTAATGAGCTAATTTTGTTCTTACTTCCTCCTCTCAATCTGTTGCTTGCTAAAATGGTCACAAATTATGCTAACGTGTTCAGGCTGATATGAGATACAGCCACACAGCACAGAAATGGCCAAAACTCGCCCCTGTACATGACTAATTAGATCCAGCTTGTGTATTTCTCGCACTTTATTTATTACAGGACTTCTTCGAGGAATAATCTCGAGAATGATGCAGTGGGGCAAATTCCTCAGCCCAATACCCACTCGAGTAACAAACAAATCAAATGGCAAGCTTATGCTTGTGCAGTTGCTTGAAATTCACCATTTAGCACTTAGGTCCTGGCCCCTGGTCCTTCCCAAAGTTGTAAACAGGCCAGCAGACAGGAAGTTACACGTTTAGCCTCTTACAAAGCATGTTTGCTTAATTACCTCACCTACAGCAAGGGAGGAGGGTTAAAAAAAAAAGAGGGCATCGCGAGAGAACTGAAACTATTTATTTCAGTGGAGAAATTAATACAATAATAATCTTTATTACTATCACATGGGCTTACATTAACACTGCAATGCAGTTTACTCAGAAAATCCCCCTAGTCACCACGTTCCGGCGCCTGTTCGGGTTCACAGAGGGAGAATTCGGAATGTCCAAATTACCTAACAGCACGTCAATCGGGTCTTGTGGGAGGAAACCGGAGCACCCGGAGGAAACCCACGCAGACACAGAGAGAACGTGCAGACTCCACACAGACAGTGACCCAAACCTGGAATCGAACCTGGGACGCTGGCACTGTGAAGCAACAGTGCTACCCACTGTGCTAGTGCCACCCTCAGCTTTAGTTTCTATAACCTACTAGGGCAGCATGGTAGCACAGTGGTTAGCACTATTGTTTCACAGCTCCAGGGTCCCAGGTTTGATTCCCGGCTTGGGTCACTGGCTGTGCGGAGTCTGCACGTTCTCCCCCGTCTCACAAGCCTGCATGGGTTTCCTTCGGGTGCTCCGGTTTCCTCCCATAGTTCAAAGACGTGCAGGTTAGGTGGATTGGCCATGCTAAATTGCCCTTAGTGTCCAAATAGGTTAGGTGAGGTTACTGGGTTACGGGGATAGGGAGGAGGTGCGGACTTAAGTAGGGTGCTCTTTCCAAGGGCCGGTGCAAACTCGATGGGCCAAATGACCTCCTTCTGCACTGTAGATTCTATGATTCTAGAGTCCCACTTCTGGCACAGTAACTTCTTTGCAGTGTTAATGTAAGCCTACTTGTGGCACTAATAAAGATTATTTTAAAAGATGAAGACTTAGAAAAGAGAACGGGAACACTGAAAATACATCAAACATTTAACATATCTAATATCAAGTGGTATATCTATACACATTTTCTTTTTTTAAATAAATTTAGAGTACACAATTCATTTTTTCCAATTAAGGGGCAATTTAGTGTGGACATTCCACCTACCCTGAACATCTTTGGGTTGTGTGGGCGAAACCCATGCGAATACGGGGAGAATGTGTAAACTCCGCATGGACAGTGACCCAGGCGGGATCAAACCAGGGACCTCGGGGTCGTGAGGCAGCAGTGCTAACCATTGCACCACCGTGTTGCCCCGACAATCACATTTTCAAATTGCATTTCCCAAAATGGAGAACATAGGAGAAGAATTTGTCCAAAAATGGTGTGTTGGGCAGCACAGCCGCACAGTGGTTAGCACTGTTGGCTCACGGCGCCGAGGTCCCAGGTTCGATGCCAGCTCTGGGTTACTGTCTGTGTGGAGTTTGCACATTCTCCCAGTGTTTGCGTGGGTTTCGCCCCCACAACCCAAAGATATGCAGGGTAGGAGGATTTTCCACACTAAATTGCCCCTTAATTGGAAAAAATTAATTGGGTACTCTAAAAAAAAATTTTGTTAAAAGGTGCGTCTTCGAAATTTATTTTCAAAAGCTGGTCATTCCCAATAGAGAATAAATCATGGCAAGAAGCAAGGTATGTGAAAATAGATCGATAAAAAGCTGTTTCTTTGCCTAGATTATGGATTACATTAGGAAAACCCAAAGGAAAATTATTTGACTGTAAACAGAAATATGCAGCAAGTAGACTTTTGTCAGGCTACTCAGCTTGGTGAGAAAGTCACTCTAACTCTGTCTTGTAAAATTCACTGCCTCTCAGTGGAAAATACACATGGACGTCATCCATTCACAAAGAACACCACCGTGTATTGCCAAAGACCTCTGCTTATGCTGCAAAACGCCAAGTTCCACACACAAACATTTCTCTAGAATACAGCTAGTGATCACATATTAACAAGTCTTGCTACAGTATATGCAGCACCAAGCAGAATTGTGCAATCTGATAGTGATCCGCAAATGGCAGCAATCTGTGGAATCTGGCACTGACCCATTTGACTGGCACGCTTGCCTGACAGAATTAATTCCCCAGCTTTTAAGACTGTGCCCTCACTGGGGACATTTTGCCATGCCTCAGCCAGATTATGACAGCACGCTGCTCTCTCTCTAAACACCCGAGTGGAGAAGGGAGTGGAAGCGATCTAGCAGAATCAGTCTCAGAGAAACGCAGTTCCTGCCCACTGACCACACAACAGACATGGGAAACCTGACGACCAGAGGCTTCCAGGTCTCCAAATAGGGGCATTCCATCATTTAAAAAATAATAATCCCACTTTCCTGTGCAAAGTTAAGGAACCTGAGCCAAGGCAGAAGCTACAACATGGCCACTGGAGTCAGGGGGAGGGACACATCAGCCGTTTGAGGATTAACTGTGGTGTCTGCTATGGGATGCTCTGTACGTAACTGCTGCTGGGAAAGTCTGAGGAGAATCTTCAAACAACACCAGCTTAGAGCACATAAACCAGAAATCTCTATTTATACCATGGTCAGAATTCTCAGCAGTCCGGCTTGAAACACTAAGGAAGAACCGTGCACAGAAATATTCTCAATATAACAAACAGTGTAAAGAAATACATATGGAGTGCCATTCCAGACAGGATTTGCAAGAAAGATTCACACAGGGTAAACAAACAATGGAGCATCACCAACCAATTTTAGCTGTAAATGGGGAAACAAAGTCAGCAGGTAGGTGAGGCAGGTAATCCAACACTGCAAGAGGAATAAAAAAGACTGACAGCAGCCCAGGGAAATAGAGACCAGCATTCAGTTAAGGTCATGAAGGTGATTCTTACTGAACTGAAACTATGAACAGCATTTAATGTTCTCAGGCAGCCTGTAACTTCCGACTAAACACATTACTCATGTCTCCCTCTCTGGAACTTCCTATCTAAATACATCTTAATGTGCTTGACAAAACCTACGGTTGGGACAGCATCTAGATCATGCGTTATTTTGCCCACAGATGGGCGCTATGCAGTTAAAACAGTGTTCCCTTGGAGAAAAAAAAGACAATGAATTATAAGGCAAAGCTAGAAACATGACATTTTGACAAATGAATCCTTTAAAAAAAATGATATGCCACCTAATATTCACCAAATTTTCAAAACATATCCTGCATTAATGTGGGCGAGCTTCAGATCAAAACATTTTTTTTCAAAGCAAACATTTACAGGTGCAGAACACCCAATCTAATAAAGATGCAGTTCCTGTGTAAAACCACTTATGACATTAGACATGCAACACAGCTAGAGGGAAGATGTGAATACTGATCAACGGCAGAGCTTGCATGGAAGATGGATTATCTACTAAATCTCCACAGTAATCAGAATTAAGAGGCAGCATTTTATCAGGATAGACTGACCTAGTGTTGAAGCGTTGTAACCCAAGAGATGTGAGTATAGCTGAATTTTTAAAAGACTTAAAGATATGTTTTTATTACCTATACTGTTCAAATGGAGTTCACCCGCAAGAGTATTTATACTGTAAATGTATGCTTCAAGACAATATATCAACAAAGAGTCTACTCAACCAAAAAAGGCTGATTTGATACCATTACAGTTAACACCGACATATACCAACCAAAGCTAACATTGTCAATGCACCAATACACAGGCAGAATTACAAATCTAGGGAGACACTCTACAGCTTGTTCTTAAATAGTAATCAACTGCATATTCAGATAAAATTAGGGTCAACAGAAGGACAAGAATTTCCAAAAGTTCATGCAACTAAAAATACAATAACAAGACTGTCTCTCACACTGTGGCAGGGGAATACAAACATATTCACAATGTGTTTTCTTTCTGCTACACCAGCCTATACATTCCATGGAGGTAGCTGGCTCCTTTCTGCAGGGCCAGCCATCAGAAAACTTTCACTTTGATAATAACGATTTTACAACATAAAAGAAAGAATTGCACCTGTATAGCATCTTTCACAAACCCAAGCTGTCCACAAAGCGATTTACAGTCAATGAAGTCCTAAGTATCATGATAGATAAGAGGGAAGTGCCAGTAATCCAACAATTGGGCCATAAATCAGTTCAAAATATTAGCACCAAAGACCAACATCACAGCTTTTTCTACTGGGAAATACTGTTGAGCCATGGCGGCTAAATGATGAATGATTAGAAGTAGGAACCCTGTAGATATGTATTCAATGATACCTGCTGGAAATGTATATGTGATTGTGTGTTCCATGAATGGGACATCAGAGCTCACAACTGAAGAATGGTATGATGGTTGAGGTACAAAAAGAGTACCTAGCACCCACTGAACCATTCAACAAGACCTCAGGAGAGGTAAAAACAGGTTGACGCATATTAATCAGGAGGAAAGAGAGGATCACAAAATTACAAAGAGATTACGGCACAAAAATAGACCATTCAGCCCAACTGGTCCACGCGAGAAAGTTGCCAGATCACACAAAATAAAATACAAAATTATAAAAAGTAGTGCCGCAAAACTAAAATGAAATAGGAAGATATAAATAACTGGACATATTAGCCCAGACAGCTGGATTAGAGTCATATAAGGTGCATAGAAACTTTGTAAAATCAGTCCATGCAATTCATTACCCCGTGGTTTAGCGGATCAATGGCCGCATAGGATCAGAGAATTCCTACAGTGCAGGAGGTTATTTGGCCCATCGAGTCTGCACCGACCATCTGAAAGAAGGCCCTACCTACGCCCACTCCTCCGCCCTATCCCTGTAACCCACCTAACCTTCACATCTTTGGACGCTAAGGGACAATTTTAGGATGGCCAAACTGCCTTACCTGCACATCTTTGGACTGTGGGTGGAAACTGGAGCACCCGGAGGAAACCCACGCAGACACTGGGAGAACGTGTAAACTCCACAAAGCCACCCGAGGCCAGAATTGAACACGGACCCCTGGTGCTGTAAGACAGCAGAGCACGTGTCACTGTGGTCGTACAAAGGCTTGATCCAAGGTCTGCACTGATTTAAACCGGTGCATTTAAATCGGTAAATATAACGCAGTGATTTTGGAGTTACAGCTCTCAGAGGAATGGGCTAAATATTATCCAGGAATGTCACACTGGAGTATGCCCATGTGAAAACCAATTGCAAGAAAAATCAGCTCTCAACACTCGGGGAGTTGAACAAGAATTTGCAGAGCTGTCAGCATCCATGAACCATATCCCAGTGCAATTCATTGTTTTTAAGATAAAAGGACATACACATGCATTCTGTTTTAATCTTAACATGCCGAATGCCAAAACTTGTCAAATTCCTTTGTCTATAAACTTTATCTGAACTCTGCGCTACAATTTATATTGTATCACTGTCAAACGTCAGAAATATGTAAACAGTTTTCCAATGTCTGAAAATATATAATAAACATGCTCTAAATCAGTGTCAGTTTTCAATGTAGCTTCATAATAAGTACTGAAAGTCATTTCCCTAACTTATGCCAGGTACAATTTTGAAGATGAAGTAAACCACGAAGAGGAAGGGGGCAAAGGACAAGAGGGAGGGGGGGGGGGGGAATGGACAAAGAGGAAAGATCCCAAAACCTCCACGCATTATTTTACATGGAGTACATAAATAATCTTGGCAATTTTCTCCCCTTCACGCGATGGGGAGAAATGGGATGGGGCACCATCGGTGCTGGTTACCCCCCGGTATCTTGTGCATAAGTGATAACAAACTAATAGTCCACATCATTGAGGGGAGGGAGGGAGATCACAGCTAAACCAAGCTGATCCTCGTCCGTACGCTCCCAAGCAGGGCTTTGGTCGACAGCAGTAGTGTAAAATCATTTGTATGCCTCTGCTAAAGAAAAGTGTGCCGTTGTGTAAAAATGCATATATTTGCATGCAAATTGACAGTTTAACTGTTGCATAATTTCCAAGCATTTAACCGCAGATTATTTCTTGATAACCCACAACAGAGGGGTCACAATCCTAATGGCTACACTCAGTTAACAATAATATGGAGCACACATAAATATGGGCGGTAGCACTGCTGTCTCAGCGCCAGGGACCCGGGTTCAATTCCAGCCTCGGGTGACTGTATGGAGTTTGCACTTTCTCCCCGTGTCTGCGTGGGTTTTTTCTGGTTTCCTCCCAAATGCAGGTTAGGTGGATTGGCCATCCTAAATTGTCTTTAGTATGCAAAAGGTTAGGTGGGGTTACTGGGTTACGGGGCTAGGCTGGAGTTCTTTCAGAGGGTTGGTGCACCGCCGGAATGTGGCGACTAGGGGTTTTTCACAGTAACTTCATTTGAAGCCTACTTGTGACAATAAGTGATTTTCATTTCATTTCATTTTCAATGGGCTAAACGGCCTCCTTCTGCACTGTAGGGAGTCTATGATTCACACTAACCGTTTCTATGAGGCAGAGAATAAACTCCGACCTGAAACAAATTCAGAAACATAAACAGAAAACTCTGGATTCACAGTATTGGAAAGGATAAATCCTTTGCTGTGGTTTTTGGCCATATTCAATTTTTTATTTCAGATTTTAACCTTTTACAGGTTTTTCCCATCCTTTCATCTTGATAGGTATCTGGAAGTGATTTCAAGGTTAAAATCTAATTTTAGGGCCCATGTGACTGTTATAAACCACTCGATCTTTGCTCTTGAGATTTCAGATATCAACAGTGCACATCAGGTAGATAACAGCCATATAATCATTTCCAAATATCCATCATTCTTCCTTAAAATTTATTTCTGAATGGGTATTTTTATTCATCAAATGTTTGACCGCCTTAAAATCCTGATTTTGCTCCAGAGCATTAATGGTGATCTTTGTTGCCAGGGCAAATACACCAATCAGTTTTGTTTGGAAGAACACACAACACATGCTAAACATTATCTGATAACACATTAAAGTCCATTGTTAAGTATACAACAGCAATGAACTCCAACCATGGTTACAAATTAAGGGCACTTCCTCATGATGCACCCCAAACAATAAGAATAATCCCACTTCATTTACAGGACAGAGCTGCTTTTGCAAGTGGCAGTCTAGTCAACTTGAGGTTCTTGTTTCATCTGTACAGCAAGATAGTTTCAACAAGAGCAGTTAGAGAAACTGCTTAATAACCATCGATCTCGACTTTTAGAAAACTTGCTGATGCTCTCAGTTACGTGCAATGTTACTTCTTGAACCCTTTTCTTTTACTTGGCCAGTCTTGCATCATTGTCTAGAAATCCAATATCATTCCAATCGTTGGTTTAACACACTCGCAATTCGGCAGATTACCACTTCCTCAGACAGAAAAGACAATGAGCATGTTGTGTATTTCATGTACAAAAAAAACTGGGTCCCATTTAAATCATTTCCTAAAATTACACAGGTAGAGAGAAACGTAAACCAAATCATACGCTGATTAAGTCAGGTAATTTTAACTTTGACTAGCGTATCTCACGTCATGGCAATCCTGGGAAGTTCTACACACCAGGGAGCGCAGGATTTTCTTTTACTTATTCCTCAAGAACTAAATCTTCTGATAAGAAAAAGCTATTTTCTGGTTATAAACAAGTGTGATTGTGTTTTTTCTTCTATTCCCCCCCCCCCCCCCCACCCCGCCCCCGTGATCTAAGGTGACCTTGCACCCTTTTGTCCTGTGGACTGCACTATTAATCAGCCATTTAACGATGGATAGTCACACAACAAAAGCCCCAGAATGTGTTAATAGCCTATTCATGAAAGGTGAGAATAAGCTGACGTGCCATCTTACTTCAATAGCACATATGGTTACGACTACAAGATTTTCCCCAATGTGTCGCCTATCAGCCAACCAAACAATTCAAAAATAATAATTAGTGCATTGGATTTTGCATGCTAGTCAATTTAAAGAACTTTTTCAATGTGTAAGTAAGTACTATAAAACGCTCCCTCAGGAAGCATCATCATCTGTAACTATATCAAATAGAAGGTTTAGCATACGCCTAATCCTGCAAGTTTCTGCTGACTCCATTCTGTCTCTTAGGCAGAAATGATACTCATCACGTCATTCAGGGTACCATTCGCTGCCACCGCTTCCTCAGTCTGCCCAGATTCAAAATGGCAACCTAGGCAGGGGATAATGCATTCACTTAATTTACGTTTAAGGATATTTTACATTCCATCGATGATCAAGTCACATCAATCCTTTAAGATGAAAAGGGGGACTGGGAAACGTTGGCGCACGTCAAGTTAAACCGGTGGACAATCTAACTAAAATTACTCTCAAGCTCATGTGACAACAATGCCTGGGCGATTCAAGTTTGCACAGACATATATTAGCATCACTGATCTCTGAAAAGCTGCAGCTGAAAATGGAATGTTTTGTTCCACAATGTCTACGCATCAATATGCTGCAAACGCAGAGAATGCCAGCATACACGGTATGTCACCCCTAGTCGCAAAGACATGCTAGTCCTGCAGCTCCATAGATTGGCACAGGCTAGAAGGCTTTTCTTTAAAATATTTAGTTTACTACTTTTCTATTGCCTTTCATCACAGAGTCTTTAACACAACTAAATAGGATCAGATATCCAAACTTAGAACAATTACACTACAGCAGGAATTGCTCCCTATCACTTTGCTTAAGGAAAAACAAAAGACATAAGGTTGACAGGGTATTATTTCTCAGCTTTTACCTCCACTTATTTGCTATCTTCATAATACAAAATACTGACAGATACTAAACGCATTCAAATGGTCATTGGATAGGCATATGGACAATAAGGGAATAGTGTAGAGGGACTTTAGAGGGGTTTCACAGGACGGCGCAACATCGAGGGCCGAAGGGCCTGTACTGCGCTGTAATGTTCTATGTTCTATAACTTGGAGCTGCATCTATTGGAGATAGCAAAGAAATCAAGCTCATTTCACTCAAAGAAAATGGCAATTTGAAAAAAGGGGGGGCACTTGAATCAAAATTTCAAATCCAGAGCAAGAGGATGGGAAACCACTTCGGTATCGATTTCCTCAGAAATCCCCCAATTATCTTCAGATGTTGTAACTGCGCTGATCTCTACTATTGCAGAGTAACCCACATCTATACTGGAGATTTTGCCCCTGGTATAAGTTTCCAAGCCTCTCATGTAAACCCTTGCATTGGGAGGCCGCATTGCTTACGGCTGAAGAAATAACTACGGTGATGGCTGCGGAATTCGAAAGGCAGTTTACAAAATACATGGAGACAATGAGGAAGGAGATGAGGGAGGTTTTGAGTGTGCTGGTGGAGGAGGCGATTTCCCCAGTGACGACGGCGGTGGCAAGCGCAGTGGCGGAGGTGCGGAAGCAAGGGGAGGCGCTGAAGGAAATGGAGGAGACATTATTGCAGCACGGTGATCAACTTACCTCAATGGGGAAGGAGATGCGGATGGTGATGGAGATTAATAATGAGGAAAAATGGAAGACCTGGAAAACAGATCCAGGCGACAGAATTTGAGGATTGTGGGGCTATCTGAAGGAGTTGAAGGGCCGAGGCCGATTTGGTATTTTGCTGTGATGCTGGCAAAACTATTGGGGGAGGGGGAGGATCCATCCCGATATGAACTGGATCGTGCTCATCTGTCGTGGAGGCCTGTACCAAAGGCAAGTGAGCCGCCAAGGGTAGTGACTCTGTGCTTCCGTAGGTACAGTGTGAAGGAGAAGGTCCTGTGCTGGGCCAAGCAGAAGCGGGTGATGCAGTGGGCTGGAGCTGGTATACGTGTACACCAGGACTTTACGGCGGAGCTGGCGAGGAGGCGGGCTGCTTTCAATCGGGTGAAGAGGGCACTGTACATTAGCAAGGTGCAGTGCGGCATTGTATATCCAGCGAAGCTGAGGGTGACTTACAAGCTCAAGGACTTTTATTTTGGAACGGCGGAAGCAGCGGAGGAGTTTGCGAAGGCAGAAGGACTGTGGCAGAACTGAGAAATGGCCATGTGCCGATGTAACCTCATGACTGTATTTTCTTCTATTTTTTTGTTTCACTGCGTGCGGGAGTATGGGCTAAAGGAGCCAATTTTGCATATATTTGGACAAGGGAAGTGATGGGACCCTCACTCGAATGTAGGTGGATATGCGGGGTTTGTGTGCTAAAAGGGGATTTCTGAGCTTTCCTAGGGCCGGGCAAGGGGGAAAAGGACTCGGGTGGGGGCCTCCACGCTGGCCGGTGTAAGCCGGCTAGTGAACGGGAGTGAGGTGGGGGGAGGGGCTGCGGCCATCGGAGCCTGGCAGAACAGGGTCCAAGTGGTCTAGCCGGGGTGGAAAGTTGGGGGAAGGAACAGAGGTTGGGGGTAGGAGTTTTACAAGAGGCAGTGGACGGGAAGAGTTGGGGAGGAGTGGGGGGTGGTTTACAACTCTTGGGTATATGTACGGTAGGGGGTGGGGGGGTGGTGGACTCTATGGTGACCATGGGCGGTCCCAGACTCCTTTTTTCTTTTTCTCCTTTGTTTTTTGTTTCCACAGTGGGAGGGTTTGTTTTATTGGATGCATATATTGATAGGTGGGCTATTGTTTGGGGTGGTGGGAGGATGGGATTGTTGTTATTGTTAAGGGGATTGATTTTGTATTTGTTACCGTTTACTGTTTGTGGGTGGAGTGGGAATTTTGAAGGAAAATGTGAAAATGGAGAATAAAAACATTTATTAAAAAAAATTAACCAACACCAGTGTAAAACTAGCATTAAAACTGATCTCTTTGAAGCTCGCTTCTTTACCTGGAGCAGAGAACAACATAGAACATACAGTGCAGGAGGCCATTGGCCCTTCGAGTCTGCACCCACCCATTTAAGCCCTCACTTCCACCCTATCCCCGTAACCCAACCTAACCTTTTTGGTCACTAAGGGCAATTTATCATGGCCAATCCACCTAACCTGCATGTCTCTGGACTGTGGAAGGAAAACCGGAGCACCCGGAGGAAACCCATGCACACACAGGGAGAACGTGCAGACTCCGCACAGACAGTAACCCAGCGGGGAATCGAACCTGGGACCCTGGTGCTGTGAAGCCACAGTGCTATCCACTTGTGCTACCATGCTGCATAAATGGCTTACTGATACAAATCACCATTTTCCTGATTTTCTCTCCCTGCCATGCAGGGATTTAAATGCTACTGCCGTTTTGTAAGCTAGCATTACTATCCTGCTTTGTGCTACATTATGAGGAGGGTGCATCAGTTTATTCTGGGCTATACCTTAAGAAATTAAAAAAGGGAGCAGCTGCTGATTTCAGTATAAACAGGGTGATGTGCAAGAAGAAATGCACTTGTGTTTAAGCCAGTGTTTTTAAAAAAAAACTCATCCTGGAAGAGGACAATGGCCAACTTTAGCGATTGAACAGCAGAGGTAAAAAGACTGTGAAAGTGGGAAATCAGAAATACTGCGAGGCAGCACTGGCAATAGGAGGCACAAGGGGGATGGTGCGGTGCAAGAGAGAAAAGACAATGAACATCAGTTTCAGATGGGTTCCTCTAGCTTGTATCTTCATCATTTTCAACTTAATCCAATTTCTCAGACAATGCTTGCACTTTTGGAATGTGTACTTTCTAATGATCAGGTGTTACTTACACTTTGAAGTAAACAACCAAACGAACACTTAAGGATTGCTCCTAGACCATGGCTCTATCCCTATCCTCAAGTATTGCCTGAAAAACAGAGCCCCATCCACAAGTTTATTTTCCTTATCTTCCACTGTTTCCCACCATCCTGTGCTGCTATTTCACGGAAAGTAGAAACAGCAGGAGGTGGGGTGAGGCTAGGGGGGGGGGGGGGGGGGGGGGGGGGGGGGTTAGAGAGAGAGAGAGAGAGAGAGGGAGGCAAAGGAAAGCTAATCAGATGAAATGTTGCATTTTAGCTTCGGTAGAGGCAGGCCACAAACTGGAAGGACAAGCATCGTGCAATTTCTCTTTCAATTTGCTTTTCTTTCACAAACAAAGAAAAAAATACTTCAGGATGAGGTTACACCCTGACATCCCTTCAAATCTGCAATTAACAGTCATGTCAAATTCTCATTTGCATCCAGTGACAATCTCCATTTTTGTGAAAAGCACTTCTTTCTCCTTCTGTGGACCTCACCGTGTAAAAACCCAGTCTATCCATGCCGCGAGTAAGCTAATTAAGTTGTTGCTGATTGATTGAATTATTATATACATTCCCATTCTGTTTCCTTTCCCATGTGTACTCCTTCCTTAAAGGCACTAATGCTCATTGGGGTACAGTTCCACAAGCACATACAACCAGCTGACACTTCCTCCAACTCATCATTTCTTCATACAGAAATTTGGAGATTTGAGTGCCACCAAACTATTCAACTGTGAGTGGCATCACAACCAAAGCAATCCTTTGTCCAAACACAGAAACTGGGATCAACTAAAATACCCACACTATAATTCCCTGGCAGTGTGCTGTGCCAAAATTTTACTGACTCAATGTACTGTGTCATAAGATTTAAAAATTTATAAAGTAAATTTTAACAAAGCATCAGTTTAGCTCTGAGGACGTCATGGCGGTGCAGTGGTTAGCAGTGCTGCTTCACGGCACCGAGGACCTGGATTCGATCCCGGCCCCGGGTCACTGTCCGTGTGGAGTTTGCACATTCTCCCCGTGTCTGCGTGGGGCTCAAAAAGATGTGCAGGGTAGGTGGTTTGGACACGCTAAATTGCCCCTTCTTTGGAAATAAAAAAGAATTGGGTACTGTAAATTTAAAAAATAATTAATTAATTAACGGTTTAGTTCCTTCAGTGGGTCAACTGAGTTTTCCAAAGAAAGCAAAATGATCAAGAAATTTCCATTGCCTTCCAGATCAGCTTGGCCTGTCTGCAACATTCTGCTCGAGTCAGAAAATTGAGAGGTTCATTCCAGAAACATGATAATTCAGTGTAGCACCGAGTGTGGTACCGAGGGAGTGTTCCATTGTTAGATGCGCCATCTTTCAGGTGAGAAGCCTGTTCACTTATGCATAAAGCATCCCATGGCACTCTCTTTGCCAACATTTTTATCCTCAATACTTGAAAAAAAAACAGATTAATTATTTATCTCATTGCTGAAGGTGCTGTGAGTGAGCACACTGGATGCTACATTGGACTAGATCTGTGATTACACTTCAGGAACAATTCACTGACAATAAAGATCTTTGGAACATTCTGTGGTCATGAACGGCACTATATAAATGTCAGTGCTTCCTTCTTCCGTTTATAAATACATCACTAGCTAATTTCATGATCATCTCTCCTACCACTCCACATTTTCAGTATGAAGATATCAATGATTTCCTGAGACAGCTAATACAGAGCATTATTCTTCTTGGCCTCTCTACTGCCTTCAACATAGCTGATCATTCTTCCCACCATTACAACTTATCTGTGATGAACCTCTCTATCATCCTTAACCTCATTCCTATCCATCCCAGTAACGTCAGTCAATCTCTTCCAATGGTTCCTCCACTTATGCCCAGCGTATCCACCCTGGACACCCCATCTACTTCTTCCTAATATGCTGTACCTTGACAACAGCAACTAACTTAGGGGCCTGGCTTCTTTATGCACAGGGTGACATTCAACTTAATTCATCTATTGTTTGCCCTGAATTTCATGACCACTATCATGCTGTCCAATTGCTTGTTTATGACTAAGTATTTGATACACCAAAACTTTCACCAACTCCAAAATCAACAAGATCACAGTTGCCATGTTCAACTTAAGAAAATTCACACCACAGCCACTGATTTGAACTCCATCCCTAATGCCCACTCAGACAAACTTGTGTTAATATGCTGAACGAAGCTTCAAATCACATGCCTGATCCATCACCAAGACTGTGCAACACTTCCCACCTCCAGAAGATAGCTAGCCTCAAACCTTCAACACTTCAAGACTTGATTTCTCCAGTACTATAGAATTGTAGAATTTACAGTGCAGAAGGAGGCCGTTCGGCCCACAGAATCTGCCCCGGCCCTTTGAAAGAGCACCCCACCCAAGTCCGCACCTCCACCCTATCCCCGTAACCCAACCTAATCTTTTTGGACACCAAGGGCAATTTATTGTTGCCAATCCACCTAACCTGCACATTTTTGGACTGTGGGAGGAAACCGGAGCATCCGGAGGACCATAAGACCATAAGACATAGGAGCAGAATTAGGCCACTCGGCCCATTGAGTCTGCTCCGCCATTCAGTCATGGCTGATATTTTTCTCATCCCCATTGTCCTGCCTTCTCCCCAAACCCCTGATCGCCTTATTAATCAAAATAAGATCATAAGATACAAGAACAGAATTAGGCCACTCGGAAACCCACACAGACATGGGGAGAACGTCAGATTCCCATAGACATACAGACATACAGTGTCCCAAGGCGGGAATCAAACCGTGGACCCTGGAGCTGTGAAGCAACAGTGCTAACCACCGTGCTACCATGCCACCCTTCTCAACTCTTCCCTAAACCAATGTGTCCACAATTCTGCACCCCATTGATATCTACCAACTAGCTGAATCTTCCCTCACACATTCGAAAAGCCCATCTTTAGCATGTTTAAATAACCTCCATGGTCACACTCCAGGAATCAAAGTCTGCCATTCCCACGCACCAGGCAACACCTCCATGTGCCTGACCACTGTTTCCTTTTTACCCTCTTTGTCTCCACATTCAAAATCCTCAAAAGGTACCTCTATTCCATCTGCCTGGTCTGTGTCCAATGGTACCTGGTGAACTGCATTAGGATGTGTAGATCTATGAAAGACATTGTACTGAAGTAAACTATTGTCAACCACATACTGTTCTCCCTATGAACTGCTCCCGTAAAATGCATTAAATGCATGTTGCCCATGAAGGGTCTAGACAGTGGATATAGACAGGAATGATTTCCTTTGGCAGAAGGGTCAAGAACCTAAGAACACAGATTTAACGTGATTAGCAAGGTGATATAGAGTCATGGAATCTCTACAGTGCAGAAGGAGCCATTGGTCCTGCCCGGAGTCTCCGAAAGAGCACTCCACCCAGGTCCATTACCCCACCCAGGTCCATTACCCCATCCATCCCACCCTGTAACCTAACCTATACGACGGTCAATTTAGCATGGCCAACCCACCTAACCCACACATCTTTGGACCACAGTACCCAGAGGAAGCCCATGCAGACACAGTGGAATGTGCACACACCACACAGTCACACAAGGTCAGAATTGAAGGTGGGTCCCTGGTGCTGTGAGACAGCAGTGTTAACCATGAGGGGAAAAACCTTATTACACAACGGGTTGGCAGGAATGCACTGCTTGAGAGAGTGCTGGAGCCAGATTCAATCATAACTTACAGAAAAAAGTTTGCTAAGCATCTGAAGAGAACATTTTTGCAGAGCTGGGAGTGGAACCAGCAGAACTGTTCTCGCAGAGAGCCGGCATGGCTCAAGGGCTGAATGGTCTCCTCTTAATCATCTTAAAAGGTGAAAGACACTGCCAAATCAGTTAGAAGTGAACAAGTTAGGGCAGCACGGTGGCCTAGTGGTTAGCACAACCGCCTCACGGCGCTGAGGTCCCAGGTTCGATCCCGGCTCTGGGTCACTGTCCGTGTGGAGTTTGCACGTTCTCCCCGTGTCTGCGTGGGTTTCGCCCCCACAACCCAAAAATGTGCAGAGTAGGTGGATTGGCCTCGCTAAATTGCCCCTTAATTGGAAAAAATAATTGGCTAATCTAAATTTATAAAAAAAAAAGTGAACAAGTTCCTGCTGGATACAAATGCAAAACAAGATAGTTTTCTTCTACACCTTGCCTCCTGCTCCAAAAAGTCCTGAGGGTAAATATGTTATCCAGGAATTACAATCACTGTCCAATAACCCTTCCAGGAAGTGCATGGGTGGGCACCATCGTTTGGCTGAGATGCCTCTGGTTTGATCGGTCTGCGATCATTCACTATCTCAAGAATGCCCACTTAGTTGAGGTCTCGTAGCAGTGCACCAAGAATTGAATTGAATCACAGCATGAATCAGACCTCGGATGAAAGGAAAAGATAGACACGAGTACACGAAAAACCAAAGAGTTTTCAGCTTCATAATGTGGAACGGCTTGATCATCACAATCTCTCTGGTTTATTTTACACAATATTCATTGACCAGTACACCTGCTTCACATGCACAGTTACCTGGTAAGATCCCACATTTTAACAATGCATTATGAGTTGAAATTACAGTGGCACAATGTGTAATTTAGTGTCAATTTGAACCAGGAGCAGGAACACCAGAAACTCTCGGACCATACAACCACTGTGAGAAAAGAACTTGTGAAGACTGGATGTTAAAACAAAAATAATTTCCTACAATTACAGAAAAGCCTATCATTGTGTTTAACACGTTACTGAGAAATACTCAGAAACAAACAACATGCTGCATTTTAACGTTCAGAAAGGACGAAACGGGCAGCACGGTGGCCTAGTGGTTAGCACAACCGCCTCACGGCGTTGAGGTCCCAGGTTCGATCCCGGCTCTGGGTCACTGTCTGTGTGGAGTTTGCACATTCTCCCCGTGTCTGCGTGGGTTTCGCCCCCACAACCAAAAAATGTGCAGAGTAGGTGGATTGGCCAAGCTAAATTTCCCCTTAATTGGAAAAAATAATTGGGTAATCTAAATTTTTTTTAAAATTAAAAGAGAAAAAGAAAGGACGAAACACCTGCATCTTGAAACATCAGGTACATTATGACTCTCAATCCACAGATTGTATAACACAGAAATCACACAGAGTGGAGGGCTTTAGATTTGATCCCCAGTTATTTCTGAATTAGCCAATCTAACCTTGGTGCTACAAAAAGACCATACACGCAGGCAACATATTCCAGGGCTCATCAGCTCTGCTTTCTATCTAGTGAACCTTGCTGAGTGCGTGCATGTGTGTGCAAGAGGTGGAGAGAGGGTGTGCGGGGACGAGAGGTGGAGAGAGAGGGTGTGCGGGGACGAGAGGGAGAGAGAGAGGGTGTGCGGGGACGAGAGGGACAGAGAGAGGATGCGCGGGGGCGAAGGCGAGAGGGCGGGGGCGAGAGCGTGAGAGAGTGCGAGAGAGTAAAAACCTTAATAAAAATACGTTTTTTTTAAAAGTGTGATTGTGTGAGAGAGAGCGTGTGGGTGAGAGAGAGAGCGTGTGGGTGAGAGAGAGAGTGTGGTGAGAGAGAGAGCGTGTGTGTGAGAGAGAGAGAGTGTGTGTGAGAGAGAGAGCGTGTGGGTGAGAGAGAGCGTGTGGGTGAGAGAGAGAGCGTGTGGGTGAGAGAGAGAGCGTGTGGGTGAGAGAGAGAGAGCGTGTGGGTGAGAGAGAGAGCGTGTGGGTGAGAGAGAGAGCGTGTGGGTGAGAGAGAGAGCGTGTGGGTGAGAGAGAGAGCGTGTGGGTGAGAGAGAGAGCGTGTGGGTGAGAGAGAGAGCGTGTGGGTGAGAGAGAGAGCGTGTGGGTGAGAGAGAGAGCGTGTGGGTGAGAGAGAGAGCGTGTGGGTGAGAGAGAGAGCGTGTGGGTGAGAGAGAGAGCGTGTGGGTGAGAGAGAGCGTGTGGGTGAGAGAGAGAGCGTGTGGGTGAGAGAGAGAGCGTGTGGGTGAGAGAGAGAGAGTGTGTGCGTGAGTGTGTTTGTGAGAGAGAGAGCGTGTGCGAGAGAGAGAGCGTGTGCGAGAGAGAGAGCGTGTGCGAGAGAGAGAGCGTG